>NC_046331.1:10222678-10532946 GCF_009819535.1 Lacerta agilis | reverse complement strand
TTCTGGGCCAACTTGTGTCTTCATCACACGTGTGTGTGTGTGTGTGTGTGTGTGTGTGTTTGATTCACATTGCCTCCCTCTTTTCTTACTCCACAACAACTCCCATGGTTTCCCCCATGTTTATGTGGTCTGAGCCCTGCTAGGGTGACCAGATTAATCTTTACAATATGGAGGTGGGTTTGCTTGCTTGCTACCCTCCTACAATAATCTTGATAACATATTTTTTAGTCTGTCCGAAGTTGTGAGTTGTAGCACTGTGGGCTCATATGATACTGAGTACCTATGTTTAAAACTAAGGAGGGGAATACCAGTTGTGTACATAGGCCTTATTATGTGCACCTCTTGTGATAAACAATCTGTGTTCTTTAATGTCAGTTTCTTTCTCTTTTTTAAAGTTGCTCATGGCCTTAAAGAGCTAAAATGTAAACTTATAATTTATAGGTTTTATAAATTATAAAGTAATGTCAGCAGTCTTCACCACCCTGAATGGCTAGCAGACCCTGGGAGATAGAACATGGTGCTGTTGCAGCATTTGTGCAGACTGTAAACTGTGCAGACAAGAGAGTATGAATCACCATATTAACTACAATGTAATGTGCACTTTTTTGGTCAAATTATGTCGCAAAAATTAGGGTGCACATTAGATTTGATGGCGCATTAGATTCAGTTGCAAGCTTGAAAAACACCACTGACATAGCAAATACTTTTTTAGTTTCAAGGTTTTGAAAATTCAGGTGCGCATTAGATTTGGTGGTAAATACGGTAGCTGTGCTCTATGGCTCATGATGTTATTTGTGTGTTCCACTGACTTCTGGAGAGAGTCCTCCTGGTTTCAGTAGCTGCTGGGGAAGCTAGTGATATAGATGGAGGCTAGGCATGGCTCTCAGGGATTGTGTTAAGACCAGCCATGTTAATTGCCACACCAACACAATATTGCAGCGTGAGAACATTAAATTGTGTTTTTATATGAGAGCTGTCATTATTCTCTGCTGATGACATATAGAAAATGAAGGACAAGCATTTTCAGATATCTGTTCTCATGTTAGAAATGCCTCAAGGAGGCAAAGTAGAGCTAGCAGCTAAGATCTCTGTACTTTTCGGTTTGTTGGGGATTGGACAACCTCAGCTCTTAGCCTGTGACTTTGTAAATGAACTTCAGCAGGCTTTGTCTCTTGATGGTGTTTCTCTACCCCCACCAAATTCTCGAAATCAGGGATGGGGAACCTTTTTCAGCCTAGGGGGCATATTCCCTTCTGAGCAATCTCCCAGGGACATATGCCAGTGGTGGGTGGGCCTAGAAGCAAAAATACAGTAAGCAGAGCAATGAATGTGAACTTTATCTTTGTACAGGAGGCTCGTTTCTACACACACACACACACACCCATCCAAGCAAAATGTATTTTAAAAACCACAAATGAAGAATCCCAATGGGAATCTTTATTGCCAATCAGACAGCTCTTATGGAACTAGAGAGGTGATTTGGTGACTCAAACTCTTTGAGTTGAGTCTTTGGTGTTTCTGTGGAACACCAGGGTCCATATGTGTGGTGGGTGGTGGGCATGTTTTAAAATGCTTGATTTACCACTTCAGAAAAATAACACATATGCACTTCACAAAGTGAATAAGCAAGGCAAAGGGATTGCTCAGTCAGTAGATCATGAGACTCTCAGGGTCATGGATTTGAGCCCCACAATGGGCAAAACATTCCTGCATTGCAGGGGGTTGGACTAGATGATCTGTGGTCCCTTCCAACTTTACAATTTTATGAAATTAATAAATAAGATGGAGAAAGCCCTGCCCTGTATCTCCAGCAGAACTCTCTTGGGCCAACCTTTCATTGTGCTTGCAATATTACTCTGTTAGCCAAGATACCTACTATACAATTCAGACACCACGGGTTTCTAATCTGCTTATTTATAATTCAAAAGCTTGCCCATATATTAATGAACCCTTAATGAGCTGTTGAAAATGCCTGAACTACAGTCGGATTATTAAACTCAAACGGCCCCTGTAATCATACCATTTGAGTGGGTTTTTAGGTGCTTTTCATATCGACGGCTTTGTATTGTGAAGGAGATGGGTTTATTCGGAGGAAAAGCTTTGTAATAATTTTGACCTGCAATTTATTTATTGGCCTCTGAATGCCGTCGCCTGTGCAGGCGCGCTCGTCTGTTATCTGTGGGGGCAGGTGCACAGCGCGTTGAAAGACAGCTAATTAGGATCTGCTGAAAGATATGCTAAAACTGTGGTTCTATAACAAAGCCAAGTTCATTGTTAAACAATGTTTTAGCGTCTGTTTATGTGATTTGTCTGGATCCTGCAGATACCAAATGAATGGTGTGGCTTTAAGTAGATGGAAATAGGGAGCAAACAGGTTTGTGGTTAACTCTACAGCTCACCCATGAAGATTTTTGAAACTTTGCCTAGAGGAAAAGAAATTGTCAGGCATGAAAGTGGTCCTGAAAGATCTATCAAAGGTGTACCGGCTCAAGCTGCCATATTTAATGTGGAAAGATTTGGCTTTAGGCCGATGCATAGCTCTCCAGCTTGAGTCCTTGCACTTCCAGTGCCATTAGTACCTCTCCAATTGTGCTGGAAGTGATGTATTATTGTGTTCTTTCAAGCCCACTCTGTACCTTAATACCACGATGCATTGAAAGGTCAGCGAGCTAAGCAGTAATAAACTTGTAGGTTGATATACTGAGGAATAAAAATAGAGAAACAATAGCCACAGTGTGAGCTTATATGTCAAAAATACATATATTATTGGTGCATAATTTATAAAGGCAGATGCTAGGTAGCATCCATTGTCTGAAGCTGTTGAATAAAGGAAAGGCTTGGCTCGGCAAATAAGGTGAGCTTGCGAGATCCTCTTTAAAGGAGGAGAAACACAGACCCAGGAAGACAGAGTATATTTTTATCCAGTCAATGTCAAAAGGCCTAGAGTAGGACAATCTTTCCCATCAGCCAGTCTACCGAAGAACAGCCTTCTTGTTCATTATATACTTGTGTTGATAACTGTAATTCAAAAATTAACAAGGGAAAATAGAGATGGAAATGGTACATCCTCTTTTCCCCACACATGGTTTTGTAGGTGTTGCTTAAGTAGTGCCTCAACCAGAATAATGTTAACAGCCTCACCCTTGCCTCCTTCTCTTGGTGTACCAGCATATGCAAAGGACTGTATCACTTGGCCAAGAACTGAGGTAGGACTCACTGCAAGTAGTCAAAACAGGTTTCATTTGGAAACAATCCAAGGTTATCTGGAAACAACTGTGCCATTTTGCCCTAGCAGCTTGGTAGCCCTTGTTCCAAACTCTGCAATTTTCAAACTGTGTCATGTTTATTCTGTAATACTAGCCATAGCCAGAAAATGACTGGTCTCCCATTTCTGATTGCTGTCATAAGCTCCTGCAGGTACATAGGTACCCTCAGGCCTGTGTTGAATATGATCAGGTAGTGGTGGTTTTCATAGGGAAGTCACTATAGAAGAGGTGCCCAGGAGGCTTGGAAGTTTGAAAACCACAGAGTAGTGGCAGGCAGATTTCAGGTTTGTGAAAACATCTTTCTTTTCTATAACAAACCACCCACCCAAACCACCAGTGAGAGGCAGGTGCAAAATGGCTTATGTTGGTAGTAGAGCCAGAGAAAAAATGTGGTTTGTGGTTGTGTCAGTGCATCTGCAAATATAAGGCATCTCATGGAGCGTTACATCAGGAAACCGTAATGTAGGTGTACAGATCTATAGCTGAATTTACTGCAGCTGACTGCTTTTAACACAGAGCGCTGAAACTGACCAGCATAGTTGTGCAAAGGCTAATAAAGGCAAACATTTAATACCTTATTCGACTGATGAGGAACACTTAAGCTTGAGAGAGAGGCAATTAAAACAAGGGCAACCAGGGCAGGGTGGTAACTTGTTTTTTATTTGTTGTTATTGCTGTTATCTTTAGTATTTATTAGACTGCTTATTATGCAGAGATCTCCAAGTGACTTATATTGTTGGCATCCGTCTGTCTTGAGACAATGGAGTGCACCTCTGGCATGAAGAAAAACTGCTGTGTTAGCAGCACCAAAGTGACCTTCCCAGGGTGCATGTAGGTCCAAAGGTCCAAAGGAAAGCAGAATAATGCATTTGGCACCAGCTTGGCTGCAGGAATTGCTGGAAGGAGTCATACAAGGAGCCATCCAACTATCTTAGGGACTCCACTCCAGATCAGTGTAGGGTTTACTCCTTAGCCTTTTCTTCTCCCAAAGATACACCACAAGGCAGTGGAGGTTTAGGATCAGAGTTTTCCTTCTCCTATATGGGCTGCCTTCCCAGGTTGACAAGCCCCATCTGCCCCTCACTTCCCTCTACAGCACATGCAGAAACCGCCTTCTTGACCATTGGACCCACTATTGGTTTTATCCACTCAATCCACTGGAGCCTGTCTTTGCATTCAGGGAAGTCCCTAACTCACCAAGGGTTTGAGACCCATCAGCTACCTTCACCAGGTTTAGCTGGCCAGTTGAAGCCATTCCTGGGTTGTGGCTGCTGTCACATGCTGACAACTTCTAGGAGCCACACATGAGAGCTAAGTGCAGAGTCAGGGCCAAAGGAGGACAAACTACCCCAGAAGGAGCATGACGTGTCACCCACCAGAGGTACTACCCCTCCCCTAACACCCCATACACCACAGTGACATAGCATAATTAAATACGTAAGCATAATAAAATAAAATATACTATCAGCATATTATTAAAGCTTCCATGCAGTTCATTAAAAAATACACCCCATGCAGCCACAGAAGGTTTGTCAGCATACTGACAGCAAAAACAAAACAATAATAGATCATCAGAAGCTTGAGAAAACAGTAGATTTTTACTTTGTGCCGAAAATATGTCATCAAAGGTGCCAGGCTGACCTCACTGGGGGTTAAACAGTTGTCAAGTTATTGGGGGTTGGAATCCTTGTATCTACTGAAAATCACCCAGAGACTTACCTGTAGATCCCAATTTACCTTTTGCCCATCTTAGTGTTATAAGGATACCTGCCCTCCTCTCTCAAAAGTATTTTCTTCAAATCAGACTAATGGTGCATCTAGCCCAATACTGTCCATCTTATCCTTGTCTATCCAGTGTCTTGAACAGAGCTTTTTTCTTCCAGAATCTTTTAACTGGAAATATCGGAGACTAGAGCTGAGGCTCCTTCCATGCAAAGCATGCACTCAGCTGCCTAGCTCAGTGAGCAGTCATTAAAAATTCTCATAGAGTTAATGAAGTAACGTATATAAATTAGCAAAAGCCTGTTTGTTTTTCCTTAGGAGAGGAATTGAAGCTCTTAGCAGGAATAGACTAACCATGTAGAAGATTGCTTAATGCTTTAATGAGAACCTGATAAGACGAAATAGCAAAGATGAAACATTTTATAACAAGGAAGCAAATGTGCATTGTCAAGCCCAAGCAGTGAACAAACTCCGGTGTCAGTATCCCAAAAACAAATTAGAATTGATGATAATTGGGGTGTACTGGAGACGTGGGAGAAGAAGAAACGTGATAATTTATCAAGTTGGCTTTCTGCCTTCCAAACGTTTTAGGATCCACACACACAATTCTGAGGGCTAAATGTGGAATGGTGAGATTCTTTCCATGTCAAGAAGAAGCTTGTTTTATGGGGTGGGGAATGGGGACAAGAAAAGCAACTTATCTGACAGAATATTGCTCACCAACTTTTGCAGTGTGTGTTCAGATCTGGGTAAGATGAAGCAGAAGCCAGGTTGAAAAGGGGGAAGGAAGAACAATGGATGTAGCATTCAAATTATTTGGTGTGGTTTGTGTGTGGGGTGTTGAAGTAGGTTGATGAAATTAAAATAAGATTCACTGATAAAGAAGAAAATGCAATCCCCCTTTTAACACCCATGGTCTTCAACATGTATATAATAGTAAAGAGGGTGGATGGAGAAATAAAAAATACCGGTATGAGAAGTTGGGGCAGCACTTAAAATTATCAATAAGTTCTCAATATCTACCATCAACCACCCCATATAATCAGCCAACTTTATACTTATTACAGATGTGTGGAAACATACAGATGTTTGTGTAACATAGTGGCTAAGAGGATGAATTATGAATTGGCAAATCCCTGGACTGAAAGTCACCTCTGCCAAGAACTCATGTAGGCAAGCCACACTCCTTCTTTAACTCAGTCCTCCACCTGCAGTTTGGAGGTCATAATACTACCCTAACTCACTAAACGTATGAGGCACTTGTAACACCCCAACACAGATTCTAAGTACGAGATGGGGTACTCCTAACCTGTGGTGCTGCATCCTACAGTGGGACATGTTTTGGCAAAAATTAGAGATGGGATGGAGCTTGTGGATATCATATTATTAATGATCTTTATTACCCAGCAATGCTGATGACCAGGGAACTTCTGTATACCAAACATGCCCTATAGAATTGTGCTTCCCTAAAACCCGCTTACTGCTTTTTGTCCGGATCTTGCTCTGGTTATGCATTCTTGGACAATAGGGCATTACAGTTGCCATTCTGCATATTAGTGAGGGATGCATTCATCCTTTCGTTTTAGTGGGAGCATGCATATGTATAGCCGTGCATGTATGCACCTTCAAATCTTGACCATCTATCAATGATAAAGATAAGCAATTTTTCCAGTGAGTCATTTCACTTGTCTTAACAATATTGCAAGCAACTGATGCTTGCTACAAAGGTGGTTGGTTTCAAAGATTTTTTTTTTTTTAATACATGTGTCAAATATATGACAAGGGATTGGCTGGTGTTTGTGCAGGGCAGACCGGTCACAAATCTGTCTCCTCCTCTACCTCCACACCTTTGAGGAATTGGGCTAGATTCATGCAAGTGAGTCAAATTTAACTGCCACTTCTGAGCTGAACACTTGGCAGTTTATGGATGTTACTGTCATGTCAGCTGCACCTGATGCAGAGCTCGTGTGCCGCTGTGTATAAACAACAACATGAACACCACAGAAGGCAGAATCGGCATGCAGACTCAGTAGGTGCCAGCTCCTCCCCCTGAGGGGATCTGTCAGGAATACCTGCTTTTAAACCGATTTGAAGAGGTTAATTGAGCTGGGATATTTTTGGGTTGTATTGCATCTTTAATAGAAATGCCGATCCAAGGAGCCATGGCTCTAGTGATTCCCCCTTCCCCCCATACACAGCTGTAATTATATCTCAACTTTGTTTTTCAGTGGTGTTGAGAGCATCTTGGCAGCAAGCCCATTTGACCTGATTAAACCTACAAATTGTCAGCCTTGATCTATAATAGTCAGATGAGACTGGTGATTGGATGTCATTTTGGGATCCTCTGGTTAGAGGTGGAAACTTTATTTATTTATATTATTATTTTAAAATAAACACTGGTGCTTCTCTGTTAGCTGCTGATAACAATGCTGGCAATTTTGAACACGTTTTAGCATGAAATGGCAATTTAAACTTTCTGAGTGGTTAAAAAACCAAAAAACAAAGTGGTTTTGAGGCTACATACATCACAGCATTCTTTACAGCAGAGCTGGGCACTGCAGACTATGCATATTGCATTCAGTAGATCCAAGACCTAATGATTCGAGTATGTCCTCAGGAAGGGTGATCCTATGGAAGGATATAAAGTACTATATCCCTTGACCCATCAGTGAAGTGGAACCCTCCCCGCTTTTCCTTGAACCAGGAATAACCTCAAGCCATTGTATTTGCACAAAATACATGTATGGAATATTTTGCTGAATAGACAGTTTGGTATTCCAGTTAAAAATTGTAAGCAGGTTACTAACCCTCATAACTTTCTTGTTGCACACTGTTCTTTGTTACTAATGGATGTGGTACAAAATAAGCAAATAAATGTACATTTGTTTTATGCAAATTATTTATTATATTTAATTATAATACAGTAAACATTTTTATCCTCAGGTTAAGCTCCAAAAGCTTACAAAGCAGCCCATGATAACAGTGGCTCAGTCCACTTCCAACTCTTTAGAATATTCTACTGGTCCCTGACTGCTGCTCATATTATTGCATCAACAGTAAAAGGCTGACTTTAGCAATTGGTGTGACTTCCTAAACATATTATTGTAGGAACAGTGTCCTTGCTTAATATTTCTGCTTTCTGTGATCCTTTGAGTACTTTGAGCCATTTGCTTACATTTGCTTATTCAAGTCACAGACTTCTTCTCTTCTTGATGCAAAATTTGGGTTATTTTGGTTCAGGATCTTGAAAGATCATTACTTTTTAGCATAGTGTGTACGGAGTGCTTAGTAATACCTTCCTCCTTAAACGGCAACTGCTAAGATTGTAAGACCTCACAATCCATATGAAAATGGCTCCCAGTAAAGTGTGTGTGTGTGTGTGTGTGTGTGTGTGTGTGTGTGACTCCTGCTGCTTTCCATTCTCTGAGCCGGTGGAATAGTTAGCAGATTTACTGGAAACAGGATATATTAACGTAGGTCATTTTTCTTCTTGTTATTTCCTTCACCTAAAGGTCTCAGCATCCGAGGAGCTCAAGAGGAAGACCCTCCTGACCCCCAGCTAATGAGATTGGACAATATGCTTCTGGCAGAAGGGGTTTCAGGTCCTGAGAAAGGTGGAGGATCAGCGGCGGCAGCGGCAGCAGCAGCAGCTTCTGGTGGATCTTCGGATAACTCTATTGAACATTCAGATTACAGGGCCAAATTGACCCAGATCAGACAGATCTATCACACGGAGCTGGAGAAATATGAACAGGTTAGATGTTGCAATCCTCTCCCTTGAATATATGTGGCTCCATTGTCCTCTGTTTTGCTAGAGCCCAACCTGCAAAATACTGTTTGTTTATGCCACGCTTTCAAAAATTAATAGCTTAAAGATTAGCAACATCAACAAGTAACTTCAAGCTATACTTCCAAGTAAGTAAGGTTCAATAAGCCCACAACTTGAAACTTGGAGGAGCAGTCATGCAAGATCCTGTCAAATTCTTTAAACTGCAGTCAGAAACAATAATAGGTAGTCAGTTACATAGCATATTTCAAGTCCTCCAGGTGCTTCAGATTTTTTATTGCATTAATCTTCACCAATGGCCCTGGAAGGTATGCTGCTGTGATTATCACCATACTGTAGCTAGAGGGTTGAGATAAATGTGGTTTGGCTAGAACAAAAGTAGGGAACTTCAGGCTCTCCAACCCTCTCTGTCTGGCCCTCAATACTCTCCCCACACCTCTCCCCAGCCCCATATCATACCCTTCTTGAGTGTTTTTGCATGGCTGGAAAGTGTCCTTAAACTCTGATAATGCCTCTTGCTTCCCTGGATGGAGGATAAAGAATTGTGAATGAGTGTCTGGTAGAAAGCACACTGCTGTACAAAGGTAAAAATTACATTTGTTGTTTCACCCACTTGTGCCTTTAGCCTCACCCACCACAGATACATGGCCTCTGGAAGGTTGCCCAGAAGGGAACTGGGAACTTAGGCTGAAAAAAGTTCCCAACCTGTGGGCTAGGGCTACTCTGTAAGTGTCTGTAAGTGCTTTGAAAAATCCAGATGACTGCATTAGAGAGATTAGTCATTTACTGTGAGTTAGGATTCCACTTCTAGGACAAATCGGTCAGAAATGCTTTACTGACTTCACTTTGCTGTCAACATTTTTTGTAGATGATTCTGTGCTTGCTGTAGGTTATTTTCAATATGACCTATGGTTTGATTTTTATTAAAAGTGTTAATAACTGCTCTCCCCTAATGAAACCACATATACTCCTCTACTTCATTTGTTTTCTCTTGAGGGGTTCAGTTACTCAGTGAGCCTTTTGTCAACAAGTGATAGAGAGATTGTCCATCCATGTTCACATAACTTTTCACAGAATTAGAAAGGGAAGACCAGAGACCCTAGCTTTGTTGCTGTACCACTGGCAATGTCATTTTGTTTCCTTGAGGTGCCTTATAAAGCTTCTGAAGCTTGAACCATATCAGCTCAATGAACCATAGGAACTTTTGGCTGGTTTTCTGAGCAGAACTTTATAAGGAAGTCCTGGCTTCTATGGCTTGGCTCTGGCACTTCCCTGGGAGTGTGTCAGCTGAAACAAACTTGAAGTGAACCCACAAAATCCAGTTGCTAAATGGGGGTTAATCAGAGGCTGCAGTCCTACCAGAAAACATGCTGCTTGGTGTGATTTTTGCCTATCTCAGCATCTGTGTTACAAGAGTGTACATCACCAATGTGAGAAAAAAATTCCTTTCTGGAGGTTCCTAGCTAGTTTCGCTATTTTGGTTACAAATTGCAGTGACTAGCAGAAAACATTACAACAAAACATTACAACAAAAAGCATTTAAATGAACCTATGACTTTTGAAAAAATGCATCTTAGAATGAATATTATAAGGCTGTTATGAATTTATTTAATGTTATAATAAAAACAGCTTTCTTACTACCCAAGTACAAGTGACATTTGGGGGGGGGGGTAGAGAAAAAATCTATTGCATTTGAAGTGTTTGCTTAAATTTTTCATTTCCCCCCTACTTTTTGTTTTCTTGTAGCTTAATATAAAATGCCCTTTCTAAAGCCAGTCTGGAAACAGTCTTGGGTTTGAAAGGTTAACACCTCAGAAATAAAATGTTTGTTCATTTATGATGGCAGTATGAATCAACCCGTTCAGCTGGTTTAGTTCTAATTCAGCAGAAGATTGTGGATTGGCTGTGTGTTTGTGTGTGTACAAGATTAATCACAGCCATGCTTTCATGATATTTCTCATAACCCTGAGGACCAATTATTATTGTCTTCAAAAAGCCACCTACAAAAATTACTGAATCCAAGAACTGGTTGCTGCAGCTGGAGGAGGTGTTAGAAATAAAAGCTATGTCTGTGCAGAAAGTTTCTCTGGATGGTGCATCTGCAGGCTTCTGCATGGGGTGAGTTTGGCTCAGTTATCCAAACAAGGACAGGACCTACCCATTAATGTTGGGTATTATTTTTTTCTTGTATCCACTTCTGCATTTCTATTTCTACACTAATTTGCACCTGGAGTAGTAGTTTAACTCAGTGTTTTTCAACCACTGTTCCGCGGCACACTAGTGTGCCGCGAGATGTTGCCTGGTGTGCTGTGGGAAAATTACTTTATGTATAGTCAATATAGGCACAGAGTTAAATTTTTTAACATTTTCTAATGGTGGTGTGCCTCGTGATTTTTTTCATGAAACAAGTGTGCCTTTGCCCAAAAAAGGTTGAAAAACACTGGTTTAACTAACAGGAAGCAAATGGAAGCTGGTTTCTAAAAGAGTTAGAAGGGGTATTTTCCTTAGTGCATGCCTGCATTTTGCTTCAGTCTCTCTGTAGCTTGTCATACAGAATTTGGAGATCGCTATCCTCCCCCCCCCACAAAAACAAAAAACACCCTAGTTCACCGAAGGCAACAGTGAGATGAATGTATATTCTTTGGGCAGCAATGCCTGTTATACCTCCTTTTTTAAAAAGCTACTGTCTCCAACCTAAGTATGTTGGACTGTCACTAATAATATATATTTTTTGGAAAACTATTTTGATTATAGTTTATTGTTTAAACAGTTTGTTATTTTTATAATTATGCTATAATACACCTTGAGTGGTTTTTCAGAAGCAGGAAGGTGGGGTATAAGTTTACTTATTTTGGAATAAGCTTCCATGGATTCAGGTCCACTTCTGCGGTAATGAATTAGTTTGTATTTTAAGGTGACTGATTGGTTTTTGCAAGAGAGTAGCATGACTATACCTCTGAAAATATTAACAAATAAGAAGCAACTTCTACAATTGCTGAGCATATTTCATATGTCTGTGATAAAGCAAATTGAGTCTAATGATTTGTTCACTAGGGTGAAATAATGTATCTTCTTTTGCAATTATTCTTATTTATATTGTGTACCAAGAATGTGGCATTTCTTGTATGGAATGTTGGCTTCTGATTTCCCCCCATTGAATGCCCCTGCTTTTCTTATGCATGCCTTTTGGCTTGGTCATCCTGAAAAAATCTACTAATCGACCCCCCACCCTCAATTTTCTGCAGATACTTTGAAGTCAAGAAGGGCTGACCTCCATTATTTCTTCAAGTCCCAGAATATTGGTCATTTAAGTGCAGATTTCTAGACCTCTTGTTGTAACTGTAGTAGAGACAAAGGAACATCGACCACACTTTAAATGAAAATGGTGCATGGAAAACCTCAACAGACAGAACGGGAGCAGAAATAAATTCTGATTGTTGTGGGCCATCATTTCCCTGGCCTTGTAGCCTCTGACTGTAATAAATGTAAGCATTTGGAAGGAGCCCAGCGTTCAAGCCCCGTAGCTCCATTTGCAAAGGTTTCAACTGAAATGTCAGATCCATCCGTCCAAACCCCAGGAAACTGAGGTGGGGAGGGAGGGGGAGAGAAACGCTGCTGGGAGAGTAAGAGACAGAGCGGATGTGAAACACGCAAGTTTTCCCCTGTTAGTCCTGACACCCAGCAGTGTCTACTGTACAGAAATATGATAATTTTTTTCATGCCTTGTAGCAAACTGTCTCGTACTAGTTTGTCTCGAACTGTGCCTGTCTCTGCAGCTGAGGGGCAAATGGGACCGCTCCTCTGTCTTGATTGGCTCCAAGTTTTCTGAAAGGTTTCTACAGGTGGAAGCAGGGGAGGGTAGACTGGTGGAGGGGCCATGAGATGTTTGTGAAGAGAAAGCAGGGAGATCAGTCTAGATTTCATCTGGGAAGGGGAGAGAGAATAAACAAGTGTGTGTGAGAGAGAGAGATCCAGACTTGTAGACCTTCAGCCTTTTCAGCTCCACATTTAGCTCAATATAATCAGTATTCAATTTGATACGGTCACACATTAGTAAAGTTCCCTAGATGACTTACAAAATACAGTAAAATACAGTAAAATACAGAAACAAACAAACAAATAAATAAATAAATAAATAAAACAATTGGAATACAGTAATCATATAATATTAAAACATGCAATAATGAAAACACAGTAAGCACAGCAACAGAAAACTTTTATCTATTCCAGACAGAATGAAACAAATTCCAGCTCAGCTTACAGTTATACTAAAAAAGAGCATAACATGGGTTTTCTAAAGTGCCGTTAGAATAGCCATTAAAGCAGCAAAGGCATAGGGTCTATTTTAAAGCACAAGTTTAAAAGTTCAAGATTTTTTTAAAAGAAGTCTTCACCAAAAAGACGGTTAAAAAGGTGTCAGACAAGCCTCTCTGTGGAACCTAAAGGAATAGGTTCTGGGAAGCTACTACTGAAAAGGCTCTGTCCTTTGTAACGATCCACTTCACCTCACTTGACAGCGACACACAGAGCAAGATTTCTGAAGATCTTAAGGTTCAGATAGATATCTGTGGGAGACAGCAATCTTTCAGGTAATCTAGTCCCTAGCCATTTATACATTATTGGTTAAATCCATTCATAAACATAGGGAAAGGGTCGAGAGGAACCTGTAGCAGAAACAAAATTTTAAAAATCCTTCCAGTAGCACCTTAGAGACCAACTAAGTTTGTTTTTGGTACGAGCTTTCGTGTGCATGCCTTCAGATACACTGAAACAGAAGCCACCAGACCCTTAATATATAGTGAGAGGGTGGGGAGGGGTATTACTCAGAAGGGTGGTAGGAATGGGTCATTGGCTGATAGGTGTGGTAAACCTGTTAACAACTGTTAACGACTGCAACTTATTACCAAACTTAAAACCATGGAGAGACCTGGTCTGAATAGAGACATTGGATTCTTATCTCATTATACATGATACAGCCATCTCACCCCTTGCTTTTTCCTGTAAGACCAATTGCAGTCGTTAACAGGTTTTCCCACACCTATCAGCCAATGACCCATTCCCACCACCCTTCTGAGGAATACCCCTCCCCACCCTCTCACTATATACAAGGGTCTGGTGACTTCTGTTTCAGTGTATCTGAAGAAGTGTGAATGCACACGAAAGCTCATACCAAGAACAAACTTAGTTGATTTCTAAGGTGCTACTGGAAGGAATTTCTTTATTTTGTTTCGACTATGGCAGACCAACATGGCTTCCTACCTGTAACTGTAGCAGAAAGTATGGTTAATCTGAGAAACTCATTGCAACTGTAGCTTAGTAGTAGGATGCAAGCAATGCTGAACAACAGGCTGCTGGACCAGTTTGTACTTAACTTGGCCTGCCGCTCTTCCATTCCCTCTCTGTCATATTCTGTGCTTTCAAAAATTGGAATGTTAACTTCTCAGGGCAGGAGCCTGTCAACAGGACTAGTGGTAAGGGATGATGGGAATTGTAGTCCCAAAACAGCTGGAGGTCCAAGTTTGGCCATGCATGAGGTAGGCCATTTGCCTGATTTGATAGCAACCAGATCCCGTGTCAGTTGGAAGCTTCCAGTGCTTTGAAAACATCCCTAGGAGACCACAGTTCATGATTGGTTGTTGTGTTCATTTTGGCTGGGTCACAGTTAGTGTATGCCAAGATACAGGTAGAGTTAAGATGAAAGCAAAACAAGAGGTGGGTGATGAGCAAATGAAATTCACTCCCTATTAAAATGGAGGGAGTGGTGCAAGTACTGGCCTTTAGGAAGAGATGTTGCCAGAGGTGGCTTGAGCATGTGGCATCTTTGAGCAACTATTAGATCCCCCTCCTTAAACTGGCACTGTAATCAGAGGTGAAACAACTAGGTTGTGGAGCTGCCAATTTAACTTTCCACAGTCCCACCCACTTCATATGCTTTTCCTTTAGGGCAATATGGTGCACCATCCATGTGAGGGTCTTAAAGGCACCATTTAAAGCTGTCTGCTTGCCAATGCTGCTGTGTTAAGTCCACAGTGCCAAAGGGCTTCGATGCCATCAGAGGGCACTTTGTTGAGGTCCCCCTCAAACCTAGAGCTGATCCTAGAGATCGTGCCTTACCACATCCCACTTCCTCTAAAACATCTGGTATGGTACAATACGGCAGGGACTACTTTGATTCTAGCAGTTCTAGATGGCTTATCAGGAATTCAGGTGTTTTGAAGGTTTCACAAAGCCTCAGTTAAACACGAGAGCCCTAATTGTGAATGCTGTACTGGAAACAGGAAGTGTGAGTTGCTCCATTTGGACTTCCTATTCAGCTGTAGTGCTGCCCCACAGTCTTTAAAGCACCATCAAGTCTCATTGCCTTTTTGTGTTCGCATTGCCTTCTTTGAACCTAGAAGCAAAGGCCAATGTTGTCATTATTGCTGTGTTTTTCTCCCACCCTCCTTCCTCCCCCCTGCCCAGAGTTTGATTTTGACATTTGTTGCCAGTTAAGGAAATGCACTTTAAAGCAGCAGGAAAGGCCGGGGTGGGCGGGGGAGCTCTCCAGAAAGTGTGTCACACCATCAGCTTCTCACCCACTTTCTCAGTGCCAGGAGAAATGCTTCTCTTCATAATTTACAGCTACTGTAATAGAGATGGCATATTGAAAGCTATCTTCTATAATTACATTGAAATACGTTTTTGCTGTAGGCAAAAGTATTGCAAATGTCCCAAACCTCCCAGAGCAGCTGGGAACCTGCTGCCATCACCTTCATGGATCTCTCCTGGTTACCCCATCTCAGAAAGGATGTTTGTAGAGTTAGGAAAGCTGCAGAAAAGGGCAACCAAAGATGATCTATGGGGTGAAGTATTTTCTCTGCAAGAAAGGCTTAACCTGGTTGGTCACTGTCGAAAGCAATACATTGGATTACACAAACCTTTGGTCTGATCCACCAGACCTTTATACTCAAGGATACATCTGGAGAAGGGCAAACACTCTGCAGAAGGAATGGGGTGCCTGTGCCTCCCCAGATGTTGGTGGGTTACAACTATAATAATTTCTGACCCACTAAGACTGATGGGAGTTGGGAGCACAACAGTTGTAGAGGGCCACAGGTTCCCCCATCCCCGCATTAAAAAAAAAAAAATTATGATAGCAAGAGTTGCTTCTCTGTGGACAATACCTATTAAATCTCTTAAATTGGAGTGGGGACTTGGCAGGATTTGCAGGGGCTATAGCTTCATTTGCATAGCTCATTTCCCCTCACAACTTTGACTAATGTATAGATAGGAAAACAAAGACATACATTTGAATTTGCTTAATTTTGTGAAGGCCAGAGTAGCTTTTCCAAGCCAGGAACAGAAGAAGCTATCATATAGTGCCTTAGGGTGAAGTTCATCTCAGTAATGATGCCTTGCTGGCATCAGCTCCCCAAGTTTTCGCCTGGAGATGGTTGGGACTGAACTTAGGACTTTCTGAATGCAAAGTATGTCCTCTCCCCCTGAGCTAAGGTCCCTCTGCCTGCTTGTTCTTCCAGCTTCCATTATTCTTGTTGGAATAGTAGCAAATAAAATATGCCCATGGTCTTAGAAGTACACTTGTATATTTCTGGCAACATTGGGAATCTTCAGGGGTAAGAAACATAGTTGTAGTTCAAGGAACCAGGAATGATGCCACTGCCATTAATTTGATTTATTTTAGCTGATAAAAATTATATATTGCGTGATTGTATTAAAAAAAAAAACACCAGCCCTCAAAGCAGTTAAAATCTCCAAGGCCTCAAGAGTCTCTCCCTCCTATTTTCATGCAGCAGTTATGTGTGTTCTTCCTCTACCTCCCCAAGAGTCCTTGGAGTGAGGTCCAAGTGCTCCGCCAGGCATTGCATTCAAAGCGCTACAGACTTGGTGGAGGGTTACGACCTGTAATTTTTTACTTTCAGATGTGTAAAGGCAAAAGAGAGTAACTGTGCCAGAAGCATATGCATCTTTCTTAAGGGTGTACCCAGATTTTAATTATCTAAATGTAAATACTTAACAAATTTTACTTAGAGTAATGAGCTAAAGTGCACACTACATAAATGAGATGTTCTAATTAATCATGTATGAACTACTGGTTTAAAGGGAAGCTCTGTGAATCCCATGGATATGCTGGTCTGCTGCCAAATTGCTAATCAGCGTTTGCATTCATAGGCGTCTTCGCTTTAATAAGTTACGAGAGATGTTTGGAGGAAACGAAGATGAGGGTGGTGGTGTATTTTCTCTTCTCTGAACAGGCAGACATTACCTGAGCTTGTAAACTTTTAACCTCCAGGTTAATTGGTGAGGTGAGTGTGGGTGGCTTTTATTTTAATGTTATCCTCCTTTTCAGACATATATTGTCTTCCAAAGTGGCGCATGCCAATGAAATAATAATAATTACAATCTAAAAGCAGAAGAGGCACAAAGGGAGTGGAATGAAAATATAGAAGAGGGAGATCCAATCAGTATGACAAGGCCAGAATGAAACTATGAGATGTAAATGGGGCATTTATACCCAGTTGGGGCCAGGGTGATCTTCCCCTGCTGATGTTCTTGCTTGGGTAGAAGTGGTGAAGCTACCTACTGGCCCTTAATTCTCTGTCCTTCCCCCTGCAGTCCAAAAGCAACAGAGTGACTTTATCCACTTTCTTAACTTTAGAGTGATTAAGACTATAACAAGAGCTCTTCTGGATGAGACCAACAGTCCATCCAGTCCAGCATCCTGTGTTTCCCACAGTGACTAACCAAGTGCCTCCACAAATCCCATCAGGGCAACAGCATCCCCCAGCTTCCACTTCCCAGAATGTAGCTAGTCTGTTATTGTATCCCAAGCATCTCACAACTGAAGCTCACTTTTTCTCCAGATTAAAACTGGATGCAAACTTCACTCTTGCACCTGAGAAAGTTTGCTTTTTTAGAGAGTGTAGGAGTAATCATTACACTGTCCTTTGTTATCTATGTTAATTGTTGTTTGGAAGATGGATAGGAAGAAAGGAAGTTCAGGACAGTTACTTGTAAAGAAATGCAACAGACCACATCTAAGAATGGGCCATTCTGTGGGGTCATTGCATCAGGAGTGATTACAAAACCTCATAACACCCCCTTATCAGTGGCTCAGTGGAAAGAAGCAAGGCTGGAGTAGCCAAACAGTCTCCTTCTGGGACAGGTAAACCTGCTGCATTTGTGGACTAGTTACAATTGAATTAACATTTATCATGCTGGGTGTAGAGATGCAGTGGGAATAAAATTTACCTACAAACCAATGGAGGCTGATTGGAAGACAGCAGGGCCTGAGCAGGGAATCCTAAAGAGATGCTGCAGGCAACTGGTCCTCTGCGGGTGCATACTTTGGGCTTAAAGGAGTTTTCGCTAATGTATGGTTTTGTTTTGTTATGTTTTGTCTTGTCTTGTCTTGTTTTGTTTTCCAGCAAATATTTTGGTATAAGCTCTGCAAATAACTTATTTGGTCCAAATAAGATAAAGGGATAGTAACAAGAGGGCTGGGGATAGCAACTCTTCTTGTAAAGACTGCCTGACATTAATTGCATGATTACAATTATGTATTACTTTTACATTTTAATAACAGCTGTTGGGTGTGTGTGGCAGCATCATTTGGGACCGTGCTTTAACCCTCCCACTATAACCAATGCCCCCCCCCCACCTGGAAGCTGCTATTAGGGAAACTTCCATTGGCACCAATAGTACCTTACCTTCCAGAGTGAGTAACAGCTTCCAGGGGAAAGGAATCTTTTTATCAGGACTATTAAGGAAGAAATGGTTCCAGTCCAGTCCCTATCATGTTTACACACATCCATAGCTGCTATGTAAATTATAAAAACAGATTAATGGCAATCATGCAATTAAAATCTTGCTTAGTTTGATCCTGAAAGGCAGTGGGCATGTTAAATCTTGAGGAAGGTTAAATGGAGAATGAGGTGGTAGTTCTGTAGCTTTCAGATATGTGAAAGATTATATCAACAGGACAGATTTCTGTTGGGTCCAAGGAGCAAAAGGACATGTTTGGCTTGTATACAAAGAATAAAGAGACTGGAGATTATGTGGTGGTGATACCTTTCATCAGGACACCTTGTTGGTGGAAGCTTAAGAGCTGTTCACAGAGCTCCTGATGCACACTGTGGAGAGAACTTTACAGAGACCGTAAACCCATACCTTTTATTAGGGTTGTCTGAGGGGCAAGAGCGTTAAGCATAATATAAGAGCTTTCAAGTTACATAGAACATAGGGCTAGGGCAAACATCTTTTTTATTCAGGGAATTCTGGGGGAAAGAAAATAATAGTCACCAGCTGATCAGAGCTGTGAGGGGAAACTACTTGAATTTGGAGGCAGCAGGTTGTGAATGAGATTGCCCCCTTTTTACACATTTACTGGGGGGCGGGACTTAAAAGGAGCTCCTTTGCAGCTCTGAGCAGCTGGTGGCTGCCATTTGCTCCCTGTGTATGGGATGTTAGGGGAGAGGTAGTGCCTCTGGCAGGGGACATGTCATGCTCCTTCTGGGTAGTTTGTCCACCTTTGGTTCCCCCTGCACTCAGTTCTCACCTGTGTCTCCTAGAAGCTGTCAGCATGTGACAGCAGGCACACTCCCAGAATGGCTTTGACTGGCCAGCTAAGGGCAGCCAAGGGGTCTCAAACCTTCAATGAGTTAGGGACTTCCCTGCATGCAAAGACAGGCTCCAGCAGATTGAGCAGATGAGACAAATAGTGGGTCTAACGGTCAAAAAGGTGGTTTCTGCATGTGCTGTAAAGGGAAGTGAGGGGCTGATGGGGTATGGGAAGGCAGCCCATATAGGAGAAGGAAAACTCTGATCCCGAACCTCTGCTACCTTGTGACTATAGTCATTTGTAAGAAAGGCTTCGAGATTAAACCCCGAGGAAAGATCTGTACCTGCTGCCTTGTGGGCCATCTTTAGGAGAAGAAAAGGCTAAGGAGTGAACCCTACACAAATCCAGAGTGGAGTCCCTAAGACGGTTGGATGGTGTCTTGTATGCCTCCTTCCAGCAACTCCTGGTGCCAAATGTATTGCTCTGCTTTCCTTTGGACCACATCAGTGAAGCTGAGAAGGGAGGTCTTGTCATTTGGGAAGCCCAGGACCCTCATCCACACTGCCTTGGCATGCCCCCAGTGAGGTTACTTTAGTGCTGATAACACAGTGAAAACAACACGGGAGGCAGTAGTTACGAGTTACCGGTCTTTGAAGCCACAGCAAACGCTGTGATTTCTCCAGCGGTTTTACTTCACCCCTGGAGGTGCACTCCATAGTATCTTGAGACAGACAGGTACCAACAACACCCTGAATTTCCTATTTCAGCAAATGCAATGGAGCTCCAGTGAGCTTCCACTTGAAAATTGTGTACCCACAAAACTGCTGAAGTTCCCCTGAAACCCCAATTTATTTTCAGGTCATAAAATGGGAGGGGGAGATTTTATCTCAGCACTTTCTTCAACTGATATGTTAAAATTAAAAATGGGGGGACAAGAGGTTGTGAGAGGGGATGGTGCCGATGTGCCAGGGAAGAGCTTGTGCTATGCTAGCTGTTAAGTTGATCAGTTTGGCAGGTAAAGCCAAATCCACATATTTATATATTTGGCACATTTATATTCTCTATCTTCTATTATAGAACTCAGGGCAGCATACATAGGGTTCACAGATATGTCCCAACCAGGCCCTGACCAGACTCCCAACCTGCTTATCTTCTTCAGGTTGCTGCGTTTTGTGTCCACACCTCAGAACATGCCTCTGTGCCCTCCAGGAGTTTTGCACTACAACCCCCATGATCACTGATCATTGGCCATTATAGCTGAGGCTGATGGGAGTTGTAGTCCAAAACATCTGGAGGGCACCAGGCTGGGGAAGGATTCCCTGGGATATACCCCTCTCCCATCCCTAGTATATGAGGGCAGATACATTCTGAATGCCCTTCTCTACTCCAAAGTCTCATAGTCTTAGCTAAATCCTACCATCAAATACCTGCTTTGTTTCTCCCTTTTTCCTCTAGTAAAATCACCACCAAACCTCAGCTTTGTCACTTCCCTATTACTACTGATGAAAATGTCTCTGAACAGATATTACTAGCCAAGCTTGATGGTTTCCCAGAACCAGGGGACTTATAAATCTGCTCAGACTATTCCATCCTAGAATCCACCAGGGAACCAAAGGTCACTAGGAGACTGCACACCCTGTCTCCCAGGAAGAACATCATGGCAAGGGGAAGAACCTGAACCCACCAATGCATTGGTCACTGAAAGTGCAGCTGCTCCAATGCTTGCTTTCCTCTTCCCTCCCAATTTCTTTTTCATTTTATATTGTGTCTATCAGATTGTGAGCCTGTGGACAATAATTGTCTTGTTTTTAATCTCTGTACAGTGCTTATACAATTGCCAGTGCTTTACTAAGAGTTAAAACTAATAATAATAATAATAATAATAATAATAATAATAATAAATGCTAATTGATAATGAAGTTAATTGATAATAAATAAAAACAACCAGCTGTCTTAAAGCTTGGTTCATGGAAAATTTGTAAACATTTTCTTCTTGTTGAGATCAGGATGTGATATAACTTTGCCAAAACCTGTAACTGTCCCTGTAACTTTGCCCCTGTAACTGTCCCTTCCTTCTTAGGCTTGTAATGAATTTACCACACACGTGATGAACCTTCTTCGAGAGCAAAGTCGGACACGCCCCATTTCTCCAAAGGAAATAGAGAGGATGGTAGGCATCATCCATCGGAAGTTCAGCTCCATCCAGATGCAGCTTAAACAAAGCACTTGTGAAGCTGTCATGATATTGAGATCACGGTTCCTTGATGCCAGGTAGGTCACAAGACTCTGTGATTTTCTTGTTTTGATTTGTCCAACACTACAGAATTTGACTCTTCTTTACAGCCAGTGGGTTGTAGCTAATGTTAGTCTTAGAGTGGCCCCACTGAAATTAGTGAACCCTCAGTTAAGCCCCCTGGATGAACTGTGTGTGCCCTGACATCCATTGGCTGCAAGAGCCAACTTTTCTGACCAGCTGATCTGCTCCTGGCAGGACAGGAATTTATATACGAATCCTTGCTGCATACAGGAATTCCCAAATGAAAGGACAGAAAAGACATGGTTATTCTAGGAGGAGCAGAAGTTCATGGCCAATTATTTAGTACTTGGAGGCAAACTTCCATGCTGACTGTGTGCAGACAGATGTAACAGTTTAACACTAGTCACTGTTGGTTCCTCAGTCATGGTGTGATCCTAGCTTCTCAGCTCCCCTTACACAGGCTGACGCATACCAGCCAGTCACCAAGTCTTACCCGTCCTCTCATGTTTTGCATGGGCTGCTGGTTGGTTGCAATGCCTTTTTGGTAGTAAAGCTCATTGCCAACCCTCTCCTTATACAGCATGCCTAACAGCACTTTAAGAACTCAGCAAGGACATTTTGGTTATGCAAATGGTTGCACCCCTAACCGGTGTGCCAATGAAAGAGGTTGCTGACACTTGGAAAGGGAACAGCTGCACCTTTCAGAAGCATATTTTGCAAACAGTTCCTCTCAAAGAACAGAAAGCCTAGACAAAATAAGTGGAAGTGGAGTAATGAGAGAAACACGGCTCCAGGGAGAGCGGTAGAATGCCGGGGGATAAGCACACCATGATACTGATGGGCTGTAGCATGCCAGATGGAAGCTCCCTATGGAGTAGCCGTCCTATCGTGGTAGTTTGATTGTGGCAAGCCTGGAGGGGGAATGGAGCTTGGAGGGAAAACACTTAAAGGGAGTTTTCTAAAGGGAGGGGGAGAAAATACTTCACAGAATTTTCTTTTTAAGAACTGAGTTTTATTGAAGAGCTCTGTAATGATAATTATGGGTAGGAAATGAATATGCATAACAACTCCGTCTTCAGTATCACACCAGTAAACTGAACAATTAAACCATGCTCAATACTTCTTGTCCAACACTTCCTTCTGGTTCACGTCTATTCCAAACTGAAATAAATTTGGCTCTGTTGTTCCAAGAGAGTAGCTTGGATTGATGTTTTCTCTTTTCATAGGTGTCTGATGTGGGTCAGTTTCAGTGTTGGCCCAAGGCATTTTGCTGCCTGAACCAGAGCCCAAATGTTTGTCCCCACCCCTAACTAGGGTTCTTGCTGCATCATTGAGATACCAGCAGTAGCGGAGGAAGGGGAGGGGGCACCACAGGCTGCAGGGCGCCCTCCAGCAGGTGGACCCAGCACTGCCTGCAAACGCAGTGCAGGGTGCACCATGGCGCGGATGGCACTCTGCCTGCAGGGTGCCTCAGCTGCCCTCCAGCAGGCCCAGCACTGTGTGAGCCAGCCTGCAGAGCATTGCATCTGCTGCATCCCTCCCAGCTGCGAGTGGGTCCAGTGCTGGCGGAAAAAGCAGCGTGGGGTGCTTCACCGGGTGTGCACCTGGGATGGGCACCTGGGATGTGCGTGGCTGGCATGTGCTGGCCTGCAGGTTTCCCTCCCGAGTCCTAGGCATTCTCCCAGCAGCGCACCCCGCAATGTTTTTTCCGACAGTGCTGGGATGGCACACACCAGCTTCTTCCCTCCTGGTGTGGGGGGTGGATGTGCATAATGCACACACCCCAGGTGCTGCCGGGGATTGCTACACTGGTGGATACCAGCTTCTGCCTTCATCTGCTCCCTTCTCATGGGAGCAGCCCAGCCAGAATAGCCAATGATCAGGTGTTGTGGGAGTGCTTGTCTAACAGCACCTGGAGGGCCACAGGTTGCCTCACCCTTGCCCCAGAGGGAAAGAGACAGATGAAGATGCAGATGAAGTCAGAGTACTTTGTACAATGTTAGGATTTCCCACACCACCCAAAATGTGTGGCTCATTAATATCTAGGGAACACACTATAAATAAGTTCATCAGTAATCTGAAATCTTGGTTTGCACATCTTTGAACTTCTAAGAACAACAGGTAAGTGGGATCTGGTCCTTTGATGGAGAGAGATGGGCGAATAAGTTCTTCCATAGATAAGCAATTGCTCCTCTTCTATCAATTACTAACCTCTCACATTGGCCCTGATAAGGGCCAAGGTTTGGTTTGAATAAGTGGTGAAGCATCAATTTCAACTAGCAAAGGTTAGAGAGAAGTCTGCTTTCCATATTTATATCCTAGCTAACTTTCAGTAATCAAGTCTCACACCTGTAATTTATTTATTTCCTTGCTTTCTTTCCTCTTTTTGCAGGCGGAAAAGGCGTAACTTCAGTAAACAAGCCACAGAAATCTTGAACGAGTATTTTTACTCTCACCTCAGCAATCCCTACCCCAGTGAAGAAGCCAAAGAAGAGCTGGCAAAGAAATGCAGCATTACAGTATCACAGGTAGGCTGGGGTTTCCACCAAGCTGCTTGAAAGCAGGTTTTTTTTTTTTTTTTTGCTATGGGAAGAGCTTTTGTCTCTCTTCCCTTCCTAAAATAACAACAGCCTTCCTTCCAGAGACTGGTAGAGCTGAGTACCATTAAGGAGGAATTCTTGAAATTGCCCTGTCTATCCCCCAAGTGGTGTCAATTAACTACAAATGAATGACAGGCCCATTGAAAAGTGTTTTGGAAAACTAAAAAGTGATGCTTCAAGTGATTGATTTATTGCACTTATATCCCACCCTTCATCAATTGCCTGATTCCAGGGTGGGTTACACCACAATAAAATGCATAAAAATGCAATCAAAAACATTTACAGTGAATAATCTAGAACTCGATTATCAAGTTAGTCCTCAGCAGAAATTGCAGCAGCGGTATCAAAACAATTCCCAACGAAAGGGAAAATAAAAATATATTTAATTGCCATTGAAAGGTGGCAAGTGATGGTGCCAATCATAACACTGGAGGGAGGGAATTCCACTCACAGGCCGTATCACAATGAAGCTCTTGGCAGGACCATGAGGAGGGTTTCTGCTGCAGCTCTTAATGCACAGTCAAGGCCAGTGTAGAGAGTTGTGCCCCTTTGTGTATTTAAACCTCAAGACATTAGTAACTGCTTCTTACTGAGCTGAGCTATTATTCTTTCCCAGTGATTCTGGAGATGCCATTCTGGAGATCAGGAATTAAACTGGAAGCCATCTACTGCAGTCCCTCTTCTTTCAGAGTCAGTGAAAGATGCAGGGTGTGGGACTTAGTGGTGGTGGAAAAGACACCTGTCAGCTTCTGGTTTTTATCTTCCAGGAGTCACATTGTAGCCTGCACAATGAGATCCTTGAGCGGGTTGGAGTGGGGTGTATTTACAGGCTTCATGGTCAGCTGGTGGAAGTCACTTCATCATGGGTGAATATTGCGGAAATTTTGGAGGTTTGCTAAACCTTTGCAGGTGGAATGAGCAAGTCCCTTGGCTTTTAATTCAGAACAGGGTTAGGAAACTTGTGCCTTGCCAGATGTTGCCGTCTTCCATTTCCCATCATTTCTTGGCCAATGGTCATGCTGGCTGGGGTGATAGGAGCTGAAGTCTGGCAACACCTTGAAGGCTACAGGTTACCTGTCTCTGATTTATAAGTGCTCTTGATTGTCTTTCTGCATCAAAAGCGCCCAAAATGACATATAGTTGTTTGAAAATGGCAGCTTTAAAAAACCAACAACAAAAATCAACTACCCAAGTACCTATAGATCAATCTTTTAATGCCCGAGAGAATAAAAAATATTCACTCTACCTATTCATTTTGTCAGTAAGGTAGGGAAGCTGGGCCTTGCTGTGTAGTTAGTCTCAAAGCTGCAGTGCCACCACTGAGAAGGCCATGCCTTGGGTCCTGCTGTGGCCTGTGCAAGCAGTTTCAGTGCACTTTGGGATGGTGTAGCAGTCGCAGGCACACAAAATATCAAGTTTTCAGTTATCCTATTTATTTATGTATTCATTTCATTTCATTTACACCCCACCTTTTTCTCCAAGCAGCTTAAGGTGGCATACATGTTCCTCCCCCCTCTGTTTAATCTCCACAACAACCCTGTTAGGCTGAGAGGCAGTGACTGCTCTAAGGTCACCCAGTGCGTTTCATGCCCTAGTAGGGATTTGAACCCTGGTCTCCCAAGTCCTAATCCGACACACTAACTACCGGTACTCTTCACAGTTCTATAATACAAAATCTTTACCTGATACTATCTATTGTATTTCATATTGTTTGTAAGTTGCCTTGGGACTGCTTGCAGAAGGCAACTAAGACATTTAATAAATAAATAATAATAATAAATAATTACCTGTCAATCAGATTGTTAAACATTAAACATTGAATCAGTATGGCAAAATGTGTTTTTGGGTCAATTTTCCTGCAATTGGCCAAAGCCTACATAAAGCCTCTTACTCATAGCCAATCAGAATGCAGCCCTTTGGTAACAGTTCAATGACAGCTGTTTGTGCTGTAGCAATAAAAGTCTAGTAGACAAAACGACTGAGGCACTTGGTACATTAGAAGTGTCACAGGCTTAAAATACAGCAGCGGGATCTGTGTCTCCTGCCTCAGATGAGATGACTTAGCTGTGGGGAGAGTTTTAGATTTCTATTCATGCCCAAACATACAGCTTAACGTCTAAGGGCTCTAAAGGCATCACAGTTGTCTTTAATGTGAATTGCATGCTGCACCAGCAATGTTTGGAAAGGAAGAAAAAAGCAAATCTCCCAGCACCACAAACATGGAACTTTGATTTTGCATCTTTCTGGTGGTTGTGTATGGAAATAGAGCATAAAGCTGTGAAGGGTGCATTTCTAATGCTGATGTTTTCAGCTTTAACAAATTTACAAATGCTGAGAAACAAAAATAAATACTTATACACTCCAATTTATCACTATTGGTTCATGATATTTAATTTTCACAAAAAATGGAAATGTACTGACATTTCAGTTTAGAAGTGTCAGAGTATTAGTACTATTTTCACTCCTTCTTTGGACTCTCTTTTAGTCTTTCACTGTCTCTTTCTGACTCAGTCAGAATTTGCCCTTGTGACATTCTTCCAGAGGGCAGTTGGGGGCCAGTCCATAGTTGCAAAAAGAATAAGAAGTAGCTATTTTTGGTTTCCATTGTTAATATTTATAGTAATAGTGTGTCACATTTCATTTGAAGAAGAAAAACATAGCTACAGTTATTGCTTCTTAATAATAATAAAAAAATCAATTGGAAGTTCTAGTGTGGAAATCTGTTAACAGTCCACATACTCTAATTTTCAATATGGCTCCTTTAAATGAATGTTGTGAAAGAGAAGAAGCTGCATTATACAAAATCAGACCTTTGGTCTAGCTAAAAAAATACTATGCACTTTGGCTGACAATGACTCTCTAGGGTCTCTAGTAGAGGTTTGAGGTTTTCCTACTACTTGATCCTTTTTAAATGGAGATACCAGAGATATGTCCAAGAGCCTTGTGCGTGAGAAACATGCATTGTGCTACTCATCCACGGGCACTCCCAAGGCATCCATCATATTACTCAGCTTGTGAACTTGCTTGGGGGGATGTGACCAGTATTGGGCTGCCTAGATTTTTGGTCTGACCAAACATGGCTGTTCTTCAGTTTATAGGAGGCTTCCTCAACCTCAGCCCTCCAGATGTTTTTGGCCTACAACTCCCATGATCCCTAGCTAGCAGGACCAGTGGTTAGGGATGATGGGAATTGTAGTCTCAAAATATCTGGAGGGTCAAGGTTGAGGAAGCCTGGTTTATAGGGAAATGTTCCCAAATGTTTTCCAAGGGCAAAGCCAAACTGGAGCTAAACTGGGAGGTGATAGAGGCAGTGATGTAATTTTCTATTGCAGATAATTCTTCCCATCAGAATTTCAAGCAGTGTCTGAGCATAAGCCACTACGGTTTGCAAGTTCTGTTCTTTCAGATTGATTAGCAACCCAACTTTAGCTTGTTGAAATAAGAGATGATGTGGATTTGGCTAATGCAGCTCTTGCCAATCTGGTGCACTCCAGATGTTTTGGACTACAACTCCCATTAGTCTCAGCCAGCACAGCTGTTGCATTCCGAAAGATCAGGAAGGAACTAGATTGACAAAGGCTGGGCTAATAAATCTCTGGTGCAATTGTGGCAGATTCAAGCAGTAGTGTTTGTGGCATTGTCCTTGGAGAAACAAATTGCCCTTCATGAGGTAGTCATTCTTGGCTTTGACCCATGTACCAAATGGAAATTTCCAGTATAAAACTATCAACCTCATAAACAATGGCAATGGAAGTCCTTTAAAGGGCTGTTCTGGAGGTTTTTGAGATAATTTATTACATGCAGAGAAGTCTCTATGTGCATGCATCCTAAAGTGGCATATAATTGCTCAGTATGAATTTCTGTTGTTGCTGTTTGCTTTTTATTAATATTTGTTGTTACTATTGGTAACAGATATGAAGCAGACAAGGCGCTTGTGGTACAGGCGTTCCACCTTTTACAACTTCCTTCAACAGCAGGCATAAAATTAACCTTCACCTCCTTGTTTTCCCTGCCCCCAAACGCATTAATTAATAAAGTTTCCAGGAAAGAAACATCGCCCTGCAGAGGCCTGCAGAAAGCTTTTTGTTCTTCTCTAAATGTTCTTCTCTTCTCGTTTCACACTCAGTCATTATATCCTCTTTTCCACACAACTCCACAGCTGCCGCCTGCTGCTGCACCACCAAGTTTTTGTTGTCCTGGGGGCAAGAGATGGATGCATGCTTCTCCTCACCCCCCCCCCCCCAATCCTCATTCTTGTCTCTCAGCAGAAACTTGGGAAGCCTTGCTTAGCAGTGTATGCTGCAATTTGCCCTTTGGCTGTTTCATTCATACAATCACAGAGCTGAAATAGTCAGGCCCAGAGTCCTCTGTAGAACTGGGAGTGTGTTGGGATGTGTGTGCTGAAGAAACCCCCTCTCCCTGCACAAACAGGAGCCTCCTGTCTTGGCTCAATTGGACAAGCTAAACAGCCCCAGGGTGTGTTGTTTCCACTCCACTTACTTTGCGCTCCTAAAGCTTTCTCTGAGTCTCAGGCCTTCTGGCTGATGGGAGAACTTGTGCCGATAGACACTAATTAGAATTTAAAAGCGTGATTCATGTATGATATGATTTTTTTAAAAAACAAAAAGGCCTTCTTAAATGAATCAGAGTTGCATGCTGGAAAGGAACAAACTATTTGAGCCTGATTAAGCTCCGCAAGAGCCAATGCTCCTTTGTAATCGTAGAGGGGACTCCTTATTTATTGAGCAGAAAGGTTGGGTGTTTGGTGATTCATACGAATCAGACACCCACACCCACACCTTATTTTGGAGACTCTGGCAGGCTGCTGCCAGTTGGGGCTGAGCTTAAAAATAATTTGATCGGGTCCAAGTTATCTTACTATGTCACATTTGCTCTATTCTTTCAGAATTGTGCTATTTGCTTAGCATCTCTGAGGAGTACAAAGATTCATGCTAAAAATACATACTAGGGAGAGCCTATTTACTGTTTGTGGCTTCCATGGCCTACTTCTTCCTCTTTCTGCTGCTCCCAGTTTTCCTGAGTTGTTCAGGAAGCGTTTGTGGTTTCACTTAGCATTAAGCTGCAGAGAGCAGATGGATGGGGTCGGTTTGAATACGCACATATAAAATAATGCACAGATCAGACTTTTCAAGGACCATATTAAGCCAAACGTATTTATTAAAATGAGTATCAAACACAATTTCATTTTAATAGCATGGGAGATGCAATATTAGGAAGGAGGGATTTCCTCCATACAGAGCATTGTTGTCCATAATTTAGATCTTTCTGCTCTGCATGTGTTTGTGAGAGAGGAGGAGGTATCATGTTCCTCCTAGTTATTGTGGCTGCAAGTGTGTGTAGTCTCTCCAGCAGTGTCTGGCAGACCCCCCCATGAAAGAGCAGACCACTTCAGTTCTTTGCTAATAATGTGACATGGCTTCAAGCACAAGGATGGGTGTGGAGGGGGGAGGAGTTAGGCAGCTATGTTAAGTCTATATATTTGAAACTTTTATAAAGAGGGAGCTGGCATTCTGTGTCATTGTGTGTGTGTGTGTGTGTGTGTGTGTGTGTGTGTGTGTGTGTTTTCTATTTCAGGGATTTTTACCCTCCTTTGCAGCAAGGTGTGAGGGCAGTTTACTAAGAATCAAAATTACATTGGCAAGTTTTTTATGCTTTGTAACCCATTTAAGAAGCCTGTTTTGAGATTATGCAATTAATTATTTAATTAACAATAAACAAAGTCAAAGAAAAATAAAACAAACAAAGCTGCAGAGACAAAACAACTCATGTTTTTTTTTAAAAAAAACAAATCAAACAAAACATGAAAAAGCAGAAAGGGGCAGAAATTACATCAAGGTAGGTGCCAGGCCACCTGTCCTGGAGAGAATTTACAGTCAAGGGCACTGTCACCAAGAAGGACCTTTCCCTTGTAACCACTCTCCATGCTTTGGCTATAGAAGGCACTTTAAAAAGGGCCTCAATTGAAAATCTTAGTATGCAGGCAGGCATTTGTGGAGACCAGTAGGCGGCCTTCAGGTGAGGAGAGCAGACCAGGGAGCAGAAGATTGGAGCTGTTCCTCTTCTCCTTGCACCCTTCCAGGACCTGGGCATTCTTGTGTTTTTGTTTGTTTGTTTGTTTAAAAGCCACTTATTTAAAAGTATTTTGAATGCTCTACAAAAGCACAACGTAAAAGCAATAAAACAGTATCATGGAAATGGACCCCAACTTAAAAAACATTTTAAAAAGACCAGAAATGCAACTCCACCTTTCCAAATTTCATAATCTGTTAACATTTAACTAGGAGCAGAGCATAAAGCAGGCACTGCAGATAAGCAAGGAGAAGTGCAACAAGAACTTTTGCCTGCAGTTTGTGGTCCATAAATTTGCAGTCTTCCCCTGCTTTTTTATTTTTAATAATGATGCTTCAGTGATCCCCATCGCTGTCTCAGATCAAATGTTTTTCTTTCCTGCAAGTAATAGTCCTTGTCAGGGAGGAGAATCAGAGCCACAACCTCCCTACAGTTGTGCATCTTGATGATTTAAGTAATAATTTATTGCCTTTTTTATTTAACATTGTAATTAACATGATAAATAAGTGCAAGGGTATTGTTTGAAATGTAATATACAGTTAAGCCCAATTAATTAATTGGCCTTCAGTGATTGGGAGTCGGATGATGTTCTTTTTTAATGTGGGGATAGTTTGTTTTAATGAAAAATGTGCTACTAAATAGGTTTATCTTGTACACACTGGCTTGTGCTCACACACACACACACACACACACACACACACTCACTAACTTTTAACACATGAAGGAACTGAGAGAGATGTGAAGATAATAGTTCCCAGAATGATTTGTAGATGAGTCAAATGTTTAGAATGCTTCAACTTTCTATAAAATGTTACTTCTGGAATTATTTTATCTTCTGTTTGTTTTCTTAAAGCAGTAGCTTTCAAACTGTTTTCTACAATTCTTTGGATGCTGTTCAAGGATTCCTCACTGATAACATGTGTAATGGCAGATAAGTTTTCTGAAGGACAGCTGACAACTGCCACCAGTCTCTCCCTGCATTATGGAGCCTTGGATGTGTTCCAAGGCATATCCTTTAGTTTACGGCAGTGATGAGGAACCTGTGGCCCTCCCAGATGTTGTTCAACTCCCAGCTCTCATCAGCCCCAGCAAGCATGGCCAGTGGTCAAGGATGGCCGGAGTTGTAGTCCAGAAACATTTGGAGAGCCACAGATTCCCCATCCCAAGTGTATGAGGTAATGGAGGGTGTGCCCTAAGAATTTGTCCCAGAAATCTCTGTATAACAAAATGAAAATGTTGGCAGATTCCATGTTAGGGATGATTAGGAAAGGGATTGAAAATAAACTTTTAGTATTGTAATACCTTTATATAAATCCATGGGGCTATCACATTTAGAACATGTTGTACTGTTCTGGTTGCCCTGCCTCAAAAAAGGATACTATGGAGAAAGGAAAGGGCATCCAGAATGATGAAGGGATTTGAGCTCTTTCCCTAAAAGGAAAGTAAATATTTGGGGCTTTTTATCTTAGAAAAAGAGACTGGGCTAGGGGATCTAATAGAGGTTTATAAAATTATGCATGGTGGACAGGGAGAAGCTTTTCATAATGCTAGAAGTAGGAATCATCCAGTGAAATGGATGAGCAGGAGATCCAGGATGGACAGAGCTGTTAATTAATTGATGGAATTTGCTACCACAAGATGTGGTGACAGCCACTAGCTTAGACAGCTCTAAAAGAGGATTAGTCAAATTCACTGAGGATAGACCTATAAATAGCTACTAGTTTCAGTGATTGTATGGAATTTCCAAGTTCAGAGGCAGTATGCACTCAGTAACAGATGCTTATGGGGTGGCAACAGCAGGGCTAAGAGGCTAATTTTCTTCAAGCCTCACCTATGGACTTCCTAGAGGCACCTAGATGGCCACTGTGAGAAGCAGGATGCTGGACTCTTCTTATGTGCAGATGCTTCCCCATGAAGAAGCTGATGTGGAAGCTATTCCCTGACCACAAATTTTAAGAATGCTACCCTAAAGGTCTTGAGGGTGCATGATACAGCCTCCTTGCCAGATAGCTGTCTGGTCAGTGCCTTGATGGGAGAAATGCAGGCTATAAAGTAATATACAAACATTTTGCATGCTACCGAACAAATTTAAGAACACTTTAGTTTGCCTTGGCCTCCCCAGCTGGATGCTTAATAGTGCTCCATAAACAACATTTCCACTGTTGAATTCCTCCCCCCCCCCAATACCTTGTAATGTTTGGTTACTCTTACTCTGTCATGACTACAGTGCAGTCTGATATTAAGCCCACATCAGCTGTAGCGAACATGAATGGGAAAATGCATGATGATTGCAATCAGCTGCAGCGAACATGAATGGGAAAATGCATGATGATTGCAATCAGCTGCAGGACCACATTCTCCAGCATGAGTCAGCCTAAATGTTGGCAACCCTTATCAGAGTCCAGTTGGTTCTCTCCATTCCACCAGGTTTCAGTTACTGCACTATATTAATGTTATCCTCTAGTACCAAGCACTCCAATTCACCTGTCTTGGCCTGGAGGATTCTGGCATTAGCATGTAAACACTTAGATACAGTGTCTCTCTCCAATAATCTTTGGCACTTGTGTTTTGGCCTGGGGTGCTTTGGCCTCTATAAATTGCTATCATGGACACCAGAACTGGTTCTGTGCCTGCCCCACTGAAATTTTCATTATTATTTTTTCTTCATCATCCCAGAGGGGACACTTGTTTTGAATTGGATCTGACCACCGCAATCAGTTTAAAAGCTATTATGTTACCTTTTTTATTTTAAGCACCAACAATCTGGTCCCATCCTGGTTCAAGTGGAATCTATCTCTTTTGTACATACCAGGGTTGTCCAAAATGTTCCCCTATGCCAAACCAATCCAAACCCCTCTTTCTGACACCATTGCCTCATCCACATATTCAGAATACAAACTTGTCTCTGCCTAGCTGGTCATATGCGTATAGTGCCAGCTAGATAGCATATAGCCAAACTTCCCAGAAGTCTTTCTGCTTACAGCAAAGGTCTTCATAAATCCCATTTTCAGAGAGTGATGTCTTCCCAGATTGGCACAAGCAGCACCTTAGTCAAGAGAGACTGCAGCCTCTCTTGATTAGATTTGGATTTCTTTATTGACTTCTGCAGAAACGGTCAAGATAATAACCCAATATGGGTTAAGCTTGCATTATGTTATTATTATTTTTTGCCAAAAAGTCACTTTTGACTCCTTTGCTTGTGACTGCAATTTTGCTACTCTTCCTAATATTCTACCAGTAATTTGAATTGTCTTATGTTCCTAAGCTAGCATCAGGTCTTTAAAATGTTCCTTGAGGATAAAACACATGGAAAGGGAAGGACCTATTGCATTCTTCCCAGATGAATATACCTGAAACTGGTGGGGACATATAGTGGGGTAGGGGAGCTGAAAATAATGCCAGTATATTTCACATCTGGCAATGTGCCCTTTTGGTTTCAGATGGTACATGGGTAGACGAGCCTAAAACATCCAGGGCATTTTCATGGCCCTCTAGCAGCTATAGTGGCTCTTTTATCAGAAGTCATATATTTTGTGTTATCTCTAGAAGTGTATACTCGATTCTGATCAAACTAAGCCTCCTAAACACATTGGTTGCCCAATGTGACCCCCCCCCAGCTCTCCTACCCCACTAATATGCCTTCCTTTATTGACAGAATAGCAGATTCAAGGAGAGATGTTAGACCCTGAATTTCCCCAGTCATAAGATTAGGCCATATACAGTGTGCTCTGTAGCTGATACAGAGTTCCTAGAAGTTTCAGGAAGAATTTGGAACCATAGGAACCAATAATGGGGGCACCTGTGGCACTCCAGATACTCCTGGACTGTAGCTAGCAAAATCCCTGAACCTTGGCCTTGCTGGCAGGAGCTATTGGGAGTCTTGTGACATCTGGAGGGCCACAGGTTCCCCACCCCTGTTAAAACAGTGTGTGTTCTAGACTACAACATACCAAATGCATCAAAGGTAGCAGCTGGCCTTCAGTCCCTTTCTCACATAAATCGGCTCTAACGCAGATGGAAGCACCCAGAGAAAGGCATCCAGAGAAGCTCATATGGGAGTTGGTTTAAATGTCCACTGTATCTGTATGCTTGAGGGATGAGATTAGCCTCTGTGCATCTGTCATACTTGTCAGTGGCAAACCACCTCAGAGTAAATGGGGAAACCCCATTTGCCTACTATTGCTACAAAGGATTCACCCAGATGTTTCCAGAAGGAAGCAGGATGCTTAACAGGTATAGAAAGTTTGCTGTCTCCTCCCCTCCCCCCATGATTCTAGCTGGTGGAAAGGTCAGTTGGGGCTTCAAGGCAGCTGTGGGGATTTGTGGGGGGCAGGCAAAAGGGGTGAAGGATAGCCCGGGGTTAACTGTGGCTTTGATGGCTGCCAACCTTTTCTGCATTCCAGACAGTGGGCAGAGCTTGTGGCTGTTCCTTAAGCATGTTTCATGAAAGACCAAGAAGGCAAAGATTTCTTGGCTTCAGCAGTCACTTTCTGCTTTCCTGGAATTTAGCTCCAGGAAAATGGGTTGCATGAAATAAGAAAGTGAAGTAATAAATCGAGAAATTCTGTGTACAATTTTTGATGGGAGTGGATGGGTGGGGGACTAGCTCTGTCTTAGGTATTCATTTGGATGTGGAATGCAGGTTAAACATAACGTATGATCCACTGCTCCTTTCATTGCTTCCAATTAAACCTTGCTTGTTAGTTTAACCTCTAGGTAATCCCATCAAACAACGGATGTCAAGGCAACACTGCCCACAGTGGCTTTGGATGAGTGGCCATTAATTTTAATTGCCTTGATATTAAAGATTAAGAAGTAGTGGGACTAGCAGGGTGGAAACGATCCGACAAATCCACTCGCTGAGCCTTCCCCAGGCTGCAGGGATATTAAAATTTTACTGTGAGAATTAAACAAGCCTTTATTAGTGATGGCTGTTGTTTGATTGGTCCAGAGGTATGCATAAACACCAGATTCTTATATATCCGCGGACAATATGGTTGACGTATAGAGATTCTGCAATTATGAAACTGTTAATAAAGCCATAATTGGATTGTCCACAGTAATTATTTGCTGGCTTTCATTAATGTATTATTGCTTCCTGACTGACAAGGTAATATTAAGTGCAATATATACAATACAGCCGTGTGTCGTCCTGGGAATGCAGCATGTAAAAAGAAGCACCTTCACTTATTGCATTTAAAGCTTGGGGGCCTTTCATTAATTTATGTTAAAGCAAATGCCAGCATTATGGAACCAAGAAAGAATTCTCTTTTCCCCCACACAGTGAAAATGCCTGATCCTAGCTGTAGAGTTGAGCAGTGTTTCTAACAACCAACTCTGACCAGTTAAAAGGTTAGCATCACAAAGCCCAACATTATTTGCGCAGGGTGGGGTACAAGGACAGATTGCTAACCTTTCCTCCCGTCAAAGTATAATGTACTGTAAGCAGCACATGTTGTGTCCTTACTTTCCATTGAAGGCTATAAAATGTCCAGCTAATGATTGCCTGTAAGGGAGGGGAAGGTAACAGACTGTGTTTAGGAAATCTCAACTAGCAGAGTTCCCCACCCTGCCCCAGAATATTCATTGCTATAGGGCAGGGGTGGCCAACTCCCAAGAGACTACTGCAATCTACTCACAGTGGCAGTGATCTACCCCCTTTTTTGGGGTCCAGGTCAAAGTTGTTGAGTTTTTTCAGGGAGGAGGTAAAATGTTGAGCTTTTTTTTAGGGGAGCCACAGTTCAGCTTCTTTGGGGGAAGCCAATGATCTACCACAGTGAGAGATTTCACTTTCTTGGGTTCCATGATCACTGCAGATGGTGACAGCAGTCACGAAATCAGAAGACGCCTGCTTCTTGGGAGAAAAGCAATGACAAACCTAGACAGCATCTTAAAAAGCAAAGACATCACCTTGCCGACAAAAGTCCGTATAGTTAAAGCTATGGTTTTCCCAGTAGTAATGTACGGAAGTGAGAGCTGGACCATAAAGAAGGCTGATCGCCGTAGAATTGATGCTTTTGAATTATGGTGCTGGAGGAGACTCTTGAGAGTCCCGTGGACTGCAAGAAGATCAAACCTATCCATTCTCAAAGAAATCAGCCCTGAGTACTCACTAGAAGGACAGATCCTGAAGTTGAGGCTCCAGTACTTTGGCCACCTCATGAGAAGAGAAGAATCCCTAGAAAAGACCCTGATGTTGGGAAAGATGGAGGGCACAAGGAGAAGGGGACGACAGAGGATGAGATGGTTGGACAGTGTTCTTGAAGCTACTAACATGAGTTTGGCCAAACTGCGAGAGGCAGTGAAGGATAGGCGTGCCTGGCGTACTCTGGTCCATGGGGTCACGAAGAGTCGGACACGACTGAACGACTGAACAACAACAACAACAACAAATGATCTACCACAGACATCCAGTGATCTACCAGAAGGAATTTTTTGTTTTATTTTAAATTTCAGCTGTTGTAGATCTGCTTGATGAGGACTTTGTTTCCATTATATTGATGCCCTGGTGTGGACATAAGCGAACGCAGCCTTGTCTGCCAGTGAGAGAGGGAGTTTTTCATAGTTATTTACTACAGTTATTAATTATGAACATTCCCCTAATGGCCAAGATCAGAAAATAGTTTCTGCATGCCATTTTCCCAGCGGCTTTGTTTCAGCTGCTCCGGCCATGACCTTTGGGCGGGTTAATAGGTAGAGCCTTAGAAGCTGGTTTGGCAACAACAAAGCCATCTTCAAAGGGAGATAACAAAGCAACATTTCATCAATTATTGATTTATTTGAGCCCCCCTCATTGTTGCAATGGACTGAGCTCACTTCTGTTTGCCAACCTGCCAAGGTTGTTCCAGCCCAAATAACAAATAACAATTGCATGTTTCCCCTTAAAATTCCCTCTTCCTTTCCCTCTGTTCTACTTCTCTCTCTCTCCCTCCTCCACCTAATAATGGTTTCTTTTTGTCAGAGGTTTTGCTTTGAATGCCTGGTAAGGTCCAAAGGCAACTGCTGTCATGGAAGTGTTAACTATGTTTAGCAACAAAATAAGGGCAGCCAGTGCTTCTTATACTCCTGGTAGGAACTTGCTGGCTCCGTAAGAGGGTAACAATTTATGGAATTGTGGAAGGGAGTCATCTTCTTGTTATCCCACCTCCACACCCCACCACAAAAAGCTAGAGTGATGAGTATAAGGCCTAGCCTCAAGTTTGACCAGTGGTGAAGGAAACAGTTTCTGTAGATTAACATTTGGGCTTCTGAACACCATTGGCAGACAAGAACTGGGTACTCTAGGTACTCTGAGGCAGTCCTCAAATTACCGGGGGGAGATAGGTCCACTGCTACAAGGACCACGACTTTGCTAAAATTGAAGGAGCAATAGGGTGGGGCTTGTGGGTTTTATCAAGCTCAAACCCTTCCTTTTAATAATTCCAGCAATGCTTGAAGGCTTGGTAATGATTCTGGGAGGGTTCTGGTGTGGTGACAGACCCCCATGGTGACTTTTCAAGGTAGGAAATGTAGCAGCTTTACTACTTGATAAATGAAAGCTATCTCTGAATGCTGAACAGAAAGGTGGTCTTTCATATTTTTCAACTCCAGCACTAAAATGGAATTAAAAAAACACCACAAAGTTAAGTTCTAAGTGTGCCTGTACTTTAACATGCCTTCAGTTTAAATTTGCTTCCACCTTAAGTTTTAGTTGATCTGAGTTACTGAATTTAAAACTGTATTGGACCCTTCAGCTCTAATTTATTGCATTCTGGATTTAAGTGGCCACTTTTATTAGAGTGAAGACTGAGGGTTTTGTTTTGGAAGCGCGGGAACAGATGTCTTGAAGTGTCCCATTTGTTGCCACAAAACACCATGGGAGATTTGGCTCCTCCCCCTCCGGTCTCTCTTTGATTTAAAAATGTACTCTCCTTTCTGTGGCAGGTATCCAACTGGTTTGGCAACAAGAGAATCAGGTACAAGAAGAACATAGGGAAATTTCAGGAAGAAGCCAACCTTTATGCAGCAAAAACCGCAGTGACAGCTGCGCATGCTGTGGCGGCAGCTGTCCAAAACAACCAGACAAATTCACCCACCACACCAAATTCTGGTATGTACCAGCCTCTTCTTCATGGCATGGCCTGCTTCACATGTTAAAAGCAAAGCTGGAAGTGGGAGGTGGGTATTTCTCTCAGAGGAGCAGAAATTCTCTTTCATAGCTTATTGACTTCTTGGGGTGAGATTTTTTTTTTCTCTTAAGGTGCACCCTGTATTGGCTTAGCAGGCAGCCCTGGGAGTTCATTTTAATGAAAAGTTGGGTGAACTATCAGTTTCTTGACGCATTCCAGAACCAGCAGACACACAGCTAAAGATCTGGCAGGCTAGTTTAAATGATTATATTTTGGAAACTCAGGCCTTGTTTTGTAAAATTATATAGCCAGTGAATTCACACTGAACTGTTAGAATTCTCATAAGCCTTCCATTGTTCCTTTGAAAAACCAGCATGGTTACAAAGACCCAATGCAAGTACATACTTTAAAAGGGACTTGCTGAAGCACACCCTTTCCTTAAAGATTTGATGTGGAAAATTGGCCTTGTATAAGAGTCTTATTTCAAGCACAGTGGGGTGGGGTAAGTGTTTGGAACACTTTTTCTTTCCTGTAGATGCTTCCTTGGTTTTATTTCAGGAAAATAATGGTTGGTCTGTCTCATTTCCCAGTGTTATGTGAATAACAAATAACAGAATAGCAAATAAACAAATCATGGTCAATGTTCCACCCCCACCCCACATTGTGTTTCTGAGGCCCCCAAATTTGGTCTGTCATTGGTAGCCAACAGAAATGGGGGGTAGCGTTACCTGAACTCACACTGTACCTCTGAAACAGTACAAAGTGAGGGTTAATCTTCCGGTCCTTTTGACATGTTTAATCATGCAGCTGGTGAAGTCAGTGGGGGATTGTACCTGACCAAGTACTTAACTTCCAAAGTCACAGCCCTCTTCTCCACCTTAGCCAAACAGGATGGAGGGGTTGCCCACACAGTTGGTTTGGGCTTCTTAGGCCCTCTTGAGCATCTCAGAAGCCCAAGTATCTGTGGGACAGTCTCTGCCTCCCACCCTTCAGGGTTAAGGAGAAAGACTGGGAGCAATCACATGTAGTGAGTAGTATTGTGGTGTCTTACTCTTCCATGACTGTTCTTTCTGAGTATCTTGTCTGCTGTTTTTTTGATGTTTCTCAGCAATGTGTAGCCATGGGAAGGGTGGTCTCCTTAGTCCAAGGATGCAGTCCTACTTTCCAAAAGCCAACAAGCAAGAGTTACACCCGAGAACCCCTTTCAATACTGAGAGGTTCCATTGTAGACCATTTAATATATACAGTTTTTCCCTGGGGGTAGCAAGCTTGAAAACTGCTCTCCTTGATCAAGTGTTAGGTCTAATCCAGACTTCCTCTTGTGCCATGCTTTCCAGGCACAGGCCTGTACTTTCCAGGTCCATCTACAAGCGGTTTTTATTGTACTTCCACTGTTTTCCCGGGTAAAACCCCGTTTACCACTGAATCAGTACGAATGGCAGTCTATGGAAAACTCAATTAACATTTGTTCTGTTGCAGTGGTAAGCAGTGGGTTTTCCCAGGCAAAGTGACGGGACCAAAAAAATTTTTTCTCAGAGACAGACATAGAAAACGTGGACCTGTGCCTGGAAAGCGAGTTGCTTGGAAAGTCTGGATGAGTCCTAAGAGTAGTAAGAAAGAAGTGTGAGCAAATATTAGGTTGTCTGTTGTTGCGACAATATTAGGTTGTCTGTTGTTGCGATTTTCCTGGCAATGTTCTGCTGCTGCATATAGTACTAACAAGAAAAGAGTAGTCCAAAGAAGCATCTCTTCTTACATTTGCACCAAAGCAAATGCTGCTCTGTTTTGATGCAGTGTAACCACAGAGAAGCATCCTTAAAACTAGAAATAGCAAAGCTAAGTGACAAACTAAATAAGAGGTGGCTTCTTCTGATGAGAACAAATCAACTTAATTAGCAATTAGCAGCCATTTCCATCCTAAGGAGGCATTAAACCCTCATGCTCAGTATAAGGCTTTGCTTGGGTATTTAGTGATGGCACCTAAAGGGAGCAACTGCCTGGGGGTTGGGGAGGGGCAGTGTATGTAGCTTCTAAGAACTTCTGCACAAAACAACTCTTTTGCATACAGAGCAAAACTGCACCATAAGACCTTAAGTCTATTTCTCCACTGCCCTGGGAAATTGGCTCTCACTAACATTTCTTTGCTTATGGGAGCCTGAATTATAAAACAGCCAGATTAGTATTTATTAGGGCCAGGGGCGTAGCAAGGCAATTTGGTACGGGGGGCAAAAAGGTTTTTGTCACCCCCCATTGATTCCCCCCCTGCAAAAATGGTTTTATGTTATTTCATATTTTCTTACAAAGGAATAATAACAAGTAATAATAATAATAATAAACTTTTATTTGTATCCCGCCCTCCCCGGCTGAAGTCGGGCTCAGGGTGGCTAACATCAGATACATAACATTGGTAGAAAATCAAACAATAATTAAATTACCTACTGAAAACATCTCAAAATCAAATTAAAGTCTAATTAGATGGCTTTCCACAGGGTTAGAGTTGGGAACAGTAAGTGCTCCACTGAACTGAAATTTCAGCCTTCACGACATAGGAAAACAGCCAAGTAAACAGCAATTTTGGTGGAGGAGGGTCAAGATATTAACCGATATGCATGAAATTTCATATATAGTCCCTAGTATAGTAAGATAAGACCTTTGGAGCAGGCATTTTCCAAAAATAATGTTTTTATGAACCCTCCTAGTAGGGCAGTAATTGTTCCTTGATAATTTGTCACCCCCTCCATTATGGAACATAGGGCGAACCGCCCCCTACGCCCCCCTTACCACACCCCTGATTAGGGCTGCTGCCTGTTAAAATCAATGTTAATCGGTTAACCTTATGAGTTTTAGTTGATCAACTATCAAATGAATTTGCATGTAATAGTATCCAGGTAAGCACAATTACTTTTAGATGACACCATAGCAGGAATCCTCTTAGAAGAGACATTCCCATTTGTGTGAGAGAGAAAAGAGAGTGCTTTTAAGATGCCCCTTTTAAGGTGATTCTTGCCATTTTCCAGTTTTTATAGCCATTTTTAAATTATTTTAAAACTCCTCCCTGACTCATCGTGGTCATTGATTCAGTATAATCAGCTAAACATTGCTTCCCTAGTATTAACAGTTCTTATCATGTGAAATGTTACATGTAAACACATAGCAGCATGAAGAACCCAATTTGCCAAAGCCCATCCTGGAATGAAGGTCCTACAGCCAAATCACACATGGAAGGATGTTGCTTGATTTACCTGCCTTTACTTACTGTCACTTGATGGTGTTGATGGTGCTGCCAAAGTTCTGTCTGTAGTAGTAACATACTGCATGGCCCATTCTTACATGGGAAAGCCTTGCTTAGTCCATGACATTCTGTGCTTTAAGCTCAAGTGATAAGCCTGCATGTATGAACCAGATTTTAGAACACTTCTGGAAGATGTTGAGACAAGTTTAGTTTCAGAAAGCCCCCAGGAGAAGGACCTTCAGAGCTGTGTGGAAACCATAATGCAGTACTTTTTTTTTAAAAGTACCCATGTGGAAATTTCACACAGTGAGTGTTACTAAGGACTAGTTTGCTCCATTATGTTTGACCGTACCCACTTGTGTTTAGCAGATCACATGAGTAGTCCAGTTGAACAACCAATAAACTTGGGAAGGGAAATCACTATGTGCTGCAGCAGCAACTAGTGAGAAAGATGGAAATCCTTATTTACAGGTGTACATAGCACTGCTTACACAAGGAAGTTGTTCACATGAACCATTAAATATGCAGGAAAACTGTCTTGGGCACTCTTGCAGTTGTATCCAGCCAGGTTTTGCTTAGGAAACCTGTTGAGATTTATACAGTGGTACCTCCAGTTGCAGACAGGATCCGTTCCGGAGGTCCGGTCAGGTCCCGAGGTTTCCGCAACCTGAGGACTGCTTCTGTGCATGTGTGCACAGCGAAACCCAGTAAAATACTTCAGGGTTTGCTGCACACGCATCCTGAAGTTTATGTAACCAGAGGGTTACTTAAACAGAGGTACGACTGTATACCTTAAGTTAGTCATGATGACCATTATTTTCCAGAGAGAGACAATCCTTGACCAATCAGAGACAACCCCCAGCCAATCAGATTTTCACAGAAAATCTCCACCCATTGTTTCCTATGGTATTTCAGTACATAATGAATTAAATTCTCTATCTTATTCAGATTCCGAGCAATTGGGATACTAGTGCATGTTTATATCTGATACATAATATGGTAGAAGACAGAGTCTGTAGGTGTAGCTCAAGAAAGGTACTATTATTTTAAGTAGAGAATGTAAAATATTCAAGATATCCTTGAGTGTTTCTTTTTTAAAGGACCATCAAGAACTTTAGGATTTTAACAGCTCTATGACTTTCATAAATCTTGCCCCATTTGTTTTTGTTTTTATCTAAAGGGTCCAAAAATACCTGGGGTACATTATATGCTGCTTCATGAAATTCATTTGAGTCATTTGTGTTGATCTCTGTTAGTCTGTGGCCCTCTTTGATTTTATGGAGTGTCATTCTCTGCAAAGGATTTCCTCCTCTCCTCTCCTCTCCTCTCCTCTCCTCTCCTCTCCTCTCCTCTCCTCTCCTCTCCTCTCCTCTCCTCTCCTCTCCTCTCTCATCCTCCTTATTCCCCTTGTCTTTTTGGAGGTCTTTTGGGGTAGACATGTGATGTTTGCCACTCTCTTTTATTCAGCTACTTAACTCTTTCCTTTCCAGGTTCTTCAGGTTCTTTTAACCTCCCTAATTCTGGGGACATGTTCATGAACATGCAGAGTCTGAATGGGGATTCTTACCAGGGGTCCCAAGTCGGAGCCAATGTGCAATCACAGGTAGGAGAAAAACGCCCCTCCCCCCCGATTATGGCCTTTTTAGCAGGGTATGGTTTGGGCTTTATTTTAAAAGAGGATAAAAATAAAAGGCAAACAAACAAAAACAATCCAACAACAATTTCCACCTTTTAATTGGGCCTTCCAATTTATTACAAAAATTAATCAATGTTGGCTTCTCTCAGCACTGAATCTTGCCAATGAAAAGAGCTGGCTTCCTCCCTCTCCCCAATCTGAAACTTTTCAAGCTTTGTGAATGCAGTTCGGCTCTGGCTTGAGCTCATGGCGTTGGGTTGGGTGTGTTGTTTGGCTATCAACGCTAAAGCTTTTATTTATTGTGACTTTTTTTTTTGCTTTGTTTATGGAATCTCCCTTTGTTACATATTCTAATTTCAAAAACTGATATAGCTCAGCTGTGTGTGTGTGTGTGTGTGTGTGTGTGTGTGTGTTTAAATGCATTGTGTTCTCAGTTGTCATTCTAGTCTCTTTCAAGCAAGATTAACCTGTCCATCTAGGACCTCCAGGTCTGTGTATTTTCTGCAATGGCGCATGACCAAAAGTCTGGCACTGTAAAAAAATTGGCTATGAAATCCCTTGATATAATCTTAGCATTCGTTTAATGTAAAGAAAAAAAGCAGAAAGCTAATCTAGCCCTTAAGACACTGACAATAAAAAGCAACACAAGATGCTTACTGAACTAAGAGGTCTTTGTTAGTTTAAGGGATACTGTTTCAGTGCTCTGAATACAGTCTGGTCCTCTAACTTGGCTAGCAGAAGTAGAAATAATGTGTGCCATATGAGCATATGCACATGAGCTTCAAAGACATAATTTATCTAGATTGCAGGACACCATTTGGATCCCCCCCCCCGTTTTTGGTGCAGTAGTGTTTAAACAAGGGGTGTTAGATAGGGTCAAATGTCCCCACGCAGTAGGCACCTAGGGGCAACATACGTTTTCCACAAAGAAATGGCCAGTTGGGGGAGGTGGGAGGTAGTCTTTGGTGTCTAAAATGAATAACCTTGTTCATTTTGCAGTTCTCCTCCCCAGATCCCTTCATTGGCACTGCTGTTGCCTGTAAATCACCAGTTCCCCCTCTCTTGCTGGGCCTTAGCAACCCCTAGCTGTTATCCTGAAAAATCTTGTCATGTGCCAAAGCAAACTCCTCCTGCCATCTCACCAAACTGAACATTCTGCCTGCCCCCCCCCCCCCTAGTTCTGTAAACCACCCTGAAGCAGTAAATATGGTCAGGTTGCAAATTCCCTGCTCCAGTACCCTGCACTTTACCTTCTTATACTGTCCATAATTCTCAGAACTGTGCTGCCAGTTTAAAGGAATCAGCAGTAGAGAGTAATGCCAGGACATGCAGTAGCAGCTCATCCTGAGCCAAGCCCTTTGCCTTATGAAGGGCATCAATTTTAGTCTTGAGGATGGCTCTGCAACTTGTTTTGGATATGGTAGGGACACAGGGCTTGCACTGCGGATCCCAAAGGAAATCTATGGTACGCTACATACCCTCCTGACGAAAGTTGTGCCTCTTTATGTGTGTTTTCCTAGCATGTGTGTTCAGTTATCATACAAACATGTGCCACTTGCCCTAGATTGATAGGCTCGTCTTTCTGTGAAACTCTCTCTCTCACATCACCATCAACCCCCGCCCCATTCTTTTCCATGTTATAAATAATTTTGAATTTTAAGTGTTAGTATGCTGGTAGATACTTTTTTTTTTTTTTTTTGAATGATGAGATTATTCTTGTTTGCTCATCTGCCCTTGCAGGTGGATACACTGCGTCATGTTATCAATCAGACGGGAGGATACAGTGATGGCTTGGGAGGAAATTCGCTGTACAGTCCACATAATTTAAATGTGAGTACCATTGGCAACAGTTGTTTGGAGAGGGACATGCATAGTACTGTATTGGGCAAATGGAGTCACTGATACATGTATTATTGCAGCACTTGTTAATGCTATTTTCCTATGCTGCGAACTTGAGCTTCATAGTGTGGGGGACACAAGGGCTCTCTGGGAGAGGAAGCTCCTTGTCCCAGTGAGATGAAAAGTTCTTTCCAAGCCTCCTCTTGGTGATACAAACAAGAATGCTACCCTGTGCAAGATGATGCTAGGTAACAGAAAATTGATTGCATTCAACTATGCAACTAGACTCATTGAAACAAATGAACATTCATTGGGTCCATTACTTTCAAAAGGTTTACTTTGTTGGAAGCACTGTTTTTAGGGAAAGCAGCAGTGCCTAGCATCCATGAGCAGCTGCTGAGATCCAAACACCTGGCACTGCTCACCTTGGGTGCTGTTTGAACTTTCTACCTGCCTGATCCCTTGGCTATCTGTGGGAAAATTAAAATGGCAGATGGTTTTCCAGCTGTAGCTGCTGCCCCCAGTTAAGCCCAGAGCTGGGTGGGCAAACAAGTGGCCAAGGCCACCAGCATGGATGGAGAAGTCACCCCAGGGCACTTTGCTAGGACCTCCCCTCACCCCACCCCCAACCTGGCTCTAGCTCCTATAACTTCCTCTTTTCTTTTGTCATGGTCTTCTCTGTGGTCATACATTTTATTTACAGGTTTGAAGCATTAGAGAAACCTACAGAACATGTATCCCATGTACCAAGAGCTTCACTGGTTGCCAGTCTGTATCTCGGACACAATTCAAAGTGCTGACTCTTACCTACAAACCTATGCTACTTGCATTTTCTGAAAGACAGTGTTTCCCCAAAACAGGTTTTAAGATCTTCAAGGGGCCATTTGTTATGTACAACCAACACCTGAACTCATAAGGCTGGGGTAGCTCAAGCGTTCATGCATGAGACCGTTAATCCCAGGGTTTGAGTACCATGCTGGGCACAAGATTCCTGCACTGCAGGGGGCTGGACTAGATGGTCCTCATGGTCCCTTCCAACTTTACAATTCTCTGGTTCTCTGAGTCTGTTTCTAGCAGCCATGGTAGAAAGGCAGTATATAATCAAATAACTAATAAGCTATGGAGCTCCTTGCCAAGAAAGGCCTATCTAGGCACTTTTCTGAAGAAGTGTGCATGCACACGAAAGCTCATACCAAGAACTAACTTACTGTAGTTGGTTCCTAAGGTGCTACTGGAAGGATTTTTTTTATTTTTATTTTGTTTCGACTACATCATACCAACACGGCTACCTACCTGTAACTGGACCTTCTGCTTGTTCTTCTTCAAACACACTTCAGGCTTCATTAGCTGACTCAGCCACTGCAAACGTGCATTTGCTTCTACATATGTTTTCATGTACATGCTTTCGTTTTTACTTTTTATGTTACTGTTTTTAGTCACCTTGAGTGCCATTTTGATAGAAAGCCAGGATACAAAGGTAACAAATAAATTACCGTAAACCTAGAGGGATGAATGTGTGTGCAGAGTAGTGTTTAGCCGAGAGGATGTAAAAAATCAGCAGATGGAAATTTCAATATGAATTTGGTAAGAGATGGTAAAGGTATAGGCCTATAGCGCCCATTCCTGAAGTGTGTAAGGCTGTCATGTGATCTATCCATTCCACCTTTGTGGAGTCTTTGGCAAAGACGTCAAAATGTGAATCAGGCACACAAGTAGAGATCCCGTGCGGATGGTGTGCATCTGAGTTCCTTCCCTGCTTTCTTATACCTGTAGAAAAGCAGGCTAAATAAGAGAATCAAATGGGAAACTAGGACAAGTTAGTGGGTTTGGCTTAATACACTCTGGGGGAAATTCCCATGGATCAATTTCTCTCACCCAAGGGGGTCAGCCTGCCCTTCAAATCGATGATAATGAATCCATTGTAGCATTTCCTAGAAGGCTATAATTTTCTTCATAAAAGTTGTTTGTCCTTGTTATTCATTAACAGAAAGGATGTGACTGGATTGAGCTAAATCTAGGGCTTATGGGTGGCACCATTGAGTCATGGTTATTAATTATTTATGTAGCAATTTTAATCCTGTATGATATAAAAAGTGCTGTTCAGTCAAGTCCCTATTATACCATGTTTCAGTTAAAAAACCAAGGGCTGCTTACTAAAAGGTAGTTTCCGTTCTGTATCATTTAATCTCTTTCTCTTTTTCTTTTCCCCACTTATTTCTCATGGAGTAAAAGGGTGGACTTCCTCACCTTTTCAGGGCATGATTTTGGATGAGGTGGGGGTTCTAATCCCCTTCCCGGACTGTGAGTACAGAACATGCAGTCTTTAACTTCGTTGACACCAAGATGGAAAACCTGGGTCTGGGCTATACCTCTTCAGGTCGCAGGTAGGGGCTTGCATGGTTGATGTTCCTCTGAACATTCCCTGCACATAAAAAACTAGAAGTCAGAATGAGGTGTTATAGCCTAACTTTCTCACTGACATTCTAGTTTTCTATGTAAAGCAAATACTTGAGGGATAAAAATGAGCATTCTGTCATGTAAGCCCTTCCCACCAGTCTGAATTGGTGCAGCCCATTGAAGTGTACGTTGATAATCTCAGCAGTTGCAGTTCTTGTGGACTATTGCAGGATGCAAGAGTGTTGACCTTCTGTATGTGACACAAAGTTGAGGAAGAGTGAATTATTTGTCCAAGTCCCCTGCAGGAGTAGAGTTCTAAAGCCACCTACAGGTCCAAAACCCTGTGCTCTGGGGATGGGGGGAGGGTTTTATTCACGCCACAGTTTGGAGCAAACTTTCAAGCAATACTGGGAGTGGGGCATAGCTTTGTGGTTTAGTCCACAGCTCTATGAACCTTTCAAAGCACTGTTACAATCTGTAAGTTGAGGCTCTACTGACAAGGTGGTCTATGAGTTCCTTTATATTTTTTCTTAACTGCAGCACCTCCACTGGGCTGGGTAAAAATGCCTTTTTATATACTGTAGGGAGCAGCTGCACATCACTTCTTTTTTCAAGTTACATTTTCTACAGATCAGTTTCATTTGTTGTGAGACATTTGTTGTTACATTAGCAGCCACACATCACTTCTGATGTAATTGTACTTACAAAGAAACATTGCATGGGGGTGGGCAAGGCTTCCCCATGTACCGCTGGGGCAGGCCATCTTTTCTACTACATAAGGTCCCTTTGAGTATGCCATTGTGCATACAGTGACGCAGGTGGCAACATGCGGCCACCCCTTACAGCCAGTGATGTGCAGTCAGTGGACTACTAGGGGGACTAGGCTAGTCCCCTAAATATTCCCCTGGTGCCTCTTTCCCAAAGCCTGGGAAGCTCAATGCTCCAACGAGTCCAGTAGCCCTCCCTCCACCTTCCCAAAGCTCACTCAACTTTGGGAATGAGGCAAGAGAGCTCCAACATCCTGTCAGAGCCCTGGTGCCTCCTTCCCAAAGCCAAGGAAGCTTCTGGCTTAGGGAGGGAGGCACAATGCTCACTTGATCGACATCATGACATCTTCCCAATCACCCTCACAAGCTGGCGCCTCTGGCCCTAACTGTTCACTTATAGAAAATTATACTGCATGCCACTGCCTGCAGCACTGGTGTGTTGGAGGTGCTGTGCTTCAAAGCTGCTCTTAGCTTGACCCTATTAACTAAGAGGAAAGCAAAACAAACAAAACACAGCCTACAAATCACTTAGTATGTAGAACCTGCCTACATAACTTCTTAAAATTTATTTAATCAATTTTATCATCATCATCATCATCATCATCATCATTATTGATTACATTTATATAGCACTCTTCATCCAAAGATCACAGGTAGTTTGCAACATAAAATTTGCAATTCTGCATACAATGTTTTAAAGATTTTATGGAATTATCCTAATATTATTATTATCCTAATACCTCGAGTTGCGTACGCTCCATGTTGCGTACATTCAACTTACGGCCCTCCGCAACCCGGAAGTCCTCCCCGGAGCGCGTGCGATGTGCAGGTGCGCAGAAGCGTTCTGCGCACTTCGCACATGCGCAGAAGGACAAAAACATGCGAACTTCCAGGGTTTTTTTTGGGGGGGGGGCGTTCGTGTTAAGCATGCCCGTGTTACGTAGCGCGATCCAGAACGGATCGCGTGCGTAACATGGGGTACCACTGTAAGTCTGCATGGGAATCAACAGAATGGACTGTGTCCCCCCACGCAGAGGCAGGATTGGATGGACTTGGTCAGATGCATTCAGCCCTACCAAGTTCATGGAGGTAGAATTCTAAAGCCAAGATTATTATAGTTTTGAGAGGCAGATTGAAGTTCCCTTTTACTCTTACCTTTAGTGGTATGTATGCCGCTGCTGTGTATTTGGTCCCACAACACACTGGGTATGTGCAATGACTTCTTGCCTACATGATTTCATCCTAACTCTCATGTTTGCTAACCATACAAGTGATCTCTGGCCTCCCGGGAGACCCCTTACTTGCATGACAAGTAGATTACATCAAAAACCAACCACATGGTCAGAAGCCTTTAAGCCTACATGCAGTGGTATGGGAGCAATTGTGTAGAACTCACAAAGGAGATCTTGGTCACATTCCCAGGGCAACCTGGAGAATGAACACAACAAGGGAACACACCACTGTAAGAAGAAGGTGCGTCTGCTCTACGGCTTTTGGTGGCTACTGGTGCTCATCCTGCCTGGAGGGTCTGTGTGGACATCTTACACTGTTTTAGGTTACTTTTCCTTTAATGAGCACTTTCACGTTCAGCTTTTCCATAAGTAAATAAATTTATTATTTATTTATTTTTGTATTTTATCACTGTTATTGCTTTGGGGGCACCCCTGGATGTGTGAAGCACTATATAAATACGACTCACCATCCTTTGGGTGGTTTTGTGAATTATTCAAGCTTTACCTGTGAATAAAAAGCATCCTTTGGCAATCATATGGTAAACAAGCACATTCTCACATCTTCAGCACCAGTGCACAGCTGTGAATACACACCTTGGCGCTGTGAAAGAATGGTTGATGAGGCAGCAACAGAACCTGCAAACAATAAGCCAGGCTATGAAGGCATGGAAGTGATGTCTATAAAATACTATATAGCCTGAGAGAGATTCAGAGGCCTTTTCTCTCCCCACTCTCTCTCTCTCCCCAGTCTTCCACTTGCCACAAGAGTAAATATTAATGATTTAAAATGTGATTGAAGACATTCAATTGGGGGGGGGAGAGAAGTCCCATTAAATACTCAAATCTTTTTCCATTTGAAATGTCAAATCTTTCTTTTTGGGGGTTTATAAATAACTCATAATAACCCACAACAAACCATATAAAAAGCCTTTTAGTCACATTTCTCCCTTTTTCATTTAAGTGTTTTGAAATGCTTCAGAGAATTTGCGATATCCTTATCAACATGATAAAATATGAAACCCTGATTGCCTGCAGCATTTTACAGACATGAATTCCATCTTCACTGATGAGGTCTGATAAGGCACTGTTGTATTATACAGTGCATAATCTCAAACCACCAGAGTAAGGATTAATTTATTTGGGGGGGGGGAGAGAGAGAGAGAGAGAGAGGAAGGATAAATGCTAGCTGACAACCTCTCCCCCAGCTGCCAAGGCGAGTAAAAATATTGTACATTTGTTGTTTATAAATTTGGATAAAGAGGGAATGATGTTTACTTCAGATGGAATATCTTTAGACTAGTATCTGCATGAGAGTTTCCTCTCTTCTCTTAAGTAGATTTACAAACGTTGGGAGGGAAGATAAAAACGAAAATTTAAACACACTAAAAGAGAGGCAGGAAGAGTAAGCAGAGGGTGCCTTTTACCTTCACAAGCTTGTGATGTGTGGGTGGGTTTTTGCTACTGCTCTTTTCTCCATGTTCTGCACAGGAAGGTATTATTGACAGAGTGGAGCAATGGTTCTTCTGCCACTTGCTTTGGTGGAAGGCCATATTGCCAACAACGTACCCATGCTCTAACCTTTCCTGTTTGGTGGGGAGGTGTATTGGGCATAGGAAGAGATCCCTGCAAAGGCTATCATGTGCCGGGAGCGCTCGGAGTCAGCCTGCCTTACTCCAGAAAGCGCCAGTAAGGCCTGCGCCCGTCACTTCCACTCAGCGTCCCCCCAACTCACGAGGCCTGCGCCTCCCTCTTCTTGACTGACATAAAAATATGTAGCGACAAGCTGTCTGCCACAGCAGAAATCTGATCAGACATTGATTTCAGCAATTGCCTCGATGGGCCGAGACAGAAGGCGAATTTGTTTCTGAGCACTGTTATTGCTGATGCAGGTCTAATGCGTTGGGGGGCCAGCAGCAGCCCAAGACAGGAAGCAGCATCCGAAAGGGAGAGCGGGGAGGAATTCTGTTTGTGGGTAATTGGAAAATAGATCAGAATAGGGTGCTTGCTTCTGCTTCTCCTCCCGCCCTCCTGGCTTTTGCGCAAAGATTATTGCGGTTGGAGGGAAGCTCAGGACTTGTCTCAACTGGCCTTGTAAATGGCTCTGACATGTGCCCAGAAGGAAGACTTTTAAAAATGAAATTAAGATCCAACTGTGTTAGAGTTTCTCCCCTTCTCTCTTCTCTCTCCCCCCCCCCCTTTTATATAGTTACATTGCTAGAAGAGCCTTGGGTCACTGGCTAAGCCCAGGGCCTTGTTGAATTGGACACTGTGCACACACCCATTGCTCAACATCTGGAATAGGCAGGGAGCCAGAACCTGGGCCTGGGGGGGGTAGTGGGGCAGGGGGGGGAGAGCAAGCCTAGAGCAGGGAAAGGGGAGAATTTTCTTAAAGAGAATGTGCCTAAACACCTTCTGAATTCCACAGGCCAGAGTTACAAACACAAAAGACTCAATTCTGCCTCCTAGTTTGTCTGAAGCAATTGTGGTTGTGAGAGAAGAGACAGGAATCTTTAGTTTCAGAAGCAAATTCCTTTTTGCAGAAAACAACAATAACCATTTGTAAGATTCAAAATCTTATCTAATTCTGATTTGGCCCCTCCTTTTTCAAAAAAAATTGAACAAAAGCTTTTACTATAAGATCGTGTTCGTCAGCCTTTGCTTGGCACAGCGTGACTGTAATTGTAGGAGGCTTGGTTGCCCAGCCTGGAGCCAGCCCAGGAATGATTTGGCTCACAGCTATCAGGCAGGTCTTTAACCCAATGGGACACCTTGTTAGTAATAAACACAATCCCTTTGTGTTCCAGTGAGCAGTGGTCTATTGTCACTTCCATAGTAGACCATATGCCTTACAGTGCTGTGTTTCTCAGTACGCATTCTGTAGTGCCAACTCGGGCCTGTTCTCACCTAACGAACACTTCTGCTTGTTGCTCCTACCAGCATGGCTCAGTGATATTTTTCTCCACTGTCCATGGGTGGAGAAAACACCCAATGAGCAGCCCTAGTAGCAAGCATGCCACTCTGGAAAATCTGAAATGTTGGGGAAGGTGTTGATCTGGCAAGAGACCTGGTGTTGAGAAGTGGAAATCAAGAATGTCTAGTGCATACCTGGAAGTATCTGGGGTCAAGTGTTGAGCTCCCTTGGCCTCGTGTTGCCTGGGAATGGGGGACAGGTGGTTGGTGCATAGCAAGGGGGAGCCCTTGGATGGCGAGTTGCTGTTCATAAAACTTCATAGTGTTTTACAGGATAAAACAATAAAAAACAGCAACCAATTGACAAATCAAATCCCCTCCCAAAACCCATATGAAACAATCTCAATAAACCATGTGTATAGGATCATGTGAACAGAAGAAGGGCTTTGCTAGAAGCAAGGCCAGCCCACCCATGAGGGGAAGGTGAGGTGACTGCCTCAGATGGCAGGATCCACAGGGGCAGCAGATCCAGCCTCCAAGGAATACAACACCTGCTGCTGCTGCTGCTGCCTCTTGGTGAATAGGAGGCGTTGTTGGTTTCCTCCCACTCTTGTTCCCTATGTAGATCTTCACACACCCCTTGTTCCCTGGAGGGGGTGGTCACAATTTTGTGATATGCCTCAAATGCCATAACGTCTTGGGCTGGTGGCCCAGTCCATCCTTCCATTCTCACAAGCAGGACATGAGCACAAAGCAGTCTCCCGCCATTGTTCCCTAGCCAGCTGGTATTCAGAGGCTTTCTGCCTCTAGTCTTGAAGGTATTGTGTGGCCATCATGTCTAGTAGCCATTGATAGCTGTATCTGTGATTAATTTGTCCAGTCCCCCTTCAAAGTCACCTAGGTTGTGGCCTTCACCACATCTTCAAAGGGCAAATTCCAGAGTTCAGCTATACACTGCATGAATAACTGCTTTCTTTTGTCTGTCCTGAATCTCCTGCCAATCAGAACTACACAATAGAACCATGAATTTCTTTGTTGGCATTATGATATTGGCAGTGTTATTTTCTATCACTTTTCTAAAACTGTCTAGCATAAAAGTCACATTTTCCACACCCATTGCACACTGGGTCACCGTATGAATTGCGCTGTCCACCATAATCCCAGAATCCTTTTCTTGGTCAGTCACTGTGAGGAGGTTGATATTATTATTATTATTATTATTATTATTATTATTATTATTATTATTATTTTGGCATCACTTTTTCATCATTGTTTGCATCACTTTACACTTATTCAATTAAAGCACATTTCATCATTTGTCATCATTTGGGTATGTTCTTTGGGATGACCTGGTTTTGTTTTTGACACCTTGAATAATGTGTCATTTGCAGACTTGACCACCTCATTTCACACCCACTAACTCCAGATTGTTACTGAACTAGTTAAAAAGCACTACTTATTACTTGAGAACTCTGAAAGGACAGGTGAAGGAGTTTGTGTAACCTTCTGTCAGGAGAGGGTTTCAAAACATTGGAGGAACTGCCGCAAAGAAAGCCTTGCTCTTCATAGAAGCCAACCTGCCCTCTGCATTGGAACATGGAATAAGGTCTACTCAGAATTGCTCAAATGCTAGGGGGAGGGTCATACAGTAGGAAATATATTATAATGTATAATAATTTATTACTTATACCTTGCCTATCTGACTGGGTTGCCCCACCCACTCGGAGCAGATACACTGGTTACGAACTTAATTTGTTCCGGAGGTCCGTTCTCAACCTGAAACCTTTCTTAACCTGAGGTGCCACTTTAGCTAATGGGACCCGCTACGCCGCTGAAACACGATTTCTGTTCTCATCCTGAGGTAAAGTTCCTAACCCGAGGTACTACTTCCGGGTTAGCAGAGTCTGTAACCCGAAGTGTTTGTAACCCAAGATTATCAGAACCAAAGCTGTATAGATAAAAACAGCACTTGAAACTGGACCTCAAACTGGCAACCTGTGTAGCTGTTCTAAAACCAGTAATATACAAGGGAATCTGTCCAACACTGGTGACCATGGCATCCTGCCGTTGTTGAAGCATCCAGATCAATTCAGAGGCTGCCCCACATGGAACACTGGGCTTGCCGGTGGCAGTGCTAATATGCCTGATGGTGTCTTTTCAATTACATGTTTTCTTCCCCCTCTGCAGGCAAATGGAGGCTGGCAGGACGCAACCACTCCATCTTCTGTGACCTCCCCAACAGAAGGCCCGGGCAGTGTGCACTCTGATACCTCTAACTAATCTCCTCACAACACTTTTCGTTCACCCTGAGCTGAGATGCCTTCCTGTAGGTGCATTCAGAATCCCAGAAGGAAAAGAAGACCTAGCAAGGAAATGTTATTGTTTTTTGTAGCCAACCACTGTTGGCTTTACTGTAAAACCTTGTCATTTCCAGAGAACTCGATAAATGTGTTGTGTGTGGGTTTTTTTTTCTAAGGTATCTTAAATCATTTGTATATGTACCTAAAATATCACAAAGATGCGCACATTCACACCATGAAAATAAAAACAACAGCAGCAACCACCAAGCACTTTATCCAAGTAGGCCAAGATTTAGCATTGTTTGTAACCCTGTAACTATTTTGCAAAAATAATTTATTATCAACTTTCTCCTCCCCCCCCCAAAGGATGGCCTACCAGTTGCTAGCCTCTTGGCCTTAAGGGTAATAAGTAAGAACTGTTCTTAAGATTAACCTCAAGCAGCAGAACCAGGCTGTGGGTAACCTCACCTAAACCGAACTTCCAGTGAGAGCTGGAGTGGAAATTCAGATGCTGATTGTGTCCAATCTTCCTTTCTTTTTCTTCATATCTCTTCTAGAGTGGAGATATATTTTGCTCAGTCACCCTTATTTCAAAGGCAGTTGTGTTATAGGGTTTTATTTTGTTTGCTTTTGGAGCTTCCATCATCATTTCTTAGCTTTTGTTGGGATCCACTGTTAGCAAAGTAGCTTAGTATGCTGATTCTTTTTAACCCTTCTTTAACGTCCACTATGGTGCAAAGCCTCTCCATATGTTGGTCATCAGCAGGCACAGATGATCCACAGGAGATGGAGATGCTCGCTGCTCAGTTTTTTTTTGCAAAAAGCCAAGCCACTGGGTTGTACAGTATGAGCCGGGTGCTGAGCGCATCTGCCCCGGGTTTTGCCACTGTTCCTCAGTGGCAGCAAAGAGGCCAAACGGGCACCATTCTCCTGAGTGTTGTATATAGTGTAGCAAAAGAGTATTTATACATTTCACCAATCAAAACACAGCTTTATTACCTCATGCGAACTCATACGAACCAATAGAAACATGTTCTTTAGCTTAGAGTGCTCACTACTACCTCTAAACAATACTCACGCTGTAGTTCGTCTCCTTTTTTAAAATGATTTTTCCTATATCAATTTCCCCCTTGCATCTTGTAATTAACTCTTTGTTTCCCTTCATTAAATGTAATGTACATTGTAATCTTTTAAATAATAACAACAACAACATTTTTTAAAATCCAGGTTGCATTGGCAACTTTCAAAAACAATTTAAAAAAAAGAAAAGAAAAAAGCTTTGAAGTGGAAACATTGGGTCTTTACATTTGACACAGAACAGTAAAACTGTTTGTAAATACAGAGAAACATTTTGAATGTTCTTCATCTTGTTACTATACTAATTCACGCAAAAGAAAAAGAGGGAAAAAACGAATAATGGATTGTAAAGCAGACAAGTTTCAGTATTCAGTACTGTATATTTCACCCTGTATTATTGGGGGCAGGGGTGGGTGGGTTGGGAGCTCTTTCTTTTCTTTTTTCTTTTTCTTCTCTCTTTTGTATGGTATGCGATTCTGAAACTGATCGACTCAATGAAAAAAATAATAATTTGTGGCAGTGATTCTAATGTATTAAACCGTTTCGTGTTACTTTCTAACTGGATTACACCCTGAATTGAAGAGTCTTCCTTGTGGTAGTTCTATGTAGTTTCGAACCATGAATAAACTTTTTGCTTTCATGACTGAAAATGTGGACGTCATTTTCTTCCTGATTTGGCCAGCAGAAGATGGAGTTGGCAGTGTTAGGGACTGGCACAGATGAATTGAGGCAGGAGCCCAAACAGTTCTTGAAGACAGGCAGGTGGAGAGCCCTCTAAATTTTGCTGGACTCCTAACTCCTGTCATCCCTGACCATTGGCCATGCGGGCTGGAGCTGATGGGAGTTGGGGTTCAGCAACACCTGTTTTAAAGGAAAAGATTTGTGTATCCTTTCACTTTTCTCAAGGCAATAGAAACTGAGCTGTGTACAACTAATCGCTGTTTCTTAATGTTACAGACACATTGCTCTTAGGACAGGGGTTCCCAGGCTGTGGTCTACAGACCATCAGCTGTCCATGAGCTTCATTCAGGTGGTTCATGCCATGGCAACGTTAAATCATTATAATGATTTTAAAATGTAGTTTTGTTGCTTTTATTTCTTATATTGTGTTTCAGTGTGAATTATATGGAATGCAAATTGTAATACAATAAAACACAATATAAGTAAATAAAAGAAGCAACAAAATACAATTAAAATGATACAGTACTAGCACAGTGTGTTACAAATTCTACAACAGGAAGAAAGCACTGAGTGGTCCACCAAGGCCTTCAGCAATTTTCAACTGGTTCATGGGGAAAAGAAGTTTGGGAAACATTGTCCTAGGGCAGAGCTTTCCAAATTGTGTGTCGGCTGCAGTGTGTAGGTGTGTTGCGTGAATGCTCCCCATGCTTCTCCCGGGGCTGGAAAGGGATTAGTTTAACCTCCAGTTTTCAAGTAAAACTGAATTACTCTGTTGCAAAAAGTGTGTCACCAACATGAAAAGTTTGGAAAGTTCTGTCCTAGGGTGTGATAATGTGAATGTATCAATGTCACATTCACATGTATTTCACCTCTGCACCCCACCCCCTCAATTCCATACTACAGTGGTACCTCAAGTTACAAACGCTTCAGGTTACAAACTCCGCTGGCCTGGAAGAGTTACCTCGAGTTGAGAACTTTGTCCCAGGATGAGAACGGAAATCGTGTGCCGGCGGCACAGTGGCAGCAAGGGGCCCCATTAGCGAAAGCACGCCTCTAGTTAAGAACAGTTTGAGGTTAAGAACGGACCTCCAGAACGAGTTAAGTTCATAACTAGAGGTACCACTGTACATTCAAGGCCCTTGCTATGGGAATTCCCACATTTGACCACTACTGGAGCAACTCCCATACCTTTTCGTTAATGTAAAAATGGACCACAAGTTTTGCCATTCATAAAGGTAAAAGGTAAAGGACCCCTGGTAATTAAGTCCAGTCACGAACGACTCTGGGGTTGCAGCACTCATCTCGCTTTACAGGCTGAGGGAGCCGGTGTTTGTCTGCGTCCACGGACAGTTTTTCCGAGTCATGTGGCGAGCATGACTAAGCCACTTCTGTCAAAACCAGAGCAGCACATGGAAACACCGTTTACCTTCCCGCCGGAGCGGTACCTATTTATCTACTTGCACTTTGACGTGCTTTTGAACTGCTAGGTTGACAGGAGCTGGGACCGAGCAACGGGAGCTCACCCCGTTGCAGGGATTTGAACTGTCGACCTTCTGATTGGCAAGCCCTAAGCTCAGTTGTTTAGATCACAGCGCCACCTGTGTCCCATTTTGCCATTCATACTTTGCCATAAAGGCAGAATGTAGTTTAGGAATAGGAGGAGGCAAGTCATGCAGAATTAATTTATTTTAATTACTTACAGTATCTGTTGCTTTTTCAAGTTATCTAACCTCTGGTGTGGTTGACAAGATTTTGAGCAGAATTGGGAGGTTTGTCACTATTGATATGTATCCAATGCTAGTCCTACTCAGAGTAGACCCATTGAAAATGACTCACTTGGCTCCATTGATTTCAGTGGATCTACTCTGATTAGGCAGAACTTAGATGGATACAACCCAATGTAGCTTGATGGTGTCACTTTTCCCAAATTGGTGCTGACATCACATTCAGAAAATGACTTTTAAAGATGTCCATTCTTTTCATTACTGCCTTCACTTGACATTAACTTTTGGAATATTATCTCTGCAAATACAATGGTAATTCTCTTAAAAGACATACCATGTTGTGTTTTGTTCTTTTGCAAACCTCTTTATTTCTGTCTTTGTAAAACTGCTAATTTTTAAATGTTGATGAATAATACCCAAAGGTCAGTGCCAGGTAATAGCCTATTTGGTATATCTTCAGGAAATAGCCTTTCGGGCAATCAAATTAACAGAGGATCACGTGTGGCCAGTGGCCTTTTAGTAAACATATAAATCCTGCATACTGTTGTTCAGTAAGAAAACAATCCAGCCTTTAATATATTTTTAGAGCAGAGAAAAAGAGAGAGACCTCTTGCCATCATTCACCTTATGTCTTGTAGGGGAACAGCTAGACAATTGTATTCCTGTTGTGATCTGCTGTATAAACTCAGAGGTGTGCTAGGTAACTAATGATTTGCATGATTCAATTAGCTTTTGGGTCAGTTTCCCTTATCAATGACCCTTGTACTAAGTTATTTTGTAAAGTGTCTCTCTCCCCCCCCCCCACTATTAAGCCAGGGAGAAGAAAAACACAACCCAAACAGCGAACAAACACAATTCATCTTCTTCAATGTCCAAAACAAGCCTACATTCATCACAACAATCTTTTATCACAAGCTACCACTTGCACCTTTTCCCCCATCAGCCTTAGAAAGGGACCGGTCTCCTTCCTCCACCACCACATTTCCTGCAAGTAACCGTTGCTTTTTGCTCGCTCTGCTGTGAAACGCTAGTTGCCAATTAATAAATAAAACCCAGGCCGAAGGGAGAAAGCGCCGTCCATGGATAAGTCCCCTGTGCGTGCCGGAGAAATGCGGCGAGACAACCCTCGCCTGGCTTAATGGATCTCTTTGCCTCCCCGCACGTGCCTGGCTTAATACTATAATTCTGCAGAAATCCTGTTTCCAATGTAAAGCGTGTCAGTGGGAAGTGAGGGCGGCATAATTGAACGGGCACAAAAGATGTCCCTCATCTTGATCACAGCTTGCCTGGCCACAGGCAAAACCCTGTCACACGGTGATGAGGTTCACTGAAGGGCCATCAACAACCTTTTGGGCAGCCCTTGGCATGGCCCCTCTGCCCAGTAGGCATAATTAAGGGGCTTCCTTATAACATGAAGCAGGGTGGGGGGTGGGGGTGGGGGATGTTGCTGTCTGGTGAGTGATAAGCGCTGCTTCTTTCTCCTTGCTCTTCTCCCAGCATTCAGCAAATAATAATAGTAACAATAATAATAATAACAAAGTGGTCAGTCACACATCAGAAAGGTTTACTGTAAGCACCAGCATTTAAAGTAAGTCTTCCTGATGGCTTTGTGCATCCTTAGCCGGCAGCTGTACTCTGCCAGAGACAGGCTCCTACCCTAATTGAGTGATAATGGCTTATGTAAGGACTAGGTCTGTGAAAGGGAGCAGGAGCATTGTACAGTCTGCATCAAAAGCAATTTCTGGCTTCAGGGAGGGATTTCATCCATGGATCCCCATGAAGCCCCATGCTCAAGTCTGTAGTTGGCTAGGATTGCTGGCCATGTTTAGTTCCGTTTCTTTCTCTACCATTTAGAAACATATTATTATTATTATTATTATTATTATTAATAAATCACCCTCTAAGGTGCCGCCTCAAAACAATTTACACACAAGAGAGTCAAAAACAGTTTAAAAACACAAATACAACAAATACATTTAAGACAAGAGTAGTACCTGGACAAGTGGAGCACTCACTGCAGAGACCCATTTATACAGTTGAGAAAGCCTGTGGGGACAAAAAATGTCTTAAATTGTTCCTGGAAAGTGCAGGTAGGAGGTGCTTATCTTGACAGGAATGATATTCACAGAACAGGAGCAGCCACACTAAAAGCCCTGCTCCGAGTTACTACAGCTTGGGCTTCTGAAATCTTTGGAAATTGCAGGAGAAACTATCCCACAGACTTCTCTGTGTGCCTGTGTTTTTTTAAACTGTTATTTGAATATTATGAAACCATGCATCACCACACGGAACAAGTTTTTCCTCCAGCCCAAGTCTCTTTTTAACAGCAGTGATTCTAGTATCTAATACTGTGCTAATTACAAGGGTTGCCTGCAACTGAAATCCTACTCAGAGTAAACCCATCGAAACAGATAGACAGACGTAAGTTAGTCATGTCCATTAATTTAATTGGGTCTACACTGAATACGACTAATGTTAGACACAAACCCTATTCTATTTGGGAGTGAATTAGTCCTCCTACACACCACGCCTTGGACAGCTATTTTCTCCTTCCGCTGTGCCTCTGGATGCCAGTTGATGGGTATCACAAGCGAGGAGAAGTTCTGTTGTGTTCAGCTGCTGCTTGCAGGCTTCCCATGATTGGTTGGCCAATGTGAGAACAGGATGCTGGAGTAGAAGCTCACTGGGTGATCTTGGGAAATTTATTAACCTACCACACACAATTGTTTTGAGGATAACAGGAAGGTGATTCCTGCTTTGCAGAGGGTTGGACTAGATGGCCCTTGGGGTCCCTTCTAACTCCACAGTTCTATGATTCTATGATAGGAGGAGAACTACCAGTATATAAGTTTTAGGGGGAGAGCATGAGATTTTTTTTTTTAATGAAATAACATAGAATTCAGGCTTGGACCTATGTAACTGAAGAGGTTTCTAGATTTTGATGAGGGATATAATTTTTTATTTTATTTTAAAAGGAAGAGAATCATTCACAGATCAGCCTATTTTATTTTATTTCATTAACTTTAATGTTCCTGTTCCATGGACTGTGAAGGAAAAGGAGCCATTAGTTCTCAGGGGCTTTATCTATCTCCATGCCATACAGAGCACCGATAACAATGGTTAAGGATAAACTCAGCAAGCGAGGGGAAGGGTGTGCTGTAGTAGTCTCAAGGGAGTTGTGATCTGCTTCCTGTTTCTGCATTGGACTGCTGGGGTTTGTGTTTTGTTTTTGGTTCAATGCAAACGAGAAATAGAATATATTATGAGAAAGAAAGAAGGAAAGAAGGGACGTTGCATGCATAAGTGAGAAGTCTGGTTAAGGAGAACGGCTGTGGGTTAGGACTTGCCTGTAATGATTTAAGAACCTAAGAGCCCTGCTGAAGCAGACCCAAAAGGTCCTCCAGTGCAGCATCCAATTCTCATTAAGGCAAACCAGATGCGCCAATGGGAAACCCATAAGCAGCACATGAGCACAACAGCACTCTTCCCATTTGTGATTCCAGCAACTGGTATTCAGAGATACATTGCCTCCAACAGCAGAGGGAGAACATAGCCATTGTTGTCAGCAGCAATTGTTCAGAGGTAGCATCTCTGTCCCAGCTGCTGGGGACAAGGAGGCTGTAGATGAGCATGTCCTGCTTGCAAGCTGAGTGAGTAATTTTGACTGGTAGCCATTGATAGCCTTCCCCTTCATGAATTTGTCCAATCCTCTTTGAAGGCCATCTAAGTTGCTGACTGTCACTATGTCTTAGGGAAGTGAGTTCCATAGATTAACTCTGCTTAACTCTGTGTTATGAAGAAGTACCTTCTTTGGGCTGTTCTGGATCTCTCACCGTTCAGCTCCCTTGGATGGCCCCTGGTCCTAGTATTAGGAGAGAGGGAGAAAAACTTCTTCCTAACTACTGTCTCTACATTCTGCATAATTTTATACAGCTCTATCATGTTCCTTCATCTCCTACTTGCCTTTTTCTGAACTACAAAGCCCCAAATGTCATAACCTTTATAGGGGAGTTGCTCCAACCCACTGATCACTTTCATTGTCATTTTTTGACTCCCCCCACCCCAGCTCTACCTCATCCTGCACATTTTTTGAGAGACATCAGAAAGTTCCTACCTGTTCTGAGCCTCTTTTTCCCCGTGTGAACAGATTCACTTTGCCACTTTCCTTCTTCAACTTCTGTCCATGGCACCATTCCTTCATGCTGTGGCAGAGAGCCAGTGTGGTGTAGTGGTTAAGAGCGGTAGACTCATAATCTGGTGAACCGGGTTCGTGTCTCCGCTCCTCCACATGCAGCTGCTGGGTGACCTTGGGCTAGTCACACTTCTCTGAAGTCTCTCAGCCCCACTCACCTCACAGAGTGTTTGTTATGGGGGAGGAACGGAAAGGAGAACATTAGCCGCTTTGAGACTCCTTAAGGGGAGGGAAAGGCGGGATATCAAATCCAAACTCTTCTTCTTCTTCTTCTTCATCATCGGTGACATCATTGTACTATGCCTGATATTAATATATGACAGGTGCTGGTAAATGAAATCATGCGGGTCATCGCAGCCAATCAGAATAAAGCGCAGCCTAGGCAAAGGAGGAGGAGATAGCATAAATGAGCCAGCACCAATGGGATACCTGAAGGTATGTACAGTATTTCCCCATAACGTAGGAACTTGCTTAAGGCTGTGAACTCAGCATGCATTTAAAGGACATTGAATGCACATTTCCCCACTCCCAAGAATCATGGGAACTGTAATTTCTTAATGGTGCTGGGCAGTGTAGAACTGCAAGGGACAAACTTCAGTTCCCAAGATTCTTTAGGAGGATGTACTTTAAAGGTGCTTTAAATGTGTAGTATGTACTCAGCCTTACACTGAGTCAGGCCAACTGGTCTACCTGACTGGCAGTCTGTCCCCAGGGTTTCTCTTTTTGAGCCTCACTGAAAGATGTCAGATATTGAACCAAGGATCTTCTGCATGGTAGACAAATCCTCTACCACTGAGCTATGTCCCTTGCTGCATTGGCCTGCTTCCCCCAAAATAAGGTATTCCCCCTTCTGCAATAAGATATTTCTGTTTCACCAGCTGTGGAGAACCTTTGGCTGTCCAGATATTGCTGAACTACAACTCCCATCATCCTCAGCAAACATGACCAATGACCAGGGATGATAGGACTTGCAGTTCTGTAACATTGGCAGGGCCAAATGTTCCCCACACCTGCCATGCACTTAAGCACATTTAAGACACATGGCTCCCCCCTCAAATAATCATGGGAACTATAATTTACTGCCTCCCACAGAACTACAGTTCCCAATGCCCTTAACAAACTGCAGTTCCCAGAATTCTCTGGGGAAACCACATGCTTTAAATGTGCTTAAAATATACAATGTAGTGACCAAGGTGTGAAAGTCTCTCTTCTCTCTCTTTTGCTTTGGGAACTTGAGTTTGGGCCAAAAGTTTCGTAGTGAAACTTCTCTTCGAAAAAACAAAGTCTCTCCTTTTCACATCCTCATCAAATTCCCCAGCCTCGCTCTTCAGCAGGTTCTGAAGTGAATGCCATTTGTAGATGAAGTTCTTGCCTCCAGCAGCACTAGCGGGGGCAGGAGAGGGACAGAACAACGCAAAAGTTCAAGCTTCTCAGCTTCCTCCTAGGTGATACCCCCCCCCTCCAAAAAAATCTGTATCAAAGCCTATTTTGATCACCAGCCTGTCGGCAACATAATAAAAAGGATTAATTTATTTGAGGCTGACAAAACCCTCCCATGGCAACAAATTTAAGCATGCCTGCTTTACGTGAGCAATTAAAAGCAATTAATTTCATTCGTCAGTTGGGGCTGGTTGGGGTGTAAATGCATGTGTGTGTCTGTTTGAACGTGTGTCTGTGTCTCTGTGCATGATATGGTGCACCCTCTTCCTTCTCCTGGTGTAAAGGTCCTCTCTGATGGCAGATGACCCTGCAAAGTCAACTCACAAGCTCATTTGGAAATCACGCTGGTGCAGTTTTTGCTGTTGTTCAGAGGCCTTCAAGAGGATGGAGCAAATCCCTTATGTGGAAAGGTTGCTGCATTTGGAACTTTTTAGTTTAGTGAAAGGGTGAGTGAGAGATAACACGATAGAAGTTTATAAAATTATGCATGGCATGAAGGAGGCAATGATGGCCACCAGTTTGGGTGGTTTTAAAATAGGATTGTACACATTCATGGAGGAGAAGGCTGCTTTCACAGTCAAAGGCAGCAATGCCTCTGAATGCCAGTTGTTGGGTCCTGAACGGGATTGTCCTGATACAGCAGGTGCTTCTCATGTTCTTAAAAGATACATGCATCACTATTTGCTGCGCCTCTGTACCTTCCATGTTTGCCTCTTCCCCAAAAGGAATTTTTTGGACGGAGTGGTGGTGGGTGTTTCTAAATTCAAACTAGATCTATACATGCAGCATCGTGAGATCTAACTGTCCCGAGACAATGGAATTTCAGACAGGGGCCAGGGATCACATTTCAAAGTGCTCCCATACATAAAAAACAAACAACTCCCCTCCCTGCAAGCTGAAATCATATTCTTAAAATTGTCTATGCCACTTAGTATTTTATATATTATAAATTAGACCACGCGGGTGGCACTGTGGTTTAAACCACAGAGCCTAGGGCTTCCTGATCAGAAGGTCGGTGGTTCGAATCCCCGCGATGGGGTGAGCTCCCATTGCTCGGTCCCAACTCCTGCCAACCTAGCAGTTTGAAAGCACGTCAAAGTGCATGTAGATAATTAGGAACTGCTCTGGCGGGAAGGTAAACAGTGTTTCCGTGCGCTGCTCTGGTTCACCAGAAGCGGCTTAGTCATGCTGGCCACATGACCTGGAAGCTGTACGCCGGCTCCCTCAGCCAGTAAAGCGAGATGAGTGCCGCAACCCCAGAGTCGTCCGCGACTGGACCTAGCAGTCAGGGGTCCCTTTACCTTTAAGTGGTTTACAAACAACATAAAAACAGATCAACATAAAAACAGAAAGATGTCAGAAAACAGTGGCAGAACATCATGCATGCAGAAGGTCCCGGGTTCAATCCCCGACATTTCCAGGTATGGCTGGGAACATCCCATGCCTGAAACTCTAGAAAGTTGCTACCAGTCAGAGTAAACAGTACTGAGCTTGATAGGCCAATGGTCTAACTCAATATAGCTTCATGTGTTCATATGGAATGCTCTGCTGGTAGCTAGCACTAAACCTTGTAAAGGTAAAGGAAAAAGACCCCTGGACAGTTAAGTCCAGTCAAAGGCGACTATGGGGTTGCGGTGCTCTTCTCGCTTTCAGGCTGAGGGAGCCCAGCGTTTGACCACAGACAGCTTTCCGGGTCATGTGGCCAGCATGACTAAACTGCTTCTGCCGCAACGGGACACTGTGACGGAAACCAGAGCACACGGAAACACCATTTACCTCCCCTATTTATCTACTTGCCTTGGTGTGCTTTCGAACTGCTAGTTTGGCAGGAGCTGGGACAGAGCAACGGGAGCTCACCCCATCGCAGGGATTCAAACCGCTGGTCGGCAAGCCTAAGAGGCTCGGTAGTTTAGACCACAGTGCCACCCGCATCCCTCTATACCTTGTAGTACTTGATAAGAAGGCTTTAGGGGTCTGAGAGAGAGAAACTGTGTCTCTTTCCTCCCTCCCCACACTGAAAAGTCCTCCCAATACATCCTGTGTTTCCTTTTTTTAAAAAGAGAGAGAGAGAGATAAAGCTAACAGTGCAGTCTGACACATGTTTAGTTGGTAGTGAGTTCAGCTAAGTATCAATTGGGCTTTTCCTGCAGATAATTATGCACAGGACTGTAATATAGGACAGATCAATACTGTGCATTCAAAGCATATTCAAGGCAGATTTAAAACACAAGAATTCTCCTTAAAGAATCTTGGGAACTGTAGTTTGTTAAGGGTGCTGCAAATGGTAGCCCTGTAAAAGGGGAGACTATGGTTCTCATGATTATTATTATTTTTCGGGGGGGGGGGAGCCATGTGCTTTAAATGTGCATTCTGCCCTTAGAGAGTTTTGGGCTCTCCTAACTCAGGGGCCTCGATCCAGGCATCTAAACGATGATCCAGCTAAACAAGGCAAGAGTTTTTCCACAATGGACAATCACCCATTAATGCTATCTATTAGGATACTAAAAAGCTGCCCTCCTTTTTTCCCTCCCTTGATAAAACCCGGTGTCACGGGAATATGCATCATTAAATATGGAAATCCAGAATTTTATTAGCAATCTGCTAGATCTGAGCTGACGCCAATTAAACAAAAAAGATATCATTTATATCTTTTTTTAAAAGAGAGAGAGAGAGAGAGAGAGAGAGAGAGAGAGAGAGAGGCAGAGTTCAAGTTGTATTAAATGTGAAATGCAATTTTCTGCCGCCGTTGATTTATTACTCAGTGTTGCATTGTTCAAAGAAGCATGTTATATATTTCAATAGAGAAATTATTGTTTATTCATTAATATTTTAAAACTTGCTTATTGCCGGCTCCTGTTGCCGAGTGAAACTTATGATTTAAAACATGAATTAATAAACACATTTGAAAGTGTTAGACAATATCGTAAGCGCTCGTTTTTCATTTTACCGGGAGCATATTAAATTTTTATAATTCCGCTGGTGCAATGATTTTCTTCCCTCCACCCTTCCTCATATAAAAAAGAAAGGGGGGGTGGGAAGGTGTGGATTCTAAATGACTAATTTCAGGTAAAGATGAAGCCAAAGCAATAATAGATGCTGGGAGGGAAAATCAGTCACTGTGTCGGCATAATATGGCTTTTCTATGTTTGTACTTTATATTATTCATACTTCATATATATGTGTGTGCGCGTCTCTCTCTCTCTCTCTCTCTCTCTCTCTCTCTCTCCCTCTGTGTGTGTGTTTTTGCTTCAGGACGCATCCTCTATTGTTCCTGGTGCACAGACTCCCCTTCCCTCTCTGCTGAATGTTGGACAGACAGCATATAATTTCCAGCATTTCACAAATGAAAGGGACATTCTGGGACAATTTCTGCAACCTCTCCAGACTCATTCAGAAGAGCACAATTTAATCTTTCAGCTTCTTGCACCATTGCTCCACCAGCAGACCCAGTGCCCATTGGGGCAAGAGGGGCACTGCCCCACCAGTCACAGTCTGCCCTCAGCTGATTCCCACCTCCTCCTCCCCTCCCCTCCCTCCCTCCCTTCTTACAACTAACTCAAGGGGTGGCCCTGCCTGTCAGCTTCCACCTGCTTAATCTTGGTGTTGTGCCTTGTAGAACTCAGCATCCTGTTCTCATTGTGTCTGCCCTGATGCCTTTGGGAAACCCACAAGCAAGACCCAAACTCGAGCAACTCTGCCCACCTACAGTTTCCAGCAACTGGTACTCAGAAGCAGTACTGCCTCTGTCCGTGGAGGCAGAGTGTAGCCATTGTACTTAGCAGCCATTGATAAACTTCTTCATGAATTTGTCCATTCCTCTTTTTACGCCATCCTAGTTGGTGGCCACCACTGCCTCTTGTGGGACAGAGTTCTATAGTTTAACTCTACACACACACACACACACACACACACACACATATCTGTCCTGAATCTTCCAACATTCAGCTTCACTGGATGTCTATGATGTCTAGCATTATGAGAGAGGAAGAAGAACTTTTATCTCTCCACTCTTTCCATGATTTGCACCATTTTATGAACTTCTATCATGTCACCTCTTACTTGCCTTTTATCTAAAAGAAATGTCCCTAATGCTGTAGCCTTTCATCAGAGCAGTTGCTCTGTCCTCCTGATCATATGGGTTGCCCTCTGACCTCAGCCACTATTGGCTTCCCTACCCTCTGCCCTACGAGTCCCAAGGGGCATCAGCCCCCCCTTCCTGCTGTTGCAGCCTGTGTCCCTGGACTGTGCAGTCCACACTCTCAGCCAGTCCCTGCTTGCCCACCTTCTTCCTTGTAACCAGCGCACGGAGGTGGCAGCACTATCTGTTAATTACCTCCTCCTCAGGCTCAGTGTCATCCTTGTAGAACTCAGCAGGGAGGAAGAGACTGGAGACAAATTTGAATGGGTTGCCTCTGCCTGTCATCTCTGGAACCGCCTACTGTTGGGATCCCTGCATTCCAGCCTACCAGCTCCAATGAGCGCCAGTCACCACTGGTCTTCCTTGTGGAAGTCCTATGAGGAAGGATTGAGTGAGCTGGGGAGAAAATGATTAAGGGGTTGTCTTCTATTATCTGTCATGTACATTATGGAGCAAATGTGTCTCCCTTTGATCCAGAGAGCAGGATGTGAAGTGGCAGGTTCAAATGGTGATAAAGAAGGGTTTCCTGATGGCACATCCTTTCAACAGTGGAATGCAAACTGCCACAGAAGGTGGAGAACTCTCCTTTGAGAAAAGTCTTATTGAACCCCCAGCTGGTGGAGCATTTTCTGCAGAGGGATTTCCTGCATTTGATGGCCTACTAGGTCCCTTCCATTCTTGTGAATTATGCAGGACAACCTCCAACTCTCCAGAGGTTGCTGAAGTCCAACTCTCATCAGCCCTAGCAAGCATGGCCAATAGCCAGGGATGAAAAGGTGAAGTGGCTTCCGGTGACATCTGGAGGGGCCAAATGTTCCCCACAATAAATGCTCGTAATATTCTGTAGTGTTTTCAGTCAGTGTTCCATGTGCAATCCTTGCCGCAGAGGTCACTAATGTGGCACCACACAAAGTCCAGCACAGTGTGACCAACAGATATGGGACCATGCAACTTGTAGTCCAAAAACAGTCAGTGGGCCCCACTTTAACCACCCCTGCCAAACAACCAGCCTGTGAAGTAGGTCAGTATTGTTATCCCCATACTGCTTGTGGGGGGCTGAGGCTGTGACAGAGGAGCCAGACTAAAAGCACCTAGTTAGTAATTTCATGGTAGAAGCCAGAAGGGACTTCCTGGCTGGTCACTCGGTCTCTTAGCTGCTGTGCTACATATCACTTTCCCTATCAGATGGACTGATGGGAGCTGTAGTTCAGCAACATTTGGAGGGGCAAAGCCGCTCCCCCCCCCGCCCCACCTGATATAGGGCTTAAACTGGCCATGATTTTAATGACAGATAGTTCAATGTTTTAATGTTTCAATGGGATGGTTTTTATTGTGCATTTTTATAGTGGATGCTTTACAATAGCTTTTTTATACTTTGAAAATGGCCCAGAAGCTTGTTTTGGCATCAAGCAGAATATAAAAAGATGATGAGATCTTGTAGTGTCCAGTTCTGTATGCTCTAAGAAGAAGTATTTTCTTTTGTCTGCCTGGAAACTGCTGCTAATCAATTTCATTATGAATGAATCTGAGTTCTGGTGTGATGAGAGAAAGACAAAAACCAGATCATTTCACTTGCCTTTTTCTACACCTTCTCTACCTTGACACCAACCTGGACTAGACATTAGATGCATCTGTCTGCCTCCCAGCAATCAGAAATTTAACACCTAAGAGACCATGGGCCAAGGGTGGGGGCCTGAAAGCTGAAGAACAGCATCTCTCACTAACAAAACTCCCCCTTCCACAAAAAGGGGGGTATAAAAGGGACAGTGATTTACCCAGGAGAGGTGTCGAAAAATGGGACCCTCCCTTGTAAGTGAGGATCAGTGGAGCATGTGACATTAAAATGTCCACAGTGCTGGGTCTACCTGCTTGAGCACTCGCCCGCTGAAGGTATGGATCGCCTTTATAGAGGCTGACATTCTAAATGAGGCTGAAAATATTTTCTTGCGCAAAGGAATGAAACCAAAACGATCCCTGGCTCCCTTGGTTATTACCTCTTTCTGTGGCTTAAATCAGCACCATTATCAAGGCTGGGGACAATCCCAACTGCTTCTCATTATGGTTATATAGTTTCTGCCGTAGACAACTGATTTCACAGGGAGGCAGAAATAGATACATCAACAAACCTTTGTCTGCTTCTCACTAGGGCACATTATGACGACAGTGAGGTGGATTTCTTTCCAACCCCCCCCCAAAAAAAACAACAACTGTTAAAGGGTGTAGGCGTGTTGGTGTTTCTCAAAGCGGAAGTGCTGGTCCGTTTGAGAACAACTGGGTAGGCTTGCAGAACTCAGCCAACGGCAGACCAGCACCAAAGCATGGTGGCCCATCAGCGGTCCAATGAAAGTAACATAGGAAACTGCTTTTATACTGAGTTAGGCACTGACTAGCAGTGCCAATCTCCAGGTGTCAGGCAGGGGTCTCTCCTGGCCCCATCTGGAGAGGCGGGAGACAATTGCTCTACCGCTGAGCTCTGACCCTTCCCCTGTAGGAAGCTGCCTTGCTTTTGTAGGAGAGAGGTGAGTGAACCACCACTACAAGTTGTGTTCAGTTTTAGGACAGGAGTAGGCAACATGGTGCCCTCCAGATGCTGCAGGCTACAATTCCCATCAGCCCCAGCCAGCGTTGTCAGTGGTCAAGGGTAATGTGAGCTGCATCGCACAACATCTACAGCAGCTGTGGGGAACCTCTAGCCCGCCAGAATGTTGCCAAACTACAGTTCCCATTAGCCCCAGCAAGCAAGGCCAGGGATGGTGGGAGTTGTAGTTCAGCAACATCTAGATGGCAAAAGCTTCCCCACACTTGAGCTAAGCGGAGCAGTGGTCTGAACTGGTTTATTCAGCTTGTTCCTGTCACCAAGTTTTAATAATTTACTAGGAAAGGCCTCAAGTCTTTATTTAGGGCTGTTTAGCAGGAGTCTGAAACAGAGCAGAAACCCAACAACCCTGTCAGGATATTGGTAATAGGCTGTTGGCAATCCAGGATGAAAATGATTCAGCACCAAAATGTGAAGCCCTTTTCAAATGGAAATTTCCTTTGCAACACATTCAAGCATATGTTTTAGTAACTTTCCGGGAACATCCATAACATGTGAGTAGATGAGTTTCTGCATATATGGGCAGAAAATTTAATTAGATTTCTCTCTCTCTTTTTGGGAAGATGTGTGAGGATAGGTTTTGTATTTTATTTTTTATTTTGGGGGTTGTGCCTCTCTGTTTTTTAAAGCAATTTCTCTTTTGGGAAGAGGGTAATATCATATGGCACTGGAAATACATCAACGTGAAATTCAAAGAACGAGATCCAGGGTTTTGGAGTCTGAGATGCAGGTGGGGGGAAAAGAAAAGCTCAGGAAATATATGTTGCTTACCCGGAGTTGTTTTTTCATAAAGTCTCCCCATGGATTAATAAACTAAGTTCTTGTCTGTGAATACCTGATCTTATACACCATCAATAATATAGGCTTCATCTCCTGGATTACAGCAAAGCTGCATTGTAAGGGGAATATACTGTGAAGGTCACAGGGATCAAAGGAGAAGCCATCTGAGAAGTCCAGATTGATCGACTTATCCATTCAGGACAAAACTTTACATAGGGCAGGGAGAAGCAGGGGGTAGCTTTGGATACCAGCACACTGTAGTGCTCAAAAGCAAGGGGTCTGGTTGTGGGTGGAGATTTCACAAAACAATTCCAGACACTTCTTTTCTCTCTGCTCCATCGTTCCCCCCTCCCCCATGGTCCAGGCAGTCATCATGCCCCTGGGGAGTCCTCCCTGTTGCTAGCAGGCACCATTTGCCCTAGCTGCGAGCTTCCGAGTGAGAGTGGGGATTACTTGCCCTCACTCTGATTTGGCTTTGCAGTGATGCTACATGGTGTCACCATTAAGCATTCAGAGTGAGGGCAATGCTCCTGCCTGACCAGATTGTTGAAATTTCCATTAATATTTTATCCAAATAACAGATTGGTTAAATCTGGGTGGATATTTCAGCTCTGCATTAATGCCTGTCCCTATAACTTTTCATTTTTCTGTTTGACATTTATTGAACTTTCTCCCCAATAAAGCAGTCTCTCTCTCTCTCTCTCTCTCTCTCTCTCTCTCTCTCTCTCTCTCTCTCTCTCTCTCTCTGTGTGTGTGTGTGTGCATATGCAATTCTCAACCATCATTATGTATGGACCAAATGCCTATTTCCTATGTGTAAGGAGAGTTTCACAGATCCACTTACACAGTAGATGAACTGTGTATCTCAAAAACATTTATTTTTCTTCTTCCTCTATCCCATCTCCAGTTGCAACCTTTATTTTAAATATATCCAGGCTCTATAAATATGCATTAGAGTATATAACTGTTATCCTCCTCATGATTACAATTAGCATTATTCTAATTAATGGGAGCGGGCGATTGCAATGCATCCATTTGGAAAATCAGTGGCTGGCTGCCTGAGGTCTTCCTAGACTTTTTTTTTCTGAGGCAAACATACAGAACTATGAACAGAATCATCAATTATGAAACTCTGTGCTGGGTAAATAAACAATCTGTAATGGCAGTGGCTCCAGGCCCTGATCCCCCCAAGCATACTCACCAGTGGGCATTGAGGTCTGGTGCTGCCACCTGGCCAGCTAGGTCTCAGAGCCCTTCCAGGCTCAGCAGAAGCAGGAGTTTGCAAGGTGAGCACCAGCCCCATTCAGCATAGCCAGCTGTCAGGGGTGATGGGAGATATAGTTGAAAAACATCTGGAAGGCCACAGGTTCCACATCCCTAGAAAATAGGTCATGCTTTAGAAACAGTAACAAGTGGGACCTGTGGTTATATATTTCACCTCCAGGATTCCAGCCAGCCATTCTCTCTAAGCAGAACATTCCACTTGTGCCCCCCCCCCCACAATTCTGCTTTCTTTTTCTGTGATGACCCTGCATTCCATGGCTACTGAGCATGCCCAACTTTTACTGAGCTGGGTCTTGGGGGGTATGGGTTGCCATATGTCCGGAATTTCCGGGCAGAAATTTCATAAATGTCCGGGGAAATGGCAACCTGTGTCAGAAGTGTAGATTTTGGAAATTTGCTTAAAAATAGCTCCAAAACTCAACACCTTTGGTGTCCAGATTTGAAATATGGCAACCCTAGGTACGGGTGTATGACTCCTTAGGGTTTTTTTTTTTAAATACTTCTGTAAGTATCTACCTTAAGATTCCTCTTTTTGGAAGCACAGCATGGATCATTCATTTAGTACCCTAAGGGTTAATTTTGCAATTAGTCAGCCAACCAAGACTGGGGTGTTGCCTAGTAACCAGTCAGAATGGCATGATCCTTGCTGAAGTAACTTGTGCTTTGATAGGGTGTGTAGTTTCTGAGGGAATTTCCGCTTGTATGTTTTAGCTGAGTATCTTCCTACTATGGACAAGGCTACTACTACAAAAGAGAAAACCCTATCATTTCTCCTCATATACTGTTTTTGTGCAGTTTAGAGTATTATCAGTTTATTTTCAATCTGGACTCTGCTTTATTCAAGCCATTCAGCTAACAACTCTGAGCAGGCTGATAACTTCCTTTTGTTTCTCACTTGCCCTAGTTTCGCTACAATCCTGTTGGTACCCACCACTTGAGTTCACTATTAGTAGGAATGATAATGATAATGGTAACAGCCGCCATTATATACTGATAGCAAAAATGGCCCGTGTTGCCTGCAGTTGCCTAGGATTTCATATTTGCATTACTGAGTACCATCAGATTTGTCCATCTTCCATTCCTCTTCTGCTGCTGCTGTTTTTACAATCAACCTTAATGGAAAAACAATTAAAATTTATGAACTGGATGATGCTGAAAGAAACCAGATTTCCTTCTCACCTGGGTCTGCTGCAAAGAGACATCTCTCCCTGGCAAGTTGTTTGTGCAAATGAGTTCATTTGTTTGAAAACAAGCAAGAGTCCCATGTCACACCCACCCCACAGTTTGACACAGAACACACGGTCAACCCACCCACCAAGAAACCCACCCACCAAGATCAACACAGCATAGCATCAGTGCTGTTGTGATTTGAATTTACCAAGCAAGAGCAAACGCTCAGGTTCTCACAATGGTGAAGGCATAACTATTTCATGTTAGGGGAACTCAAGGTTGGACTCTTGCTTAAGAAGGCAAGAGATTATGGTTGAACTCGAGGTCCTCTTCCTGTTTTTGTATCCCATCTCTAAATAGCAGAAGTTTCCAGGAGGTACTTCCCTTCAAGAGCATTGTTGGAGGAATGCCCTTCCTCCCATCTGTCTTAGTGATCGGAGACAGCCATGTCTAAAATGGGAAGAATCGTCAACCCAAAATAACACAGATTTTGGACAAGCACAATTGTTCCTTCTTTTAGGACCATTCTGAAGCAGAAAGCTTTGCTGGGGACAGACAACAGCATGTGTGGAATTGTTGGTGGGATTTTTTATTTTTTATTTTTTTGCCTTTCCTGGAAGTATCTGGTCAGCCACTGTTGTGAACAGAGAACTATAAGTGGTGGGAATATTGGGTGCAGCCTTAGCTCAGATTCAAATACTCCCCAATCTGTTCTAATATTGCATACCCTCCAACATCTGGGTGAGGCAAATCAGGACACAACCTGGACCCTCAACACACTTAAAATCGCCCACCTTCCATCTCCCTTCCCCCTCTGCAGATACATCCATCCCTTCTGTGACCCCTCACCGGACACCTCAACAGAGGCCCTGACCCTTCTCTCTCAACTCCTTCCTTCCTTGGGTCTCACTACTCACCCTGCCCCTACACACCACACACTGATGAAGCATTGTGCACTTTTGCCCACCACAGCCACTTTGGGTTTCTTGCCCCAGCAGTCTCTCACCAGCCCCCTCCCCCACCCGACCCCACACACAAGACTCTGCAGATGACTCCTACCTCTTTCGGAAGTCACACCTCACGGGCCACGTTATAAGGAAGAGAGGGCAACATGAGGACCCAAGGTGAGAATATGACACTAAAAAAAACGCACATCTGTTGGTCCTGTGCCCTGCCAAAGCCTAAACAGGACATCCCAGGATGGACTCAGAAGCTGGGGTGGCTTCTGTAATTCCAGGATGTCCTGCTTAAAGCAGGACGGTTGAGTGGTGCGAGATTGTCTACCGTGGCTGAACATAAGAACATAAGATCAGCCTGCTGAATTCAGGCCATCCAGCATCCTGCTATGTGACCACCAAGATGCCTGTGGCGAACCCACTAACAGGACCCAAGCACAAGAGCCCTCTTTAGGAACTGGTATTCAGAAACATTACTGCCTTCAACTGTGGAAACAGATCGTAGCCTCCCTCATGACTGGTAGCCTTATTTGTTTATTGAATTTATATACCGCACTATACCCAGGGGTCTCAGGGTGGTTCACAGAATAAAATCAAAATATAAAACCACAAAATACATCATCAAAATTAAAACAACAACAACAGCTGGAGACCCAAGTTTGGGAGACCCTGGGCTAGAAGAAAAAGAAGAGCAGCAGCAGGGAGCTTACTCTCCACCCACCCACCCACCCACCCACCCCAATCTCAGGTAGAGAGAACTAATAAGAACTTTGTAATTAAGACTTGGTGAATGGGTTTCATTTTTTCCTCCCTCCCACAGTCCATTTTCCTTTTGTGAGGTGTCTTTTATATTGCACATCTGAGGGCAGGGGGTGCCTTCTTACTGGCTACCGTAAGACACATTTTCTTTGATTAAAGGTAGGGTAAAAATACATTGAATGAAATAAATGTTAGCTAGGTGTCTTTGGTGCACTCAGCCCCCAAAACTGAGCAATGGGGGTAGTGGTGAGGTGGTGGTGAGGAGCAGGATTTACAGCAGTACTCCTGGTACCACTGTCACACCATAGGTCAGTACTTAGTACCTGACTGGGTAACTGTCTCATTTCTACCAGTCCTGCAGCCCCTCCCTCCCACTGGGGTGGGTGACGCTGATGGGAAAATGCGGGTGGGGTGAGTCCAGTAAATGCAACAGCCAGAAGAAAGCGAATTGATTTAGTAGCTAGGCCAATCTTTTTCGTGAGTGTGGGGAGGAGAACTTCATGACATCTCCTTAAGAGAAGCCATCGTGGGAGATGCCATTCAGATATCTCCTGGACCACCCTCTAAATTACTAATCTATAAATAGACCAGACACCAACAATATTTACAGGAGGGTTAAAAATGCCAGCTTTCTGCCTCTTTCTCCTTTCCCCTGCATCTCACCTTCCCTCTGCCCTCCTGGAGGTTAACTCTTATTTCAATGTTAATGCTGCTTTGGTTCCAATGGCAGCCGTTTGTCAAATTAACGTGGGTTTCAACAACCCAAAACTGACTGCTTTTAAGCATTAATTCACCACTGTGAGCACTTCCCAAGCATATTATTATTATGCTACTGTGATGAAGCAAACGGCCTGTGTAAAGATGATAGATCCCACTTCGATGGATGTCAGCAGAGAGGAAGCAGGAGGAAGGCCGTTGTCAAGGCGCAGCACTGTTCTGAAACAGGGGTTGTTTGCAACAGAGCAAAGGGCATGATCCCCTTTTGCAGTGACTGCTATGAGTCTCTTTCAGCATGAAGTTCCAGTTATGGCTGCCATATTTCAAAAAGTGAAAATCCAGACACAAAAGTTGTTAAGTTTCCCCGCCTTCCCCAGACATGGGTTGCCATACGTCCAGATTTTCCCAGACGTTGCAGTGATTTCATTCCGGACACTGTTTCTGATTGCCATATTTATGGCCGTGTCTGGGAAATTCTGGACGTACGGCAACTCTAGTTCCTTAGCGATGGTTGGATTCACCAGTGGAGAAAATATTCAGGGACGTACATAACAGGCCTGTGCAGCCCCCTGGTATCAAGCTGAAGGCCCATCTAGTCCAGCATCCTGTTCTCGCAGTGACCAACCAGTTGCCTGTAAGAAGCCCACAAGCAGGACCTGACTGTAACTGCACTCTCCCCACTGGTGGTTTGCAGAAACTGGTACCCAGAGGCATTCTGCCTCCAACAGTGGAGGTAGAACGGAGTCATTGTGTCTGGGAGGCACTGATAGCCTCATCCAGCATGAACTTGCCAGATCTTCCTTTAAAGCGCTCCAAGTTGGTGGTAGTAAATCCCACAGGTTAACTAAGCAATATGCAAAGAAGTACTTCCTATTGTCTGTCCTGGATCTATCATCACCATCACCACAAAATGTATTTAACCTCTTACTCAACAGGAAACCTCTATGTGGTTACCAAAGAACAATCTTAAATGTTCACCATCATTGGATGACTCCACTCCGTTGCTATCCGTACCCGTCAGGCAGCAGAGGAACCAACCCACACGGCAGGTTGCCAGGAATGGATAAGACAAGGACAAGTCCTTATCATTTGCTTTTTATTCAATATTTACTGAGAGAGGATTGGAATGCAGCATCTTGGAATAATGGCGATGTCCCCAATGACTCTCCACCCCCCTTTTCCTCCCACTTTCTCATTCATCATCTTTTCTACAGGTAGCGCTGAGGGCCCTTTGTTTCTGAGCCCTTTGCTCTCCTACTTTCAAGGCTCGCCAGGTTATGGGAGAGGGAGGGGTCTGGAATGCTTTCTAAAGACACTGTGTCCGTCAGCTGTTGCCCTCCTGGTGCTTCCTCCTCCTCCTCCTCTCCCATTATTTCCCAACTTCTCCCCTCATCTGCCTCTGAGTTGTGACCTCCCTCAAACCCCTGTTGTAATTCTGAACTGTCTCCTCCTCCTCTGGAAGGGTCAGGCTAGGGAGGCGGTCTCCACCATTCCTCCTCTGCCCAGTACCTAACAGTACCCAACCTCAAATTCAGCCAAGAAATTATCTTCTGAGACCTTTTCAGAACTAAAAGCAGCCTCTAGCAGTAACTAGGGGAAATTCCTCCACAAAATTGTTTTATTTCAGGGGGAGGGGCAGAGCAGGGGAGACTATTACCATTATGTACTGCTTGTGAGATAGGGACGCGGGTGGTGCTGTGGGTTAAACCACAGATCAGAAGGTCGGCGGTTCGAATCCCTGCGACGGGGTGAGCTCCTGTTGCTCGGTCCCAGCTCCTGCCCACCTAGCAATTCGAAAGCACGTCAAAGTGCAAGTAGATAAATAGGTACCACTCCGGCAGAAAGGTAATTTAATAGCATTTATAAACCACCTAATTGTCAACATCCTCTAAGAAGTGTACATTAATCAATATAAAATATTAATTAAAAAATACCAATAAAAATCACAAATCAAAAACAAGTTCACCTAACCTTGATCGAAATATGAACAAATTCTGAAGTTTTTTTTTTTTAAAAAAATATACAATGTTAGATAAAAATGACATGTTAAGATGGCATGTCTGGGTAGCAAGGCTAAACAAAAAGCTTTGTGTTTTTCTGTTGACCCGTAGTCTGATGCAAAGTGGCTCTTCTTAAGGAAGGCTTCTCTGAGATTCACCAAGGACCTCTCTACTTAGGCATCTTGCTTCTCTTATGTTCGCCAGTGACATTCCGAGTGTGAGGGGCCTTGAACGTGTGTGTTATTTTGAGTGTTTGTCCACACGCCCTTCTTTGCTTATAGGCAGAGTTGACTGCAAAACCCAAAAGGGGGGAAAACAGGAATGCCCTTGTTCTTGGATTATAAATTAAGGTCACAGGAAGAGCCTTGCTGGATCAGGCAAATGACACATCTGGTCCAGCATCCAGATGGCGATGGTGGGAGACCTTCAAGCAGGACCTGGGCACAAAAGCCTTCTCACCCCCTGTGGTTCCCAGCTACTGATATTCAGACGTGTCACTGCCTCCAATCGTGGAGGCAGAGCACCGCATCAAATTTCCTTTACTTGATGCTGGTATCCTCCAGCTGCCTTCCATTTGCAACCCTCCCTACCTTTGTCAGAAGCAAGTACCAATTCCACCTTCTCTGGATGCCAAACAGTAACTGGTCGTGGGGGGCAGGGGGGGCGTGGATATGCAGGACCTGTCTCTTTTTGTTTATTAAGAACTCCTTTCAAACGTCTGAATCATATGGAAATGTTGTTTCAATTTTCCCTTTGAATTGGGGATCAAGAGATGTTGCCAATAACTGTACGTATTTTTCTCTGTCAACATTTCATTTCATCTGGAGTCTGTAGAAGTTCCAAGAGCCACATCCGCCAGCAGGGGTTATTACGGTCCATGCTGGTTGTCATGTTAGCTTTAAATTGGAGTGGCATTTATTTTCAGGGGTGGGAGGGTGGTATTTTTTTGGCTCTTTAGCAGAAACAGGGGCTTAAGAGATGCACCAACTTTACTATAGTGTTTCATGAATAGGAGGAGGCTTTACACACGCACGCAGCGGAATGAAGTGGTAGAGGCCTGTACTAAGTAGCTGGACTTGCCAATTGAGAATTCAGGAAGAGGCTTGGATTTTTCACTGTCCCTTCATAAAGGAAAACTCAGTCACTGCAAGTAGACAGCTAGTAGAATGTGGCAGTCACTTGGGGATTATGACTGAGGAATTATGTAATATGAATCATATCATTACTGGGCCTGATTCATAAGCATGAGTTTCTGATAAAATCCCACAAGGCTGTGTGTCTCCCAAAGGCTGGCAAGCATAGCTGTTAAGTTTCGGATTTGAAAATAAGGGATCAGCAGCCTCACCTATCCCAGGGACAGTCACATGGCAGTGGTGGGCGGAGCCAGAAGCAAAAGTGGGCGGCACTGGTGTGAATGCACGCAGTAGGCTTACTGTGTTTTGGAAACGCTGCCCGTGGGCTACGACGCCTGTAAGCGTGGGAAATGGCTCCCGCTTGCTTTGAGGCTGCAAGGAAGCAAGGTCTTCCCAGTCCCTGGCTAGCAAGGGGAGGGAGAGGAGCTGCTTCCTTTGAAAAAAACGGGAAATTAAAGGGATATAAAAAATAAGGGATAGCAGCGGGAAACTGCTTGAAGTAAGGGAGATTCCCGGGGAAAACGGGATACTTGACAGCACTGCTGGCAAGTCACCTTTACCATGAGAGCAAGAGTCTCTGCTAAACCAAATGGTACCTTGGCATTCCTGTGTTAATCCTAGGCTCTTTGATTCCTAACCCTAGAGAGGAGATTGCTACCATCAGGATGTTAGTCTCTCTCTCTCTCTGCTGTTTATGGCTTTTCTCTTCCCTTCCTGCAATGTCCTGTTTCTGGCTATCTATCCTATCCTCTGATGTGCAGGAATGTGGTGGGTTTCCCGGGATTCTCATGGAAGTCTTTGTTACCTGATCTCAACCACGTGAAGACTTCTTGAGGTGTGCTGGAAGTAATCTGATTGGTTCCTACAACTGATGTGTGTGTAGATGTGATTGGTTCTTTCGAATCTGTGTTGCAGTTCTCTTGGTTAATAAAACGACCTGAGCTGGAGAGGCGGGATCTGACTTTTGCCCACCCTTCTCACACGCTCAGGGGTCTTGCAGGACAAAATCTCATGTGAGTGGTTATTTTATCAGAGTCCAATTCTCCATGTTGCTTTTGGAACACAACAGTAGAGCAAGGGCAGGGTTGGACTCAGCCTTCCCCCCCTTGCTGCGCTTCCTTTCTACTTTCAGGGATTTATATTTTCTAAATGAAGCATTCAAAATGTTATCTCCCCCATAATACACACTGCACTCTTGACAGCCAAAGCTACCACTTCATTCTTCTCAATATATGTTGGAAGGCACCCAGAGTGGCTGGGCCAACCCAGTAAGATGTGTGGGATATAAATAGTAAAATTATCATTATGGAATGGGACGTCCCTATTTTCATGGGAGAAATGTTGGAGGGTATGGCAGAGGCCTGATGGAAGTATGGAGAGCTGGTAAGGGTGAGGCTGTAATGGGATGCAGGCAATCCCTTTTATCCCAGGGACTGTTACATTCCTCCAGCTCCACCACCAATATCTTGCTCTGTTCTGTCATACTGCCTGTCTGGAGTTCTCTTCATAAAACTGCCCTCCCCCCAGTCACCCGCGTTGCTTCTAAGTACCTGACACTCAAGCTTTCAAGAAAAAAGGGGGGAAACCCATTGAGAAAGAAGGCATTAAATGAAATGTATAATGTGGCAGCAATTTGTGAAAAAGGGCCTCTGAAACAGACCCGTCGGTCTTGCGGAGACGGAAAGCTTCTGAGGAGGAACTGGAGAACCGTGGCACCAGGAGATAGAGATAGTAAATGGGTAATTACTCAGCTCCTCGTGAGATGTGCTGCGTGAAAAGTGGTTGTTGTTGGGGGGGGGGGTCCGATGGGTTCATTTGTGGCTGACTCTGATGGCTGGGTTTGCAATAGAATTGGACTGGGAACCCTGTGGCCCTCCAGATGTTACTGTACTCCAATTCCCATCAGGGCTAGCCAGCATGGCTAAAGGTTAGTGATGATGGAAGTTGTTAGTCCACTGTGGAAGGGCCACAAGGTTTCCAGCCCAGAGGGGTAAGGACTGAGGGTATTGCCAAAAAAGCATGAACCCTGGCCAAGGTTTTCCAAACTTCAGAAAATACGTTGTAGAGTTGGAAAGGTGCAGAAAAGGGCAGCCGAAATGATAAAAAGGATGGAGTGACTCCCCTAGAGAGCGTTTGAAAGGGTGTAGCCTTGGGAGAGTACCAAGGGCCAGATAGAGAGGCCCGGGGGCCACATTTGGTCCCTGGGCTTGAGGTTCCCCCTCCCTTCCATGCCTTTAGGATAGGAAAATGTCAGGCTGTACAAGACCTTAACAACACTGTCCTCATTGAACAAAAACTTGAGATTGTGTGAATGTTATTTCTTAAGGCCAACGTGATTCAGGAAAAACATCGGGGGAAAGAAGTACGTCCTGTGCTCCTAGTCTTCCTGGATGTAGATATTCGCCTTACCACCTCCCATTTTACCTCCTCTCATTCCTCTTGTTTCTAGAGTTCTGCTATGTACAAAAAAGGTATTTTAATCTCCTGGAAATTCCTTTCTTGGGGTGTCAATGTTGAGGGATACATGAAGAGGTTTCTCTGTGGAAACATCCCAACAACATCAGAGACATCAGAGACAGAGTGATTATCAGTCACTGTCACAGATGGAGGAGATGTTCCTTCTATCTGAAATGGCACCTGTGGAGGAACTGCTGAATTTGAGCATTTGTTGCATAGTGGGACAGCTTGAGATGCAAGACCGCTGGCCTAAATAGAGCTGAACAATTCTGTCCATGTACTAGGGATGGCAATCAGGCTTTCCTTGGCATCAGTTTGCCAGGATGTTAACATGGAAAAGTACTGTGCTGATAGTTCTGTGCTTTTTTGATAGTCTGGGCCTGGGAAATTTCATTTACAATTCCCAGCACCCTTAACAAGCTACAGTTCCCAGGGCTCATTGGGGGAAGCCATGTGCTTTAAATGTATGGTATGGATTCTTACTAACCCCATAAGCAGTGTTAGGAACTCAGATATATAAGCTAGGCACAAAAACCTAGGTTACGGTTGCCACAACGGAATGTCTGTTCGCCAGGGGGTTGGACTAGATGACCCTTGGGATCACTTCCAATGCCACAATTATATGATTCTATGATCTCAGTTACATTGCTTGACTGTAGCTTGCTTTTACAACAATTCATTTGTCACAGCATGCAAGAAGGAGAAACACACACAGCAGAAATGGAAATGGTATTAAACTATGGACTAAGGCAGAGGTTTTTAAATTGTGGTCAGCAACCTGGTGCCCAGAAATCTCCACATAGTCGCAACCGGACTCGCATCAGTAGCAAATTCTACATGCCTGGGGAATTTTGAACACTCCCCATAAGCTTTGTGCAACCAAATCAGGATGGGTGCTTGTAGTGTCGTTAATAACTGGAGGCAAGAATCAGGTACAACATCTCTTTATTTCGGAAACAGGGAAGAGCCAGCAGGAATGGAGAAAACTGGGGTTTATATAATAACAGCCATCTAGTAGGGAGAAGATACATTTTGGCGGGAACCAATGGCACCGATTCCCTCCCGTGGAAACCAATCCGGCAGAGGATCCAAATCCTGCTGCCTGAATCAGCAAATGATTACCGTTCCCGCTGTAACTTGTACATTCAAATAAGGTCTGTAATACAACACAATACTCTATATTAAACATCTTGACTGTGTTATTGTTTAATACACAACAGTGCTCAATAAATGGGTGGTCTGGGAGAGAAGAAGAAGAAGAGTTTGGATTTGATATCCCGCTTTATCACTACCCGAAGGAGTCTCAAAGCGGCTAACATTCTCCTTTCCCTTCCTCCCCCACAACAAACACTCTGTGAGGTGAGTGGGGCTGAGAGACTTCAAAGAAGTGTGACTAGCCCAAGGTCACCCAGCAGCTGCATGTGGAGGAGCGGAGACGCGAACCCGGTTCACCAGATTACGAGTCTACCGCTCGTAACCACTACACCACACTGGCTCTTAACCACTACACCACACAAAGTAAGAGGCCTTACTTTGACACTGGAAATGGGGCATTGCCCCCGACTGCACCTTAAGGAAGGAGGCTCGCTTAGGGGGCACAGGGCAAGTCATGTGGTGCAGCTATCTCTGTCCTCACTGCCACTCGCCAATACCTGAAGTAGTGGCTCACTCTTCCTAATGATAGAGCCAGCCTGATCATTGGTCTCTTCTGCCAGATTTTCACTACTTCTTCACCACCTTGGTAAGAAGCCCCACCTGTCCCCCAACTTGAGTTAATTATGTGAATATCTGATGAATATCTTATAGAGGCTGGTGGGAACCCAGGTGGACCATTTGGAAATTGGGGAACATATTGTCTCCCCCATTATTCTCTGCCTGCAGCCCCGCTATCCTTTTCTGGGTTTCCCAGCCCCCTTTGGCCATAAATTAACGGGGAGTACCTTGAATGAGTCTTTAATCACAAGTTAAGAGAAAGGAACCAGTATGTCATAGTTCCTCATTAGATTGCCGTTATAACGCTCCTTAATTGGAAAGACGTTAATATTGACAGTGTTGTGAAGGATGTCCAGAGTCTCCTTGCCCGCTCTGATTTGATAGAGTTTGAATAATGGAGCAGATATGATGGATTAGAGACTGGGGAAAGAAAGCCCAACTGCTAAGGTCGCTAATTATATGGATTCACCTGTTCAATTAAGGGGGGTGATATTGTAGGAGGCAGGTAGCAACTTTCTCCTGGTGAGTTAAGTTTTCTGTAAGATGTGCTCAGACATGGAATCCTCCAGGAACTGCCAGTTTGAAGGTCCCTTCAAAAATTGGCCAGTTGCCCTGCCAAGCTTTAGGAATATAGGAACACAGAAAGCTGCTTTATACTGAGCCAGATCCATTGGGTCCATCTATCTATCTAGCTGCTTTATCCTAAGTCAGACCGACTGGTCCACCTAGCACAGTATTTTTTATAGTGACTGGCAGAGGCTCTCCAGGTTTTCAGGTAGGGACTCTTTCCCAGTCTTACCTGGAGATGCCCAGAATTAAATCTGGCAAAGCAGATGCTGCACCACTTAGCTGCAGCTCTTTCCTTTCAGCCCTATTATTATGCTCTTTTGCTAGGGAAAATTATCTAGCTCAGAAATCCGTATCATGCATTCAAAGGAGGGCATGCAGGTGGTCTGGGCTATGTCTTCTTTCCAAAAGTCATGCATTTGCTACTTTGGACTGGAACAGAGAGAAATACACCTCTCTCTTAGCTCAGCATTCTTTCCCATTGTCTTCTAAAGACCCCCCAAAGCCCTCAGCAGGAGCTTCTAAAGCTCTTGATCTTGTGTGCTGTTTGATGGCATATGCTTTGTGATTGAGCTGTTAAGAGTTTTGCTCTGTCATTGCTTGGGATGTGCGGCCCAGTGGCTAGCGATGGAATGATTACATCCCCTTTTAAAATGAGCTCTTTTGCTATGAGGGTGAGAAAAGAGTTAAGCCAAAGTGAGGACTGGTTATGGAACAAGGAACAGACCCTGCCCAACAGATGAAGGACAGGAGCCCCCCCACCCCACCCTACATACACATGCTATAAATTTACCCAAACAGAAAAAGAAGAAAAAAATCTCTCTCTCTCTCTCTCTCTCTCTCTCTCTCTCTCTCTCTCTCTCTCTCTCTCTCTCTCTGTCTGTCTCTCTCTCTCTCTTGTCATCTACCCCACTGATTTTGCTGTGAGCCTCTTTTGGCTATGCTGGCATTGGATTTACAAATTGAAAATCATTAATAATTCTAACCAGGCTGTGATAAATCTGAGATCATTCTCTATGAACCTGGACACCATTTCATAAATCAAAAAGATTACTTAGGAATTTTTAAAAATCTGACGTCAAAATGTCACAGTTACTAATGGTTTTTGTAGATCTCTTCCAGTGATATATCATTTATCTACGCTACATCTAAAATGTGACACCGGGGCAGAAAATGTGATGTCTTTAATATCATGAATACATTTGAGCCCATAATAAAGGTATTAACAACTCCTAGCTTTGACTCGTGCTTTCCCCAGTTCTGGGCCTGATTTAATGCTATTGTTACGGACTTAATAATCCTCCCCCCCCTGCAACATCCTAGTATCTGGAGCAAAAAATCTTTCATTGTCCATATTCGTTGCCTACGCGTGTCTTCTCAGAATTAAGCCTCTTGTTCAATGGGATGTGCTCCCAGATTCAAGGTTCAAGAGTTCAAAGTTCCATGATAGTAGATGTCAGTTTGCTCCCTATTTGGACTTAAGATGTTTTAAAAACTCTGGAGTTTTAAAGTAAAATTTGTCTGCTGGTGATATAGCTGAATGCTGGATGCAAGGCAAGCATGTATTGACTAGATCAGGGGGTGTCACCTACTTTTTTTAGGTCCACAGACACATCTGGATTTTTGAGTGAAAGGATGTTGAAAGGTGACCTTCTCTAAGAAAAGAGTTGGAAGTAGAAGTCCAGCACTGAACAGTTGAAGGAGCCGAGTATGTTTAGCCTGAGTAAGAAGAGACTGAGAGGAGATATTGTTGTTGTTGTTCAGTCGTTCAGTCGTGTCCAACTCTTCGTGACCCCATGGACCAGAGCACGCCAGGCACGCCTATCCTCCACTACCTCCCGCCAAAGTTTGGCCAAACTCATGCTAGTTGCTTCGAGAACACTGTCCAACCATCTCATCCTCTGTCGTCCCCTTCTCCTTGTGCCCTCCATCTTTCCCAACATCAGGGTCTTTTCCAGGGAGTCTTCTCTTCTCATGAGGTGGCCAAAGTACTGGAGCCTCAACTTCAGGAGATATTATAGCCATCTCCAAATACCTTAAGGGCTGTTACATGGAGCGTGGAGCAAGCTTGTTTTCTCCTGCTCTGGAGGGTAGGGCTTGAACCAATGACTTCAAGTTACAAGAAAGGAGATTCTGGCAGTTTGACAGTAGAACAAACTCCCTTCATTAGAAGTTTTAAAGCAGAGGTTGAATGGCCATCTGTCACAGATGCTTTAGTTGGGATTACTGCCTTGCAGGGGGTTGGACTAGATGACCCTCAGGGTCCCTTCCAACTCTACAATTCTCTGATTCCATGAAGAGACTGCTGCATTTGCAGATGGAAATCTGGATGCTTGCAGTGTGACCTCAAGAGTCTCACTCTAGAACAGTGGTTTCCAATTAGCTAATTACTGAGGACTCCTTATTTTTCAAAAGCCAAGCCGTGGACCCCCCACTTTGGAAATTTTTGATAACTCTATGGTGGTTACCTGTGCAGAGCTCTTTTTCGGAAGAAAATGTGGGGTAACCCCTAATAAAGGATTTTAGGTATACTAAAAAAAAAGACCATAAAATTTGTGATATTACCACAAATTGCCTATTGCCAGACAGTAGATAAAATGTGTCTCCATTGCTCCACTACAACTGAATAATAAAAAAGCAACAGTGTCTATAACTTGCAAGTGTTCCATATGCAAGCAGGCGCTGGTTGTGAGCAGAGGCTGTGTCATGGCCTGGGAGTCAGACTCAGATGCTAAACCTGAGGGATCCCAGCCTGCACAGGATTCCCCGCCTCCAGAACCATCTGAGCCGGGGCCAGGGCTTGAGCCTGAAGGATCCCCACCTGTGCTGGATCCCCAGGTGCAGGCATCAGCAGAGTCTGCTCTGGCTCCTGATGGGAGGGAGGACCCATTGCCTGCAGGTGCTCCACTCCCAGCCTCATCAGAGGAAGCTGAGGTGGCCCCTGGGTCCAGTAACCCACCAGCCTCTCCTGAGCTGCAGAGGCTCAGGGCAGAGAGGTGAAGAGAGCTAAGTACTTACAGGAGCAGTGCTCGCCTCCAGGCTCCAGAGGATTGGGGCCGCCCTAAGCATAGGGCCAGATAAAAGCCAGCCAGACCCAGCCCAAGTTTCGTGAGCAACTTAGCTGCGAATGTATGCTTGACCTGCAACCTGCCTTGGACCTTGACCTGCTCCCTGCCATGCTCCCCGCTGGACTGACTGAGGACTAGACCCAGGACTGGACTTGGACCTCGCTTCATGGACAAACCCCTGGGGCCAGCACAGGCTGGATGATCCATGGAAGGCTCTCACTGTGCAATTAGCAAGATAAGCGAGTCCCTGGAAGGGGGTGGAACCATAGACCACTCGGGTGTGTTCCACAGACCCCTAATTGGGAACCAGTGCTCTAGAAGACTCCTGTTGTTGCAATGTCTCAAAAACCCAGGTTCTGCAGGCTGTGCTTTACAGTGGACTTTGTCTTCAGAAGTGGACAGAACCCCAGTTCTTACCCAAATAGCTCTTGGCTAACTACCTTTGTAACAGAGTTTGGCCTATATCTCACCCAACTGTCTTAAGTGTCCCTCTACAGAATAGCCATGGCTCAGTTATGCTAACCTGGACAGCTTTAAAATATAAGATTTGACATCATGGCTAGTAGCCTTTGAAGGCCCTCTGCTCTATAAATTCGCCCAATTCTCCTTTAAAGCCATCTGTGTTGGTGGCCAGCACTACCTTCCTGGGGGAGCAAGTTCCATAGTTTAGCTCTGCGCTGAATTTCTTTCGTCTTTCCTGAATGCTCCAAGATTCACCTTCAGAGCAGTCAGAAAATTATTGTGCCTTTAAGTAATGTTTGGTGAAGGCCCTCGTGGACGCAGCAGATCAATGGATGAGAGCTTGCCTCATTGGGGATTCAGCTTTAAAGGGTCAGATTTTGCTTAAGGAAGCAATAGCAGGTGTAATAGCAGGTGGAGAGGGGGTGCAGTTACCCCTTTTCTCTCAACCTCTCTTTCTCTCAGCCCTTCTCTCTCTCTCTCTGACACTCCTTTCTACCTGTCTCACTCACTCTCTTTGGGAAACCCCGCCTGTCTGTCTGTCTGTCTGTCTGTCACTAAAGCCACACACCAGAGAGAAATGGCAGAAGTCTGATGCCATTCCTTTCTCATTTATTTCAGAGGACCTTTGAAATTAGGATGAGGGCCTAATCTACCACCAGATCTTAATGGAGCCTTAAAATGGCCAACAAACTTCCGTGAGCTTACAAAAACAAAACAAAATAGGAGTGAGGAGAGTGGGGGAGGGGGGAAGGAGGGTTGCGTCCATGTTAGCTCTAGCCCTGAAAATGGATGGAATACAGAGTTAGCTTGCAGAATCCTCTTGGAAGAATCACCAGGAGAATTTCATTATCTCCATATTGTCAAGGTCCGGCTGTCCATATTTCCTTTTTAGGGTTGCGAGGGGAATATGCGGTGACTCTAGTATAATAGACCAGAAAATGCCCAAACTGGGAATGATGGGAAATCAATGAAAACTCATCAATAAAGCTCCCCACATCCACGCAAGGGCTCATTCCCGTGTACCACAAGCCACCTCCATTTGGTAATTTCCTTATGCATCTTTGCCTCCCACCACCCGCTCCATATCTTGCTAACATATTTTACACCCCCTTCTGAACTTTGTGTTCTTTTTTTTTGCTGTGTGTAAGATTTTTTTCATAGGATGCACCGTCTCTCTCTGGCTAAAATGCTTTATTGAAAGGAGTATTGATTTTTCTTCTTTACTCTCTCTCTCTCTCTCTCTCTCTCTATCTCTCTCTGTGTGTGTGTATGTGTGTGTGCGTGCGTGTGTTGACTGTGGAGCAAAAGCTACATCCATTCTTCCCTCCACCCTTCCAATATCTTAGAAGGAGGCAGGAAAGGGAAAAAGCCAAGTTACATAGCAGCTCTTCAGGGTTTCAGGCAGGGAGTCTCTCTCAGCCCTTCCTGGAGGCGCCAGGGATTGAACCTGAGACCTATTGCATACAAAGCAGGTGCTCTGCTGCTGCAATTCACTTGAAAACAAAGCAGGATTCTGGTCCCTGTGGTTCTGAATGCAGGGGCTGAGTTAAATGGAAAAGCTAGGGCGTTGGTGCATCTTGCTCATTTACAACAAATGGCAGTGGTTTCATGGACAGGGAGTCCCTCTTCCAGCCCTCACTGGAGATGCTGAGGATCAAACCTTGGGCCTTCTAGCTGAGTAGCATCATTCCCATTTTTCACCTTCCATTTTCCATCTTCCATCCCACTGGGATTATTCTTTTGGGGGGGGCAGGCGGGGCGGGGAAAGGGATCACCTGTATTGCAAAGGCCAAACACATTCATGCACACTGGCCTCCCACTCCTTAACCACTCCCTCCCCACTTTCCTCATAATTTACCAGTTTTAACCTCCTACGGAATGACACACATATAAATATTGTTAATAGCACTAACATAATGTTAAGTCAGGTTTTACTGGACTCCCTCATACACCCTTCTGGATTTATTAGCTGTAGGGCTTGAAGTAAATTTTTATTAGCCGTACGTTAAACACGACCACTATAGACTTGGCTATTATTATTATTAGTAAAACAACAACAACAACAAAACCTAAAACCAGCAAACAAAATACCCAGGTGTGCCCCCCCCCCATGTATAGATGAATCTTTGCTGCAGTATTTATTCTTTTTGCCAACCAGTGCTGATTTTGCAAGTCACGGGGACTTTTCCTTCATGAAGCTGTTATGAACTGTCCTTGGCCACCCACTAATGGCTTATTGACCAAACAGCAGATAATTAAGCAGGGGGAGGAAGTTGCCACTGCAATGGATGAGATGCAAATTTGGCCCTTAATATGCCAATGACCTCTTTAATAAATTCAGGTGAAATTTAAGAGGGGAGTGCAGTTAAAATGGTTGCCCAGGGCCTTTTTTGAGATTTACGATCCAAATGGGGTTGGTTGGTTTGGAAAGAGCCTATTGATCTGGAAACAATATTGTTCATAATCGCAGCATTTCTATTTTTATTTGAAATGATAATTGGCTAATAAATATCGGACAGATATCCTACCCCCTCCCAAGAAGCACAGTATTTCTGAAATATATTTTTTCCACACACACCCTCCCTGTACAAGCTCTTAATGCTTCTCTGGAGACTTCAGGTTAAAAGAGTTTGGAAAATGATGGTACCGTTCTTGGGTAAAAAAAAAAAAAATGACCATACTGTTTTTATAGATGAGTCTATTGACACTGTTTGTCATGTGAGGGGGTTTGAACCTCTGCATCCAGGGCATTGGCTTGATTTGCATTTTGATGATAGACCATTAGACCACCTGTTTTGTACTGTTTGAACCAATGTGTGAACAGAAACACAGCTATCTTTCAAAATCCACACTTCTATGAATTTTGCAAGACAGCTGTCATAAGCCATGCAGCACGGTTAGCACTAGTCTTGAATTGGCAGGGCCTGACACCACAGGAGGAAGAGGAGGAGGAGGAGGAAATGGGTGGGAATGGTGACATCCTGGGCTGGAGGAAGCAGTGATCTCCCCATTCCCTTCAACCACTTGGGAAGGTGAGGTGCAGGGATGCTGGCCCTTCCCCTACCAACCTTCCTGGAGAATGGATAGCCTTGGCTTTGATCAGCCAAGATAGGATGCAGAACAAGAGGCAACAACAACTGAACAGGAGCCTGAGCAGGACGGTGCTGACTTTTCCCTTAGAATCAAGTGCTGCCTTTGCAGATGGGAGCAGATCCACCTGCTCCGAGGGAGTATGTGTTTGCAATCCCAACATTCCTGTGAAGTGAGTCTTGCAAGTAAGTGTGCCATGCCTTGTCCTTTAAAGCTTGGTGGACAGGGTGAAAAAGGTTGTTGGGACATCTTCGTTGCTTCTGTCGAGTTCTGAACTTCTTGCCCTTCTCCTGAGCTCCATGCCTGTTGCTATGTCAGAACCGTCCCTTGCCTGAATAAATATCTCTTTGCTAATCACAAGGAAGAGCCCCTGTCTGTGTGTTTTGGGGCAGGGAGCAAGGACAACAGCAAATGATATGTAGAAACATGTGTTATATTAGTGGAAGCAGCTTGCAAAAATGTGTGTATTAGTAAAAAATGCATACAAAGATGTATTTACTAGGATAAATTTGCACTAAATGAGTTTTCATGAAGATACAAAAAAATTGCAAAGGACTGTAGAAATGGCAAGGGCCAGATAGAAATGTCTAGGGGAGCACATTTTTTGCTTTACGTCCATCTCAAGATGCAAAAAGTTATCCAGGTGTGGAACTATTCTTTTCCCGGGACTGGAAAACTATGGTTCTATTAATGCAACCTCAAATCACATTAGACTTTTTTTTCCTTCTCCCAACCAGCCCTACTTTGAGCTGCTCAAGTTCATTAAGGCATCACACTCTTTTCTATACAAGAGGGCACAGAGAGTGCAATTGATTTTAAGTCTGCCCAGTGACGGATGATACCCCCCCAATCTTACTGACCTAATACTGCAGCCTAGATGCTAACGCTGCAGCGATAAACATTTCTTGTGTGTGAAGTTTAGAACGCTTAATATAGAGCAATACTGACTAGGCCAACCAGAACACACTCACTTTGAATTCTTTTACCAGGATCAAAACCACCTGAGAAGCCATCAGTGAAATACGTACATTTTGAATCTAAGACCTGTTCACCTCTCTTATTTACTGTTGGCTCCCATGCATCAAAATTTAGATTGTAAGTGCCATTGGGCTGGGACTTCCATAGGAACATAGCCTTATACAGAGTCATGCCATTGGTCTACCTGGCTCAGTGTTGTCTACACTGATTTCAAACAGGGTCTTTCCTAGCCCTCTTTGGAGATGTCAGGGTTTAAGCCTGGGGGTGTTCTGAATGCATAGCAGATGCTCTAACACAGAGCTATAGTATTTCCTGTGGGGGGGAATATTATAATAATATGTAGAAAGGAGAGATACTTTTTTCTGTCTTTATTATAATAGCAGAACTTGAGATCACCTAAGGATGTTCATCATAAGCACAAGGCTCAGGTCAGACGAAATGAAGTGCTATTTCACTCAATCTATAGCAAATTGATGGAATCCATTAATTATCATGTGTTGACAGCCACAAGGTTAGGTTGTTTCAAAAAGGGATTAGATTCAGGAAGAGAAGGTTAGGCTGCTTTAAAAAGGGATTAGATTCAGGGGAGGAAATGAAACCTCCATTTTCTGAGGCAGTATACCTGTGAGAATCTGATGTGGGAGAAAAACCTCAGGGGAGGCAGTTTCCCATCATGCTGTGCTTATGTGCTTCCATTTCCAGAGGGCTCTGTCTATTTACTATTAGAAAACAAGCGCTGGTTTTGATGGACCTTTGGACTTATTCAGCAAGGTGATTCTTCAGAGCTTCATTGAAGCTGACATGAAGGAGCCACAGGCAGGATTGCCTCATTCTAATTTCAAAAGACCTAGCCTCCTGGGTGGGCAGGATTTGGTTTTTCTTAAGCTGCTCAGATCTGCAAACAATTGCTTGTCGACAGTCTTAGCTGGGTGAGAGATATCAAGAAGTCCATCACTCTTTCTTTGCTGGGGAGTGGGGAGAGAGACATTGGGCTGAGTATATTTGTTCCTACAAACTTTGTAAATGTTACAGAATGGAGAAATGAAAAAAAAAAAAAAACCAAGGACCTCTGTGTAGGCACTGTGCAACTTTTGATAAAAAAATGACACTTTGCTGTTGAGTTCCTTTGTGGTGTTCCCGGGATCTGCTTCCTTGTGTAAACCATTCTTGGAACACTTTGGTTCCTAGTTAGAATCTCTCTCTCTCCCATCCCTCCCTCCCCAGCCCCCTGCTCGGTGTGTGTAATATATATAATCTCCTCTCCACACCTTTTCCCAGAAGTCTGGTCTCTGTCTGGGCACTGCCCTATCTGACGGAGTCCTCTGCTTCCCTGACCTCTATCATCTGCTTCACCTTTTCTCCTGGAATCAATTACTTTCAGCGCTCCGCTACATATTCATCAGGGCTAAAGCTATTTGACCCCCCCCCCCAATCTCTGTCCTCTGGCTCTATCTGCAGATCACAAGAATTCCACTATTTACTGAACAGCGACGTTACATCTTCATTAATCAAGCAAAAAGGGTCCAGGAAGTTCAGAGTCCCCTGCATGATGAAGATTATTTTTCATACATTTTGTACTGGAGCAGCAGCAAGGGAATCTTCCTGCAGAAAGCTAAAAGCTTGTAGTGACCCTGCTTAATGTAGCAGAAAGAGGGCACAGCCCTGGTCTGTTGCTACAACCAGGCAAAGCCACAGAGATGACCATTTCTCTAAGCTTCTTTGCAGGGTGATTCCTGGCTGATGGCATTGGATGTCTGGTGGTTACAAGCTGCAGGGATTTCTACTGCCCAGTTGCTAGTTTGAATGTAACCAACAAAGAAGACAGTACTCTTAAAGGGCAGGTTATGATCTGGTCCTGGAAGGGCCTTAGCTCAGTGGTAGAGCATTTGCTCTGCATTCAGAAGGTCCCAGGTTCAATCCCTGGCATCTCCAGGTAGGGATGCGAAAGAGCCCTTGCCTGAAATCCCAGTGGATTGCATGGAGACATAGAATTTGTAGGCCTCCAGTTTCTGGACTCACATTAGCCTTAACTTAAATGGTTAATGGTCAGGGATGATGGGAGTTGTAGTCTAACAACTTCTGGAGGGGAAACAAACAAACAAACAAAATCCTTCCAGTAGCATCTTAGAGACCAACTAAGTTTGTTATTAGTATGAGCTTTCGTGTGCATGCACACTTCTTCAGATACCTCTGGAGGGCTGTAGCTTAGCTACCCTAAAATAGAATAATGTAGGTGGGGACACTCTGCTAACCCCAGCTACACAGGGGTAGTTCTAGGTTACCACTAACACACCCCACTCTCTGAACACCGAGACGAAGATTCCCTGAGACTAGCAGCTAGATTTCATTGCCAAACCATATTTATGATGCTATTGAGCTGTGCCTGAACTCTAAAGTTTGCAAAAACTGGTATAATTTTGGAAGTGTGTCTGCATGGGGCACTTTTCACACACACACACACACACACAGAGAGAGAGAGAGAGAGAGAGAGAGAGAGAGAAGAACTCCATGTCAAGAACAGAAAAATATAATGTGGGTTTGCTTTTAAAACAAAAAAGGTTAATAAGAGTTTAATTTAATTAAACAATTCAAAGTTCAATATTTGCTTAGCGTCTGATGTTCTGTTTGGCATGGAGTGAAATGGGAGCCTGTGGGGTACTGTCAGAAGGCCGCTCAGCCAGAAAAAACGTTGAACAGAATAAGGGGAAATATTTGAGGCCTTTGCAGTCCTGCTTACTCAACAACCCCCCCCCTCCCCAATTCTGAACACCAAATGTGAAATGTGAAAAGGTTAAATATTAACAAAAGTGAACAGCAGCAAACTTCAAAATACGTATTTTGCTTCTCATATTGGATGAGGAACCCTCCAGACATGATTGGACTACAACTCCCATCATCCATGACCATAGGCCATTCTGGCTGGGGCTGATAGTAATTGGAGTGCAACAATATCTGGCTCCCCCATCCTTGCTTCGAGGGAAATGTTCTTGGTATGACAACAGAGGTATTGTCACTGTGTTCCTGTTTCCATCCCTGGATTGTTTATTTTATTTATTTCTTCCTATATACATAAAAATGTAAGGCTGTTGTCATGCTACTATTTGTGCAGCCAACAATGCCCTACCCTCCTTTAAAGGGGCTTGAGGGTTGGAATGAGCTGTGAGGGAATAAGCAGATGTTTTCTAAAATATCTCATTGGCTTGGAGGCCACATAACTCTATACCCTTCAACATTTCCCGGATGAAAATAGAGGTGTCCTAAGGAAAAGCTGAAAATTCCCAGATCAAATCAGAAACCGGGACAGCGTCTGTAAAATAGGAACACTCAGAGGGTCTGGATCTGCTGACATGATTGTGATCTCCCTTCCACATGTTGATTTCCCCCCGTTTTAGAACATTCAGAAACAGAACATCGACTTTTCTTTTCTCATCCCACCAGTGGAGAAGTGGGAAGTGCCAGCTATTCAGGGGTGGGGGCTGAGGACAATTCTGTGACAATGAAATGGTCAAGGCTGCAACCTTGTTTATCCTAGGGCTGTGGGCCGGTGGCTCCTAACATCTCAGGGTGTGTGGCCTATCTTGTAAATCAGAGGCAGGCATGTCCTCCTTGGCGCGATAAGGAAGAGCAGCAGGCGGACAGGAAGATGAGCAGGAAATGTAATTAAGAGGCTTCATGAACGATAAATGTTTGTTCCTTTGCTTTCGTCCTTTCTTTCCCCCGCGGATCCCCCTGCCCGAGAAGAAACCTGAGGGATATTTGGGGTGATTACATTTATTAGAGCATGGGGGGGGGAGTTCGTTACACCCATATGACACATGAATGTGATGGTTTCAGATTTGATTAGGCAGCCTCGGGGCAGCCACGCTTCACCCCAACTCCAAATGAGAAAGGCCTCTGTCAGGCATCCTTAATGGTCATTTTTGCATCAGTGGTAATGAGCCTGCCAAGAAAGCCTCTTTCTTAACCCCTTGGCCCATGTCTTAGGAGCAACAGAGGGGCCACCCGGAGGGGACACAAACAAGTCCAGAACTAATCAGGGCATTGGGCTACAGTGTGTTGCATTGTGTTGTTGCGTTGTGTTGTGTTGTGTATAAGCCAACTCAGATCCAGTTGCATTCTTTCAAACAAACTTTCCCTTTCAAGGTTGTTGTGAGGATAAAATGCAGATGGGAATCAGGTTTAGTTCAAAGGTTGGTGCCAGCACCTGGGCAACCTCATGTAGGGCCCACCAAGGCCTGCTATTTACCGTACTTTTCCTTGTATAATACTAGGTCCCCCCCTTAAAAATAATGTCAAAGATTAGGGGGCGTCTTATACTCTGGGCCATCTCCCCCCCCCATTTTCTTAAATCTGAGTCCCCCCAAAAATAGGAGGCATCTTATAGATGGGGGCATCTTATAGACGAAAAAATACGGTAAGTCCTACTCAGAGCAGCCCCATTGAAATGAATGGACATGACTAATTTAGCACTATCAAGCCCTCCAACATTCCTCAGATGAAAATGGGGACATTTCTCATTCCCTCAGCTGACACTCCTTGACCCCCCCATTTTTGTGTGCCCCCCAAGCATTTCCTATCTGATAAAGGGTGAGTGCCATCACCACTTCACCGCAACACCATCCACCGCCTTGAGAAAACCCCTTAATCTTGATTTTATTTTATTATTCTTTCTAACACACACACACACACACACACACACACCAAAAAAAAAAAAAAACCTTCCCTATAGGTTTCTCCAATGAAAATAGGGACATCCTAAGGAAAAGCAGGACATTCTGGGATCAAATTAGAAACCGGAACAGCTTCTCTAAATCAGGGACGTCCATGGAAAATAGGAACATTTGGAGGGTTTGCTCTATACATTAAAAAGGGTCTATTACGAGTAAAGTTTAGTTGAATATATAATCCATAAACCTAAGACAGTTATGCCCATCAGTTTCAATGAGTCTACTCTGAGTATGGCTAATGTTGGGTGCAACCCAATTAATGTATATACTTCTTAACACTCTAATAGGCTTCTAAGTCGCCTTAAACTGCATTAGATCCATGACCAAACTGCCTCTGTATTCAGTGGCAGAGCGAGCTGCTCGGTCACCCGGGGCGGCAAACCTGGGAACCCAGCGGCGGCGCGCGTGCGCAGCTTTGCTGCGTCCGACGCACGCACCGTGAACCGTGTGTCATATGCAGCGCCGCGTGCGCAGTGCGTACAATGCACTATGCATGCGTGCCGCGCTATAGTGCCGCTGCTGGGTGGGCCCCTAACAGGCTGTGGGGCGGAGCAGCCTTGCCCCGCAGCCTGCTCGCAAACCTGCTCGGCGGCCTGCGAGCAGGCTGCGGGGTGAGGCTGCTCCGCCCCATGGCCCGCCCGGGGCCCGCCGGCGGGGTGGGGCAGGGCCAGCCCAAGTGTCACCCCCCGTCCGCTGGAACCCAGGGCGGACCGCCCCCTGACTCCGCCTCTGTCTGTATTAAAGGTAAGAGTAAAGGACCCCTGGGTGGTTAAGTCCAGTCAAAAGCGACTCTGTGGTGCGGCACTCATCTTGTTTCAGGCCCAGGCAGCTGGCATTTGTCCACAGACAGCTTTCCAGGTCATGTGGCCAGCATGACTAAACCACTTCTGGTGCAATGGAACACTGTGACGAAAACCAGAGCGCACAGAAACGCCGTTTACCTTCTCGCCTCAGCAGTACCTATTTATCTACTGGCATGCTTTTGAACTGCTAGGTTGGCAGGAGCTGGGACAGGGCAACGGGAGCTCACCCCATCACAGGGATTCGAACCACCTAACTTCCAATCGGCCAGCCCAAGAGGCTCAGTATTATGTATCTTCTAGTTCACTATGGCTTTCCAAGGTAACAATTTTGCTAGCTGAGAGACCCTGGTCTCCAGGGATCTAATCCAACAGACGAGAGCCAGTGTGGTTAAAGTGTCAGACTAGGATCTGGGAGACCAGAAAATTCCAATCCCCACTTGGCTATGAAGCTCAGTGGGTGACTTTGGGCCTAGCTGTTTCTCAGCCTGACCTACCTCACAGGGTTGATGTGAGGATTAAATGGGGAGGGAAAGAAACATGTGCAGTACACCAACTTGAGCTCTTTGGAGGGAAAGTTTGGATATGAATGCAATAAGTAAGTAAGTAAGTAAGTAAACAAACAAACAAACAAAATAGACATGAACCAATATTCCATTGTTTCAGACTAAAGACTTGCTTCCTAAAACAAAATCTGTAAGGTGGGTATTTTTTTGCCCATTGGATGCAGCAGAGGATACCAATATTGCATCTTTTGCAGAGAAGAGGGAATTCTGGGAAATACAGCTTCACTGGTGGTCCCGCATCAAGTACAACCTGTGTCTGCTGTAATCCTCTTCCGCCCTTCCTCTCTCTCCTGCACAATGATCCCTGCTAATATTTTTTTTTTTTTAATTGCAATGTACTGATGTCAAAACCAATCCAAGCCGTGGGTGCATATATTTAAATTAAAAGTAATTAAAAATGGGCCGCCAGAGGGGAGGGTAGATGGCGAAATGATAGATTCAATGCCGGAAAATGAAGTAATGAAATACTTTATGGATTAACTCGTATCAGACTGTTTTTTGCAAATTTATTTTTCATTACGGCCCATCCATATCAGATACTGTCTGGATTTATTAGGCTGCCTCCGGGGCAGTCAGCCCTGGTATGCGATGAGTGTGTTTCTCTCTCTCTCTCTCTCTCTGTGTGTGTGTTTGTGTACGATATCTTACCCACCCCATACAAGATGAGTTGGTGGCGATGAGGCCGGCCACTGTTTTGTTATGGTCACTCTGACTCAATAATAACAAGGGAAGGGAGGAAGGAAGAAAGCCCCCCTCCTTTAATTGCTCTCCTTGCATAATGACTATTATTATTCATAAACATTTTAAAAAATAAAATAAAAGAGAGAGAAAACACCGGCCCCTAAATCATTACAGCATCAAACCCAGAGGACAATCTTTCCAGGTCATTACTCCAGTTCGTCTAGAGTGTCTTGAGGTCCTAAAGGGTTTGGGGGGTTATATGCAATAAGCCAATTCGTCTGCGACATTTCCCCTGAGCCTTAGGTGTTAATGAGAGAGATTTTCCATGTGGCTGTTAATGCGCTCTGTGTGGTTTAGAAAGTCAACAGGAAAGAAAGAAAGAAAGAAAGAAAGAAAGAACGGTATTTCTCAGTTTCCCACCGTCATTCTCCTCTCCCCTATGTTTTTGGTATGCTTTAGATATATTAACAAAGAAGATTCCCCTTTTTCTGATCTCCATTCCTCAGAGGGGAGAAAAAGGCCCTATTTTGCTATAGAATATTACATTTGGACAGGGCCGCCTTACCCATAGGCGCTAGGGGTGCGGGGCACCCGGGCGCTGGGCTCTTAGGGACGCCAGGCCAAGAGTCTGGGACCCAAAAGTTGAGTCTGGGGAAGAGCCCGCTCATCGGCCGGAGCGCCACAGTGGGCTCTTCTGCTGCAGGCAGCTCTGCGCTGTAAGTTCGGGGGCAACCAAGCCAGCATGACACTGAGGCGGCCAGCATGCTCCGCCCTGGGATTAGGCAACCGAGTGGGCGGGCAGGTGGGGGGCGCCGGGCGGATCTTTGCACCCCAACGCCGCATATGCTTAATTCAGCCCTGCATTTGGATGAAATCATGCATTGCAACCTGCTGCCTCAGCCCTTTGTTTAAAATCACGAGGACTCGAACTAACATTATTATTATTATTATTATTTTTACAGGAAACACCACAGCTCATTGGTAGAGGATGTGCTTTTCACTCAGGAGGTCCCAGATCCAGTCCCTAGTGGCATCTCAAGGAAGGGCTGAGAGTTTCCCCTGCCTGAAACCCTGGAGAGATGCTGCCAGTCAGTGTGTGGGTAATGCTGAGTTAGCTGAACGTTCAGACGTTCCCACTTGGCATTGGGAGGTTGGGGGTGGAGGTGCCAAGGGTGAAAATAATGGGGGTGCAGAGCTGGCATGCATGGACCCACACACAGTTCACACTTTATGCCCACACCCAATCTTTGAGCAGGTGAATAGCAGTTAACACCCCTGTTAGCCCTGTTTGGTTATTTATGAGGACGAATGACCATCATGGCTGAGTTTGTTAGCCAGACACCCCAGAGGACTTAAGACTGCAGTTTTATAACTACTTATCAGGGAGTCAGCCCCATTAACTCAACGAGGCTTACTTCTGAGCAGGCATGTATATGCTTCCATTGGTGGAGTGCCTGCTTGGAAATATTAAGGGCTGTGGTCTGCAGCTGAATTATAAATGAACATTTTGAATCCATGCAGTTCATAATTAATAACCATGTTAATGAACTTCACTTTCCAGTAGCACAAATCCCCTCCTCTTCCCAAACTGGAGTGCTTTTGACTCCTGACCACTAAAAAGCTGTTGTAAATTTGTATGTGTGTGTATGTTTGGGGGCAGGGATGGAATGTATAAAAGTGGCACAATATTAACAAAACATTGATTTTCCTATTTGTTTTTATGCCCATTTATTATCACAAACCCGTTGGAAGGGGGCCATTATGGATGTGATTGATGCTGAGCAACCACTTGCGAATCTCAGATGATGAAACCTATCCAGCTGAATTCAGCAGATTCTGCATAAAACAAAAATTTAGGGTGAAAAAGAGGGAGAAGTAATTAAGAAATGCCAGCTGAATTTCCAGGCAATTACTGCTAAACATTCCCCGTGAGATGCTGGGCTTGTAATTCTGGTCCCACATCTGTATGTGATTCCAGAGACAAGTGATCTTCTTCCTTAGTCAATATTGGACTCGGAATCCTTGCCAAAGCACTAATGTTCAGTTTTGTTGGGATGTTCAGTGATGTTTGCTCTATAGCTACCCACAGAGCCAGTTGTGCTTATCTCTCTGTGTGTTTTGAGACAAAGAATTTAGGAAGAACCACGAAGCTCAGTCAGGCCGAAGCTCATATAGTCCAGCATCCTGTACTCACAGTGGCCAACCAGATGCCCCACCAATGGGAAGTCTGCAAGCAGGACCTGAGTGCAACAGCATTTCCCCCATATGTATTCAGAAGTACCCTTCCTCCAACAGTGGAGGGAGAATGTAGCCAACATGGCCAGACCCAACATTCCAATCTTCTAAAAATCCTGCTCATTGCTTTGGTGGAGGCACTGCTGGTAATGATTCTTAGATAAGGTCACATCTACAGAACTTACAGCAGGGATGAGAAATTTGTGGCTCTCCAGATACTGTTAAACTACAACTCCCATCAGCCACTGCTAGCATGGCCAGTGGTCAGGGATGATCAGAGTGGTAACAACAACAACAACAACAACAACAACCATTATTATTATTATACCCCGCCCATCTTGCTGGGTTTCTCCAGCAGTCCCTGTTGGCTAGCCCTGTGTCAATGATGCATGTGAGAGCAAGGAATGAATGCTGTCTTGAGAATAGCAGCGACCCCCCAGATGTTGTTGAACAAAAACTCCCACCATTCCTGACCATTGGCCATGATAGTGTGGACTGATGGGAGCTGGAAGAGATGCCAACTGAGGGCTTGCTCCTTAGAGTCTGCTTCAGGTGGGTTTGAATCATAGCTGTCAAGTTTCGGATTTGAAAATAAGGGATCAGCAGTCTCACCTATCGTGGGAACAGTCACATGTCAGTGGTGGGTGGAGCCAGAAGCAAAAGTGGGCGGAGCAGCAATGTAAACTCCAAGCGGGCTCGGGCTCGGAGCGGAGCAAAGAGGAGGGCAGCCATGTGCGATGGAGCCCCATCGTCTTCTTGTCTGATCCCATCAAAACAGGACAGGAAGCAGCAGCTGCTCAAAGGCAGCCAGGCTCCGCGCACCAGCTAACCCTATTGGCTGGCTGAGGGGCTCGGCGGCAATGGATAGGGGCTGATGCAGGGGGAGGAATACACCCCCCTGTAAGCACGGGAAACAGCTCCCACTTGCTTTGAGGGCTGAGGCTTTTCTCTCCAAGTAGGCGAGGTCTTCCCACCCAGTCCCTGGCCAGCAGGGGAGGAGCTGCTTCCATTAAAAACGGGAAATTTAAGGGAAATAAAAAATAAGGGAGAGCAGCGGGAAACTGCTTAAAATAAGGGAGAATCCCGGGGAAAACGGGATACTTGACAGCACTGGTTTGAATGCTGTAGGAATTCCAGGTGGCTTTCTCCTCCTCAAGGCTGCTATTGATGTGGACCACGAGCAGGGTCTTGATGACAAAGGTGGATGGGGTAGAAATCTGGCCTGGTTCAGGTTTTAACACTACTTAATTTGCACTTTTCAAAACAGTACGTGAACTGAAACACAGCTATCATTGTAAATTCATGCTTTGAATTTTGCAATGCAGCTCTTCAACAGAGGCATACCCAGGGTCCCCTGTGCCCTTGGCAAGGAACTTTATTGATATCCCCCCTCTCTCCCCAAAAGTTTGAGACCCAGGCAAGGTTGCCTAGACAGGAAGAATGCATCTCCTTGTGGCTGGACAGGTTGTCAGCTTTCTGCTTGGAAGCTGCTCTGAAGACCCCCTTTCAATCCACTCCTATAGCAGCAGCTTTTCCCTGCTGGAGATCCTTATGGATTTCTTCCAAGGACAAAGCAGGTGCTGGAGTCCTGTGCTGCTGCTGGTGGGCACTCCAGGTGTCGTGGGAGGATGCCAATGCCTGATAGGTGATTTTTGCACCCCCTCTGGGCCTGCATCCGCAGCAGCAGGGGCAGGTTTTGCCATCCTCTGCTCCTCAACCCAAAAATGTCTACTAAAATGTGTACATTATGGGAAAGTGTGCATAAAAAGGTATATATTTGTGAAAACAATATACAAAAAATTGCTTTAAAATTATGTTTAGGGGGAAAATAGGTGCCAGGCAAAATCATTCATTTTCCATATGGACTCCCCCCCCCCAATCTGTGGCCTTTTTGCATGGGTGGGATGTTTCAATCCAGTTTAAAAAAACAGAATTGTCTTTTAGATTTTTTTTAAAGGCTCATTTTAATATATATAGTGTGTTTTTTGTTGTTTATACTATTGTAAGTCACTTTTTACTTGCACTGGGAAAGGAAAGCAACTAATAAATTTAACTAGTAGCAATTATAATAATGTGTATACCAAGAGACACGCACATGCAAAGGCTGATTAACTTTCGTGAGGGCTTTCTGAAAACAATAATTCTCAAAGTGTGGAAATGTCGCAGATTGAACTTCTGATTGGAATAACAAGGGACTGAGGGAAGCTGCGTTTGATAGATTCCCACATGCCTACTCATATAAACTTACAGATTCGTACATCTCTGTAATGCTGCTGTTCACTAGAACCCAGACCAGCCAGTGTCAAGTGGCTGTTTAAAATAGAAAAGAAAAAAAAAGAGAGAAAAGATTTGAAATAAATAAAATTAATTTAGGGATAGCACACACCCCCCCCCCCACCAAAAACAACAACTCACCATGTGAGCTATTGCTGGTAGAAAGTGACAGCCTCATTCTCTGTGTGCAGATCCCCCCGCCCCATCCCGTATCATGCTGAATCGGTATTATTGCACAAACACAATTAATGGCAAGTTTTCCAGGCAGGCAGCACCTGTGGCCATAACGGAGCACGGTATGAGCTGGAATACAAAATCCATATATAGATTTCTCTCCCTCCCTGTGTCTTCCTGGTTGTAAATGGCCCACACAACTGCTCTCTTTGGGGGCGGAGGCAGAGTGGTGGCATGTATGAATGTATCACATGCAGAGGAATTTAGTTCTGCCGGGGTCAACCAGGGAGGGCTCATTATTGTGGCTGGCCTTTGCAGGGGAAAGATTTAGAAGGAGGGAATAATCTGAGTGCTCTTAAAGAGCCTATGGGAATGGTTCTTCAAGGGACAGTAGGCGACATGGAAGCACCCAGTGCCATTAAAGCGTGATGAGATTGTGCCTTCAATAGCTGATTGCCTGCATCGTCCTTCACAAGCGCTTTCAGGGGAAGAGAGTCAAGGAGAAGTGGAAGGGGATCGATGGAAGAATATTACCCATGAGGCTAGTCCCAAGAATAAGTGATCTTATACACGGACACACACTCGGGTATGTTCATGCTCATGCATGCTCACACACCGTCGTAATACCCTCCTCTGGAGAAGTTTTATTCGGGTCCTAATCCTAGGCTTTTAGTTCAGGGAAAAGGCAAGTAAGAAGAGGCGATTTGATTGAAGTTCATAAAATTGGTGCAAATGGGTCAGTGCATCTGGCTGTTAACCAGAAGTTGGTGGTTCGAGCCCACCCAGTGATGGCTGATTCCTGCATTGCAGGGGGTTGGACTTGATGACCCTCAGGGTTCCCTTCCAACTCTACAATTCTACGATTCTGTAATTCTATGCGTGGCATGGAGAAAGTGAACAGGGAAAATTTTTCTCCCTCTCTCATAACACTAGAACTCGTCGACATCCAGTGAAGCTGAATGTTGGAAGATTCGGAAGATATAAAAGAATGAGATTTTCCATGCAGCATATAGTTGGAACTATGGAACTCAGTCCCACAGGAGGCCAGTATGGCCACCAACTTAGATGGCTTTAAAAGAGCATTAGAACAATTAATGTAGGAAAAGCAGGTGGTGCTGTGGGTTAAACCACAGAGCCTAGGATTTGCTGATCAGAAGGTCGGCGGTTCGAATCCCCGCGATGGGGTGAGCTCCCGTTGTTTGGTCCCTGCTCCTGCCAACCTAGCAGTTCGAAAGCACGTCAAAGTGTAAGTAGATAAATAGGTACCGCTCCGGCGGTTAGGTAAACGGCGTTTTCATGTGCGCTGCTTTGGTTTCGCCAGAAGCAGCTTAGTCATGCTGGTCACAAGGCCTGGAAGCTGTACGCCGGCTCCCTCAGCCTATAGAACGAGATGAGCGCCGCAACCCCAGAGTCGTCCACGACTGGACCTAATGGTCAGGGGTCCCTTTACCTAGCCATGATGCTATGTTCTGCTTCCGATTAGCAGTTGCTGGAAACTACAGCGGGGGCGGGGGGAGGGCTCTTGCATTCAAATCCTGCTTGTGGGCTTCCAGTGTGAAAACAGGATACTAGACTAGATGGGCCATTTTCCAGATCCAGCAGGCTATTATGTTCTTATGCAAACTTCCTGGGAAGTAAGCCCCAATGAACTTATTGCATGTCAAGGACCCGATCCCTCCCCCAGAGAAGACACCATATGTAAGGTTCAAATGGGCAAATAAATGGCCACAACTTTATTGGTTACGGATGTTGAGCGGTATTGGCTTAGGCATTGGATCAGCCGACTATATCTGACTCCAGTACGTCGTGCTGGCAGTCCGGGAAGGGTTAACCACAGATGGGTGAGCCCCTGCTGCTGCACATCAGCTAGGGACTCACCCTGCGATCACCGGCATGGGGCGTGCCTGGGGCCCTCACCTTCCACGGCTCCGGACAGTGGCCACGCCCCACCGAACTCCTTTATCGAAGTACCCTTCAGCCTTTTGGGGGGAGGTGATGGCCAGTCCTCCCCCCCACCTTTCCAACCTACCCTAAGATCCAATGCCTAACCGCCAAACCAAAGTTGTGATGAATTGCTACGAGGTAGGCAAAAACCACCAGGCGGAGCCAATTTGCCAAGTGGGAAAATTCCTACCAGGCCCCTCAACGGCGACCAACCGCAGTCCATAGCAGCGTCAAATCCTGCCTAAACTAAAGGGGGGGTGGGCCGGGAAACGCGACAAAGGGAGCAGGAAAGCAAGAGGCCGAGCCCTGGAAGCGTCCTGCTTAAATGCAGCAGGCACGCCCAAAGCCACCGTGCCAGTTGGCCGGTCGCCTGGGCACCGCGCCCAGGGCTTGGCCAATTAGTGCCAGGGGATGACCCCATCCCCTGAGCACGTGCAGGGCTCGTGTTACCTGCCTGCAACCCCCCCTCCTTCTTATGGGCGGAAGGGGCATTCCGAGAAAGCATGTATAGGCTTGTCTTATAAAAGGGCTGGTCAACTCTCTTTCAATTAATTAATTATTTAGTTAATTGAGTAAAATTAAGCACGTGTTCAAATCATCACACCTACCTCCCCCCCCCCAATATTTGTGCCTTTTAAAGGTACTTAACAACACATATGCTAAGGTAGAAATGTTTTATTTTTTTAATTCTGTTTGCTTGTCTTGCTGGTTACTGAAAGGGGAAGCAGTTTTTTTCATGGCACTGAAAACACTGGAAATCTTATGCAGCATTTTTTTTTACACCTCCCCCCCCCCCCGCTTGTTCAAAAATACATTCACAATCGTAAGGTCTCCAGACTTAACATTTTAAAAATGCTAAGATTCTCAGGAAGCTGTGTTCCTCAGCAAATACCATTTTCATGCAGCTTTCCTCATTTCAACAGAATCACAGCAGAAGACTAGCTTAATTTTCTTCTTCTGTTCCTGTCCTTTTTCATTTATTATAATTATTATTAAACACTTATAGAGCACATACATTTTCCAAAGCACTGGACACACACACACACACACACACACACACACACACAGCAACCAATCCTTTCCCACAAGATTGCAATCTAATAGACATAGTGGCACCAAAGGAGAAAGAAAGAGAAAAGCAAGCAATGGAACAGCTGCTCCTTCACTAGCCAATGGCTGAGGCCATATTTCTCTCCCCTTGCCGTGATGCTCATTCTGGGAGTCAGGCTCAACAGCCTCCCTAAGTCATCTGCACAGAGGCAGAGGTAGAGCAGGAGTGGGGTAGAGCAGCTTGAGGGCTGCATTCTGTTCTGAGCAACTTTCCAAGGACCATATGCCAGTGGTGGGTGGAGCCTGCAGCAAAAGTGCATGGAGCAACTAATGCACCCCCCCCCCCTTGTACAGTAGGCTGGTTTCTACACATACAGCCCTCCCTATTCTCCATCCAGGCAAGCAAGAGGCGTGATCAGAATCTAAGGGCACATTCTAGCCAGGCTGAAACACCTGGTGGGGGAGGGTATAGCAGGGCCAGTGAGGGGTTATGGCATGGGGATAGGAGTATAGGCTAGGGAGTTATGAGGGCCAGATAGAGGTCTGGAGGGCCCCTGGGCCTGAGGTTCCCCACTCCTGGGCTACAGCATGCCTCCTTCTGGTTCTGCACTTCTATTGGTTGCAAGCTATTTTTTCGAAAATTCTTTCTAGTAGCACCTTAGAGACCAACTGAGTTTGTTCCTGGTATGAGCTTTCGTGTGCATGCACACTTCTTCAGATACTTCAGAGGTATCTGAAGAAGTGTGCATGCACACGAAAGCTCATACCAGGAACAAACTCAGTTGGTCTCTAAGGTGCTACTAGAAAGAATTTTCGATTTTGTTTTGACTATGGCAGACCAACACGGCTACTCACCTGTAACTGAAGCTATTTTTTGTTGTTGCAAATGGCCCTGAGTGCATTGGCAGAAAGATGTTGTATGAATGTACAGATAAACACATCTTAAGAACAGCCTCACACAAAACAGCTGCCCCTCATTTACAGGGGAAGGGCCATAGCTCAGTGGCAGAGCATCTGTGCAGCAAGCAGTAGATCGCAGGCTCAATCCCTGGCAACTCCAGGTAAGGTTCGGAGAGACACCTGAAGAGCCACTGCCAGTCAGTGTAGACAATACTGATCTGACTTGGCTTTAGGCAGGTTCCAATGCTCCTATGAAAAACCCAGCTTGCATCTATTTCCAGACCATCAGTGGTAAGAATTCTTGTTGGCCCTTTTCAGTACATTCTGTTTTTCATGGTTGGAGAATGTGCTACCTTGGTGAACGCCATTAAAGTTGCAACACACATGTAATAACTTTGTTATTATTCAGTAATTACTGTGGGATTCCTTGATTATTTATCTCTCGCAGAGCATACAGTAATTGTGTTTTGGCCGTGGCATCTAAATTGTACTATAATTACAGAAAAATTTATAGGTTTTTTTTTAATATAAAAAAAATACTTCCTACAAGTTAAGCTTTTAAATCACACAGGCCCCATGTAAATACTTGAAAATTATCCAGTAATTACTTATTTACATTGTAATTAAAATAAGTAATTAGCATACATTTGCAGAGGATTTACATACTTATTGGTGAAAATAGTTTCCCGGCAGATGCAAAGGAAATCTTGGGCTGAACATAAAAAAGAAGAGGAGGAGGATAATATTCATATGCAAAATCCCCTCCCCCCCACAAGGTATACTGGTTGATATTTAGTCATTTTTGGATCTCAGTTGCTAGTAGTTCAAAGTTTCCTGTACATCACAGAACCACATCCCTCCTTGGGACAATGTCAGATATTGAGAGGTTCAACAAGAACAAGAACTACAAAGGATTTCTTGCTCTCTTGCACCACCATGGCAGATGTTTGGAGGGGGAATTGCACCTCACCCTTATATACCCAACCAATCAACTATGAGAGAAAGTAATTAATAATACCAATACTAATACTAATTTTATTATTTTTACCCTACCCATCTGGCTGGGTTCCCCCAGCCACTCTGAGCAGCTTACAGCACATAAAAAATAGTAAAACATTAGACATTAAAATTTTCCTGAGACAGGGTTGCCTTCAGGTGTCTTCTAAAAGTCAGATAGTTGTTTATTTCCTTGACATCTGATGGGAGGGCGTTCCACAGGACAGGCGCCACTACAGAGAAGGCCCTCTGCCTGGTTCTCTGTAACCTCGCAGTGAGGGAACCGCCAGAACGCCCTCGGAGCTGGATCTCTTCATGCAGCGCATAATTAAGCTGTGGAACTCGCTTCTGCAGGAGACCAGCAACATGAAAGAGGACTGGGCAAATTCATGGAGGAGAAGTCTATCATTGGCTACTAGCCTCAATGACTACAGTCAGACCAGTCATGCTTCTGAATACCAGTTACTGCAAACTGGTAACACAGGACAGTTGCTCTTGTGCTTAAGTCCTTCTTGCAGGTATCCCACTGCAGAATCTGTTTGGTCACTGTGAGAACAGGATGTTGAACTAGATGGGCCTTTGGCCTGCTTCAGCAGACTCTTATTATGTTCTCATGTTCAGGCATCTCCCCCCCCTCCTTTTCTTCCTTGGGGAACCTTTGGGTCTTCCTCCGCCTCCTCCTCTTCCTCCCCCCTGAGGCCACGAGTGTGCCTGTGTTTACATGTGTGCTCCAGAGGGCGAGAGGTTTTAACTGTGATGTCTTGGAGAGCACCAAACGCGTGGGGCTGACCCCCAGCCCTCCTGTCACTGTGCGTGTAATGAGTCCCTGGGAGGATATTGATATGACAGCACCAAAGGCCAAGGTGTGGGAAGGACAGCAATACGTAGGGGTCTCACTCCATTTGTTTCTCTCACCAAATCCATCACGTTAATGGGTCACCTTTCTGTGGCAGTCGATGATTACCTGCTTATCCAAGGAGAGAGGCAGGTACACGGGAGGTTGATGGGGTTGCGGGGAGGAGAGAACAGGGTTTGAGAGGAGAGGTGTGTGCCTGCTACTGCCACTCTGTGTAAGGTGGTGGGTGTTCTTTTTTATTTGTTTTTTTAAGTGTTGTGCTGAGCCTGAAGAATTTATGATGGGTCAGCTCAATTGTGTTTCCCTGCTAGATCAAGGAGACGGAGGCTTATTTGGGACCGATGGAATGACGGTGCTGTTGGTTGTGACAAATGATTGCTTAGGAAGGGTGGGGGGAGGTGGCAGGGAAGCTAGCGGGAGCTGCTTCAAAGCACAGGCCCCCTTCCAAGTTGTGTGGATGTGTGAGACACAAGCAATGTTTGCTTGTTGCTATTTGCTTCAAGCGTTTTTACGAGCAATATTTTTTTTGAGGGGTGTGTGAGTAAAACACTGACTCAGAATGTTGTTGGCGTAGCATGGTGGTTAAGAGACTAACCTATGAATCAGTATTTATTCTGCTTTGAATTTCTGCCACCAACTCACCAGGTGTCCTTAGGCAAGTCACTTTCCCTCTATCTCACCCCCACTTGCAAAATGGGGATAATAGTACTGCTTAATGGGTTTGTTGTAAAGATTACCATAAGATAATGCGTGCAAAGTGCTTTACAGTCAAAAATGTTATGAAAACACTAAGCCTTTTTTTTTATAATTCAGACAGGCATTCAGATAAAAGAAATAAAAACAAGAAAGTTGCTGTTGTGGCCATTATTAGTTTTAAATTGTTTGACATGTAATTTTAAAAATGTTTTTACAAATACAATTGCTTAAAATGTTCTTATATGTGTAATTGTATTGTAAATTGCTTTGAGATAGGAAGTGATTCATAAATGTAATATAATAATAATAATAATAATAATAATAAGTAGTAGTTATTTGCCACTCCCCCCATGAAACTCAAAGCAGTTTACAAAAAATAAGCATTAACAAATATTTCAATATATGTTTCCATTTTGGGAACTTGAGCAGTACAAGAGAATTGCCTCTAAAACCTAGAAAGAAATGGAGTTTGATTTTTTCTTTTTACTGTAATGTTATTCCAGCTAGATTTGAAGCTGCATTTCATATATAAGAACCATTCAGTCTTGTACACTTGTAGAATGTGTGAACTGAGCATCATAAATGCTACCGCTACCACTCACATATTTCTTACCTACCCTTTACCATGACATCCCAGGGTGGGTGACAACAATTTAAAAATACAATATTGAAATCAGTTTAAAATCAACTACTGTATAGTTGGGAATAGGTTGGGTAATAGATCTGCACATCTATATATCATTTGCCAAAGGCACAGTTAAGGAGCTGTGTCTTTAGCATATGGCCAAACGTACATAATGAAGATGCTTGGCACATTTGTGTGCAGAGGGAATTCCACGGTGTTGCCACAGGAACTGCTCTCTCCCCGCCTGCATCCCCACCCCACACATTCGAGGGTGGTGGAACCACTAATTTGCTTATCTTTAACACATGAGATGGTCTGTAGGAGATGGCTTTTCATTTATTTGGATCCTAAGTCATTTAGGGCTTTTACACACTAGGGGAAGCCCCTTGAATTACCTCACAGAAACAAACCGGAAACCAATGTATCTGTTTCAGAAACAGGGGCTTATATGAGTTCTAAATGGGACCTTAGCCAGTAATCTAATTGCTGCACTTTGGACCAGTTGAAGTTTCAGTGTTGTCTTCAAGGGCAGCCCCATCTAGAGTGCACTGCAGTAATCCAATCTGGAATTAAGCAGAGCATAAAGTACAGAGGCCAAGTAGTCCCCCACCCCCACCCCAAGGAGATGTAGTGTCTATGGTATGCAGCAACTCTTGTGCCTCACTGGCAAGATGAGTACTTTGGGTGGTAGTTCTGCAAGTCTTATGTCCCCAGAGTCCAGCAGTGACCAGGGCCTGAACTTGATAATGGTGGTCTGGGTAGTAGCGCAGCTAGCCAAGGGTGGGGGTGGGGGCTGTAGGATTCCATGGGGGAGCTTGAGGTCGGCACAGTGGTTGTTTTGTATTTGTGGTGCTTCAAGGGGTGTGTGTGTAAAATGGGGGGTGCCCCAGGTGTTCGCAGGGGTTGCTGCACTGCTGGATGAGGGGAGCAGATGCCACAGCACCAGGGCCTGTAGAACTGAAAGTGGGACCCTTCCAGGCACCTTTTGCTGGGCCTGCAGAACTGAGTGCTTCACACAGTACCTAACCAGCACAACCGTGCATTGAGCTCTCCAGGTGGGAGGCCATGGAATGCAGAAGGACCCAGAGGGTTGGACCTTTAAGAACTTGTACTTCTCAAAGGAAGGGGGCAGAGCCCAGAATAGGTAAGCTGGAGGCAGGGGCTGGCAAAGCCTCAGCTCACTTCCAGCCCTTGTCAGAACACAAAGCTCACTAGGAGCTTTCCATGGTGCTGCAACAACTGAGCTGTTTAGGCTTGGCCTTGACTCAACTCAACTCATCTGTGGTCCAATTATTTGCTCTGCCGCCCCCCTATGCTGTCGTTTCATAAGAGTGCTGTAATTCTACTGTTCCTTTCATAGTGTGTTGGTGTGGATTCTTCTGGCTGGATTGGTTGCTCTCTATAAAGAAAAAGAAATATCCCTTGGCTACCTTGTCTGTAAAGGTAAGACACACACCAGGGAAAATTCTCAAAATTCACCCCCACCCCAAATATTCCCACCCCCTCACTTTTTCAAATGACTAATAGTGCTAGGCTACTGAACCTTGACAGAAACCCTTTAAACCACAGAATGTATCTGTGAGGAGGATTTGATTGCTTTGTAGGGTGGGTTCATTTGCAGATATTTGCAGCAAGACTGCATGCCCTCAGATGAGGTTACCTGTTGTGTCTCTGTATTCTTCACATCAGGAGTCATGCCTGGATAAGAGAGACTGATGCAGAAAGACAGAGACTGCGATTTTGGAGGGAAAGTCATTTATACTCATACAATTTTAAAAGGAGAACCTGTAGTGGATTGCTCCTTTAGGTTTTCCATTTCCCCCGTTCATTTTTTAACTTAAAAAAAAAATCTGAACACTGCTTGCAGCTTCCTACCAGCCATAATTCCTTGAATGCCTTTGGAGCAATATCACATAATTATGTCAGTCCCAAATAATTATGGGGGAAATGGCCATTGGGGTGTGGTTTGAGCCACGGTTTCTGGTGAGACTCAGCAAGGAAACTAGCAAACCCCACCCCCCAAAATCAGGGGATTTTATCTTCTACTGCCCCTAGAAACAATAGAAATGTAGCCCTCATTTTTTTTTTTGCAGAGGGAGAATGTTTTCAGGAATGTGGATTTTTTGGCGGGGTGGGGGTGGGGATTTTAGTGCCTTGGGGATTGGGGCTAAAATGATAAATCCTTTATGAAAGATTGCTGGTTTAGTTATAATTACATTTATCTCCTGCCTTTCACAGTTCTTCTCTCTCCATTTTATCTTCACAACAACCTTGTGAAGTAGGTTTGAATGACAGATTGCCAAATGCAATTCTGGGAACTTTAAAGCTAATGGGGATATGAGCCCCATTGTAACCTTCCAGTTGCTGGTGGACTCCAGCTCCCATCAGCCCCAGCCAGCATGAACAATGGTCAGAGAATGATGGGAGTTGGAGTCTAATAACATTGGGATGGCCACTTCCCCACCTCTGCTGTAACCACTGTACCACACTCTCCCTTTTCCTGCTTTGCCATGGTGCAAGTTGTCTTCAGGGCCACTTTGAACTGAACGGTGGTGTAAACACTTTGAATGAAAGAAGGTCTGGACCTACTGAGAAACCAGAAAAGTAGAAGAGCATTGTGTGCAAACGGGCAGCGGAAGAAATGGAAATTGTACATGTTTGGGCCCTAAATGATACCGGTAAGTTTGTGCAAGCTTATGTAAATCACACAAAAAGTGACAAGTTTTCCTATTAAAAGATAATTGTAATCAGGTTGCTGGACGTGGCTTGTGCTGATGATCAGAGATAGACGGCTAGCGCAGAAAGATGGATTGTTTTAATTTGCACCAATTAAATTGAAGTTCATAGGATCATCTTCCTCAATCTTCATGAATACTTTATTTTCTGGCTGCTCTGGAGCTATTAAAAAGAATGATTGAGCCCAACGCCAGGCATAGTGTGTTTTATGAAATATCACCTTTAAAGGATTTGAGTACGCCATTTTCTTAATGAGTTTTCTAGTACCTAATACCCTTCTATATTACTACATTTTTAAAAGGGGGGATTGATCTGGAAAGTGCTTGGACTGCAGGTAATGATACATTTGCCTAGGATAAGATGGTGGACCATGTATCATGTTACTGCTCCAGAAATAATAGATTGCTTTGGGTTGGGAGGGTGCCGTTCCTTTTTCTGTGGCTACTTCCTGTTCGCCTATGGTGATTCCTCTTGTCTCTGGGCTGCTGTTTGTGAATTTAGACATAATTGAAAGACCATCTAGACTAGGCTTCTCCAACCTGGTGCCCTCCAGATGTTTTTGACATCTCATAACACTAGAATGTCCAGTGTATTTTATATATTATTACATTTATATCCCACCTTTCTTCTAAGGAGCCCAAATGGTGTTCATAGTTCTCCTGTCATTTATCATTGCACAAATCCTATGAGGTAGGTTAGGCTGAGAGACTGTGACTGGCCCAAGGTCACCCAGTGAGCTTCAGGGTCAAGTGGGGACGAGAGCTCTGGTTTCCCAGGTCCTAGTCTGACACACTAACCACTGTGCCACACTGCCTCTCAATGAAGTTGAGTGTTGGAAGATTCAGGAAAGTACTTATCCACACGGTGCATGGTTAAACTATGGAACTCACTCCAGCAAGAGTGGATTAGAAGACGATTAGACAAATTTATAGAGGCTTCTAACCCTGATGGCTACCTTTTACCTCCACTGCTGGAACCTGCAGGAAGGAAGAGTGCTGTTGCTTTCAGGTCCTGCTTGTGGGCTTCCCATAGGTATCTGACTGGCTGGTATGAAAGCAGGATGCTGGACTAGATGGGCCACCTAAGTTCGTCTTATGTTAGATTCCAACTTCCACCAGCCTCAGCTAAATGGCCAATGGCCTGGGAGTCAAAGTCCAAAACATTTGGAAGTCATCAGTTTTGGGAGGGCCAATCATTGATCCTCTCCAAAGGACAACCTATGCAATCCAGACTACAGTGTACTCAGGCACCATATGCACTAGAGCATGGTGCTTATTGGCCAGCCCTGCCATTAGGCCAGGGATGGAGAAATCTGTGGCCCTCCAGATACTGTTGGACCCCAACTCCCATCTAGGCCCAGCTAGCATTGCCTTTGCTCAGGGATGAGGGGAGCTGTAGTCCAGCAACAGCTGAAAGGCTACAGGATCTTTATATTTGCTCTTGACAGTGAAGCTTCTGTCACAGGTAACAGATGCTGCAGGGAGAGAAGAGAGCTCTCACAAGGGATCCACAGTGGAGGGGCAGTTGCCCTACCCAGATGAACCATAATCTCCAGATTATGAGCTTTCATTTTTTTAAAATGAAAGTTTGAAGAAGTTAGTGGTAGCTGGTGGCCCCTGGGACTGGTAGGGCACAAGGAAGGGAGCCCTAACAGTAGGTTGCGTCATAACCAATGATGGGTGAAGCCAATTAATTCTACTTTTGTCCACATCCTCTAATGTGTTCCAGCCATTATGCAACTCACATGCTTGTGGGGACCGAACACAATAGTTTTTTCCCCCCTTAAGAGCAATAATCCTGGAGCAGCTGGTAAAAAGAAACTTGAAGGTTTTCTTAGAACTAGGGGTAGACAAATCTGCCCACTTCAGTTCCCTGTGTTTTTCATTTTTCCAGTCTTAAATTCAGTTCTTCCTATTCTTGCATCAATCTTCATTTCCTTTCCTTTCCAACTTAGTGTGAATATCTCTTAATACATTTTTTTGCAAGTAGTTTTGACCAATAGAACCATTTTTGCAAGCTAAATCTATGCAATTTTTGCACACACTATTTGGCTGGAAAACGGCACCACAAATTTCAGAGCAGTATTTGGGTTTTTGCAAAATGGTTCTGCAAGTGGTTGAATTTGGAGTTTCACATTAACATGCAAATAGAACCGAATTTCTCATCCATCCCTAATTAGAACCAATGCATGGTTTCTCCTGGCTCCTGCCTAGACGTAAGTGTCAGTTGCTAAGAGAACCCAGACTATTAGCAGGACCTAGCTTCTTTTTAATTCCTTTTTTATTTAAAGTTTCTTCAGTTATACAAAACAGAGTGAAAAAAAAGAGTGTAATATATGCTAATACATATATGGTTATTAATAACCTACTATATTCTGTATAAACTCATTCCAAATATCAATAAATTTAGCCAAACGAAGTTTGCATCTATAAGCAATCTGTTCATAAGTTGCGAGTGTTGTCATGCCTTCAATCCATTGATTAAAGGGGAGAATATTTTTATTCTTCCAGTTCATCAATATCAGTCTTTTGGCTGTAGTTAGGCCACGTAAAATCCATTTCTGTTGTCCAGTTTTCAACTTCCATATAATAGGTATATAATTCAAAAGAATATTTTCCTCTGAAAATGTTTTTTTTTCCTGTGCAGTCAAATTTATTCAGTTCGACACGTTCCCCCGAAGCTTAGTTAGAATAGGGCACTGTAAGAACACACGTTTCAAAGAGACATTATCCTTATTACATCTCCAGCAAAGAGCTGCATTAGACAACCCTTTGCTACAGAGCCTAAGACATCCAATCATTTGTTAAAGTCTGCACATCAAACAAATTTATTGATAACAAATATCTATGCAAAGTGATCACTGGCTTTTTGGTTTCAAAATATTTGACCAATTTTTCTAGTATCTCTGGTGTCTCAGAGGCTGAAAAAGCTGCCGGTCCAAACACTGTGGTTACAAGATACTGTAGCTGCAGATGCTACCATTGGAATGCATCTGATGTGCTCCAGTAGCAGCAAATAGTTAAACTATGGAACTCACTCCCACAAGAAGCAGTGATGGTCACCAATTTGGATGGCTTTAAGAGAACATTAGACAAGTTCATGGAGGATAAAGTACCAGTATCTACTGGCCACAATTACCATGCTATACTTCCACAGATGGAAGCAGCAGTGCTTCTAAATACAAACTGCAGTGTGGGTTGTGTTGAGTCCTGCTCGTGTGTTTCCCACAGGCATCTGGCTAGCCACTGTGAGAGCAGGATGCTGGCCTAGATGGCCTGGTCCAACAGGGTTTTTGTTATGATCTTTTGGAATGGGAAAAAATACTTAATTTGAGAGATTGCTTTGACATGAAGGCTGCGTATCAAAACCACACCCTATTTCAGTAGAGAGAATTCCACTCACAACCAGGTGGGCATGAACTAGGGTTACCAAGGAGAGTCCTCTTTTAGAAGGTCCCTCTTTTTTGGAGTTCTGTCTAATCCAGTACTATTTTAAAGTTGAAATAACCCTAAAAAGGAAAAGGGGAGGAGGCCTTGAAGTAGTGCATCAACAGTTTTTTTACTGGGCCAGGAGACTGAGCATCTCACAGGTCACTTGGTTGCAGTCTATTGGAGGCTGGTCTATTAGGGCAAATGGAGAACTGCCCCCACCAACCTCAATCTGCCCCCAGCCACACCTCACTTGCTTGGTGTCCCATTAACAGGCAGTCCAGTGTGTGTGTGTGTGTGTGTGTGTGTGTGTGTGTGTGTGTGTGTAAAACCCTACCTATCAGTTCCCTCTTCCATAGGTTCAGTGTTGTTGAACACAGCAGGGAGGAGGAGGATGGGGACAAAACTAGAATTTATTGGCTGTGGCTCCCCCTACTGTTGGGCTCCCTTTCATTTGCCCTACCAGTGTGAATGGGCACCAGGCAGCACTGCCAGGAAGACTTCCTCCCACATTTCTGTGCTTAACCCACAATGTCAGAGACAAGTGGTTGCTGTTGAGGATTCTGCAGCCCTTTCTTTTTAGCATTTCCCCTCAACTGTTTTGTTGAACCTGGGGGGTGAGGGCCTTATTATACATGCTTGGCAAATGTATCAGCCTTGCTTAGGAAGGAAAAGGAGCCAACCACGGCCTCCTGGGGGTCATGGTGACAGGGCACTGCCATTGTGTCTCATTCCTTCGTAATGCAGCGCCAGTCTCTTTCTACATAGGGTTGAGCAGCCGCAATCATAATTAACCCTGCTAATTAATCAGAGCATAACTTATTAATTGCTCACATGCCAGAGCTCTCTCCTAGAGCAGGTGCTGCCACGGTGGCTGCGTGGGACCCTAATGGGATAATAAAGAGGCTCATGCAATGGGGAGGCAGTGGCCCAGCAAAACCTCAACATCTGGGCCAGCCGGCAGCTGCAATTTGGGTGTCCTACAACCCTTCCAGCAACAAAGAGCTTGTGTTAAGTTGGTTAAGGAGATGGCGAGTGTGACATTTCCCCCAGTTGCTTAGTAAATGCATTGGTTTCACGTCTCAGCTGAGCATGTCTATCTTTGGAGCTGTATCCAATGCTAGATTCATAGAGTAAACCCACTGAAATGAATGAAGAGCTAACTTGGGTCTATTAATTTCAACAAGGTAAAACATAGTTGAAGCAAACCTGAGGCTTAAAAAGATGTTCACTCTAGAGAAAAAGGTAAGAACATGTGTGTGTGTGTGTGTGTGTGTGTGTGTGTAAAACGTTATTAACATAAAATCTAAAGCACAGACAAACGACAAAGAAAACAATCAAAACATAGGAACAGTACAGTTGTATTTTCCAAACAAATGAAAAACAGATCACAAAGCAAAATGAAAGCAGCAAAATACACCATGTCAGCCAAATTTCAAAATTTGGTGGGGGAAGAGAGTTTTGTATATCTGAATTTGACATGTAAGAAATGAAAAGGCAATGCTTTTAATAGGGTTTGATTAATTGGATTGGACTAGTACTTGACTAAACGTTGATCTTAAATAGAATCATAGGTACAGAATCATACATAGCTGACTTCAATAAAGCACAGGTTTTCAGAGAGAAAAACAATTCGTAATACAAAAAGAATCAAGTTGGTTGTACATCAAGATTCTATAGTTGTTAATTTTAATCTAATATTTTATAGTTATTAAATTTGAAAACAAACCAAAAAAAATCTAGGCATTTTGGTCCCAGAGTCTGAGATGCTGTGGGGAAGATGCAGTGAAGGTGCTCATTCCTTTTTGTCTAGAGATGAGGCAATTTCCAGGATTATTTTCATGCCACTGCAAAGGGCAATCCTACCCCTTTGGGTTCAGGGATGTTGGTGCAGCTGGGATGTTGGATGTTGGCAATGGGGATGCTTGCTTCCCACCCCAATCTATTCCAATGTAGCCAAATCAGATTGGCTGCATGTTGCTGTGGCATCAACACCTTTTATCCTGACATGGCTGCCGGTTGGCTGTGGTCGCCTGGGTAAGAAACTCTTCTATACTGCTGGGATAGCTCAATTGGTAGAGACTCTTCATCTCATGGCCGTGGGTTCGAGTTCCACATTGGGCAAAAGATTCCTGCATTGCAGGAGGTTGAATTAGATGACTCTTGTGGTCTCTTCCAACTCTACAATTTTATACAGAAATGATAGGACAAAAGACCCACAGTTTAAGAGCTGGCTAATATCCTTTCCTCCATAGCCTTAATATTTCACAAAGTATTAAGTTACAGGCTTGGCCTTTTTCTTTCCATCAAACCCCCCCCCCCTTCTCCTGATTGCACGCGACCCTGTATGATCTGCCTCACCCGCATTCAGCTTAATTGTCCTAAAATTGGTGATAGATTAAAAGAAAATAATTAGCCCTAATTATCTTAATTGAATGGCTAATTCATTAATTAAGAGGCTTAATTTCTTCTTCTTCTTCTTCTTCTTCTTCTTCTTCTTCTTCTTCTTCTTCTTTTTTTAAAAAACCTCCTGCACTGAAGAGTCTCTGCAAAGGAAGAATTTTGACTTCCTAGCAGGAATAATCACTGAGAGTCTGGCGAGGTTTTGCAAGGAAACTTCGGCATGGCAAAGGTTTAAGCCTGAGACAAGTAATCCGAGCAGCCCCCTCATTATAGAAGGTGATTGAGCAAAGCTATAAATACTTGCTGGCAATTAAAACCAGGACAATTGCTTTTTATCTGTTTTCAAGGTCCCCCACCCCCCCCTTGCACGACAGCAGGGCATAACAAGAGACAAGACTCCTTTTCGATCTCGATCTCTCTCGTGCTCCCCTCCCCTGATCCAGAAGAGTAGCGGGTTTGTTAATTAGGAAGCTTTTTGAATTAGATTATTTGCATGTCTGAACAGGGCTAGGGTATTAACTATCCCAGAGGACATGCTATAATAACCTCTTCAGTGGCTTTTAAGATCCCCCGAGGAACCGAGGAGTCTGGAGACGTTACGGAGGAAGGGGGGAGGGAGGGGTCCCTAACCCATCCAAAAGAAGCGAAAGTGCACAACGTTTTCATCCAATTAGGTATGGATTAGCCGGCTCGGTGTCTTTGAATGCTCCTTTCCCAGTGAAAGGTGTTCTCTTCCTGGAGCCTTTTGAGAAAATCATCAGGGACATTCTAATTCGGCCCCGTAAGTGAAATCACAATATCCTCCTTTCTCCTCCAAGAAGGAACGACAAAATCGTTAAGGCAGTAGATAAAATTGGGGCGCGGGGGGCGGGAGGGGGGAGGGTAGGCGCGCGCACGAACACACACAGCGTGTTGTTAAGTTCCTTTTTTATTGACTAGCTTCAAACTAAAACCTCGAGACTGACTAGAGCTACAGGCTACAATGGTTGCCCCAAGTACTGTATTCGGGCCGCCTTCTGGGCACAAGGTCAGGGCTTTCCACATCTTGAGGCAGGAACTTTGGGAACTGACGATACAGCCGAGGCCACATCCACACCAGCAATTTAAAGCACTTTAAATTGTACCATTTTAGGAGCCACAGCTTCCTCAAAGAACCCTGGGAACTGTAGTGTCACAGAGCTACAGTTCCCAGGCTGCTCAACACCCCTAAAGTTTCCAGGATTCTTTGGGAGAAGCTATGACAGTTGCAGTGGCGCAAGAGTGCTTTAAACGACTGATGTGTGGATGTGTCCCTAGTGCCATATAGTCTTGGAACTGGTGCTCTCTGGATTTCTGCACTTTGTCCCTCTGGTGGAGAACCATGGGAAAGACTGGAAAACAGTGTTCTGAAACTCCCAAGTCTTTCAGTTACAGGTAGGTAGCCGTGTTGGTCTGCCATAGTCAAAACAAAATAAAAAATAAAATAATTCCTTCCAGTAGCACCTTAGAGACCAACTAAGTTTGTTCTTGGTATGAGCTTTTGTGTGCATGCACACTTCTTCAGATGATTCCTCAGGAAAGCTGGAATGGGATCTCATTGGGCACCTCTACCACTAAACAGAAGGACAGATCCTGAAGTTGAGGCTCCAGTACTTTGGCCACCTCATGAGAAGAGAAGACTCCCTAGAAAAGACCCTGATGTTGGGAAAGATGGAGGGCACAAGGAGAAGGGGACGACAGAGGATGAGATGGTTGGACAGTGTTTTCGAAGCTACTAACATGAGTTTGGCCAAACTGCGAGAGGCAGTGAAGGATAGGGGTGCCTGGCGTGCTCTGGTCCATGGGGTCACGAAGAGTTGGACACGACTGAACGACTGAACAACAACAACAACAACAATCACTAAACAATGTAAGAAGCACACAAAGCACCTGGGAACTTTGTTGGGTCAATGGCCATCCTCAACTGGAGTAAAGATCAGCTCTCCCTCTCAGCACCTGACTCCTGGCTTCCCTCCCACCCTCTAAGTACTTGCCTGTGCACAGAAGGGATATGGAACCTGTGCCCCTTCAGCTGTTGCTGGACTCCAACTCCCATCATCCCTGATCATTTGTCATGCTGGCTGGGGCTGATGAGAGTTGTAGTCCAGCAGCAGATGGAGGGTATCCATCTACCCATTTATTTATTCTATCCCACCTCTCCTCCAATAAGCCATAATAATAATAATAATAATAATAATAATAATAATAATAATAATAATAATGTTGTTGTTGTTCAGTCGTTCAGTCGTGTCCGACTCTTCGTGACCCCATGGACCAGAGCACGCCAGGCACGCCTATCCTCCACTGCCTCCCGCAGTTTGGCCAAACTCATGCCAGTCGCTTCGAGAACACTGTCCAACCATCTCATCCTCTGTCGTCCCCTTCTCCTTGTGCCCTCCATCTTTCCCAGCATCAGGGTCTTTTCTAGGGATTCTTCTCTTCTCATGAGGTGGCCAAAGTACTGGAGCCTCAACTTCAGGATCTGTCCTTCTAGTGAGCACTCAGGGCTGATTTCTTTGAGAATGGATAGGTTTGATCTTCTTGCAGTCCATGGGACTCTCAAGAGTCTCCTCCAGCACCATAATTCAAAAGCATCAATTCTTCGGCGATCAGCCTTCTTGATGGTCCAGCTCTCACTTCCGTACATTACTACTGGGAAAACCATAGCTTTAACTATACGGACCTTTGTCGGCAAGGTGATGTCTTTGCTTTTTAAGATGCTGTCTAGGTTTGTCATTGCTTTTCTCCCAAGAAGCAGGCGTCTTCTAATTTCGTGACTGCTGTCACCATCTGCAGTGATCATGGAACCCAAGAAAGTGAAATCTCTCACTGCCTCCATTTCTTCCCCTTCTATTTGCCAGGAGGTGATGGGACCAGTGGCCATGATCTTAGTTTTTTTGATGTTGAGCTTCAGACCATATTTTGCGCTCTCCTCTTTCACCCTCATTAAAAGGTTCTTTAATTCCTCCTCACTTTCTGCCATCAAGGTAGTATCATCAGCGTATCTGAGGTTGTTGATATTTTTTCCGGCAATCTTAATTCCTGTTTGGGATTCATCCAGTCCAGCCTTTCGCATGATGAATTCTGCATATAAGTTAAATAAGCAGGGAGACAATATACAGCCTTGTCGTACTCCTTTCCCAATTTTGAACCAATCAGTTGTTCCATATCCAGTTCTAACTGTAGCTTCTTGTCCCACATAGAGATTTCTCAGGAGACAAATGAGGTGATCCGGCACTCCCATTTCTTGAAGAACTTGCCATAGTTTGCTGTGGTCGACACAGTCAAATGCTTTGGCATAGTCAATGAAGCAGAAGTAGATGTTTTTCTGGAACTCTCCAGCTTTCTCCATAATCCAGCGCATGTTTGCAATTTGGTCTCTGGTTCCTCTGCCCCTTCGAAATCCAGCTTGCACTTCTGGGAGTTCTCGGTCCACATACTGCTATATAATAATAATAATAATAATAATAATAATAATAATAATAATAATAATAATAATTTTTATATACCCCACCCTCCCTGGCCAAAACCGGGCTCAGAGCGGCTAACATCAAATGCATAACACATTAACATAAAATCAGGCAATCAATTAAAATACATCCTAGAATCAAATCAGAACCAGAGTAAAATCTAATCAGATGGCAACCCACAGATTAGGGTTGGGGACCTTAAATGCTCACCAGGCCCAACTGTTTTTGCTGAACTTATATGAGCCTGTGAGAAAAATTGGGGGGGGGGGGTACTTTCATGCAAGTTCTTATGAAAGGGGAGGGGGAGTCAAGACTGAACCCCGACCAAAGGCCTGGTGGAACAGCTCTGTCTTGAATGTCCTGCAGAAAGATGTCAAATCCCGCAGGGCCTGGTCTCTTGTGACAGAGCGTTCCACCAGGCTGGGGCCACGGCCGAAAAGGCCTTGGCCCTGATTGCAGCCAGTCTAATCTCCTTGAGGCTCCGGACCTCCAAGATGTTATTATTTGCGGTCCGTAAGTTCCTCCGTGGGGCATACCAGGAGAGGCATTCCTGTAGGTAGGGTCCTAGGCTGTAAATCATGCAGTTCAGGTGGTCTGCCACTGAGCCACAGACTCTTTAAGCTGAGATCCCTGCATTGCCTGTGACCGTAAAAATAAATTCATTCCTGCATTGCAGGGGTTTGGAGTAGATGACCCTTGGGGTCCCTTCCAACTCTACAATTCTATGATTCCATGAACGTAGGAAGCGGTCTTTAACCCAGTCACACCCACTGGGTCCATCTAGCTCAGTATTGCCTACACTCAGAGCCGTCTCATCCATAGAGGCCGGTGGCGCGCCGCGCCAGGGCGCTGGGCACCCCAGGGGCGCCCCCGCGAGCCCGCCGGCATACCGGGCTCCCCCTCCCCAACCCGCCCCCGCGGGCAGGCGGGCTTTGCGCGACCTTCCAGCACTCCAGCTGGGGCTCTGGGAGGCGAGGGCGGCCGGCTTGCAGCCCGCCCGCCCGCCCGCCGGTGCGCGAGCGCCCGTCCGCCCGCCCCTCATCCTCCGCCCGCCGGCGCGCGAGCGCCTGCTCCAACGCCACGCCCCTCATCCCCCGCTCGCCCACCCCCCCTCCCGAGGGGCGGGCAGCGCGGGAGGGAGGTGGGTGGAGAGGCGGCAGGCTGGGGGCGCCGAGGGATCGCTGCGCCAGGGCGGCTGATCCCTCTAAGACGGGCCTGCCTACACTCTACACTGACTCATGGGTTTAGCCAAAGGGGGACAGCCCCCCCTAACAAAAGCCTGCCGCCATAATGTCCTCTTCTGGGGGGGATTTTTACCTGTGATCTCCCCCCAAAAGCTTGAAACTTTGTGCAACCCCCCCCCTCCAACAAAAATCCTGGCTATTTCCATGCACCAACTGACAGCAGCTTTCTATGTTTGGTGCTAAGGGTCTCTCCAAGCCCTATATGGAGACGCTGGGGATTTAACATGGGACCTTTTGCATTCAAAGCAGATGCTCTAGCACCCTTTCCCTGAAGGAATGCAGTCTTTTTGCAGAAAGAAAGGCCCTGCCACTGAAAATCTGTTTAGGGGGTTATCTTTTCTCATCTTTGTTCAGCAGCAGCAGCAGCAGCAACAACCAATGTCTACATTTAAAGAAATCTTAGCAGGCCCTGGGAGCCCTCTCTGGTATTTGCCAGTGAGAGGAAAGTGCATTGCTAAACTCAATGAAGTACCAAATGGAATGAAGCAAAGTTTTTCTCTCTCGTCCAAATGCCATTGATTTTCTCTCCCCCCCCCAACCTTTCCTTTCTCTTTTATTGCTATTGCTGGGATTTAATTTGAAGGAAGCTAAATGAAAGCTTCAGGAGAAATATGATTATTATGAAATGCTCGAGGTGGTTAGTCCTGTTCATCACCCGGCACCTGTGGGGACCGCTGTGTGCCACTTCCCCGGTGCCACACCTTGCACTTTGGTTTGGGAGCCATAATATTGCTTTCTAATTGAAATGGATTTCTAAAACCGTAATAAAGGAAACTACCTGGAAGTTGTGGGGGGGGGGAGGAACAATGGCACACATCACAAGCAGCCATAAATCTAAGTGACTATGAATGTGTTGAGGATAAATTGCCCTCCCCACCCAGCTGGCGAATGTTTACTTATTCTGTAGTCTGACCTGTTGTTTTGTAGCAGTTTGAATTTCTTAGGTGAGAACACCAGGCCAATGGCCTCCTTGTGGTTCTGTGTGACCCCAGCTGTGTCTATGCACCGTTTTGATTTATGGATGAAAGCCTCTGGCAGAAACCAAGTTTGTAGTTCCAGTTCTTCATCCTGCACTGGGGGATAGGACATGCACAGATCGTGGCAGATGAGGCCAGTGAGCTCATTGCCTGTTCCATGAAGCCCCTTTTGGGTTCCAACCGCATCTTTATCTTTCCCACATGTGTCATCACATATGACATCCCAATGTTTCCATGATAAAAAATATTTACAAAAAAAGGCCGTAAGAGGGGTGGGGTGGGCCCCACAAAAACAGTCCATGCTCAATTGCCATGGAATGCTCTTTGAGGGTGGGGGGTGGGGTGGGGAAATGGAGGGAGTTCAGTAATGGAATGGAGTATCCTGAAAGGGGCATGGCTGAATGGGAGCACACTATGCTGTCATGTTCTGTTGCAGGCCTATGTGCCACGATGACTATGAGCTCCTGATGATAGTCAGTATGGATTGGGAAATGTGTACCTTATTATTGCCAAACCTCCCACCCCCTCCACCTCCATGATAACTTGCAACCAGGGGAGCAAAAATCTCTGTACGATCTCGGCTTACATCTCTGGGGAATCTCTCTTTGCACACCCACTTGTGAAGTTGTGTGACCCAGCACACATTAGCTAAACGATGGTACGAATCTCTTATGCATGCAGGGTAATAACTAAGCAGCACGCACTCTGGCAGAAACCATTACAGGCCGTTTTAGTGCAATAAAAGTGGCTTAACGGGGAAGGTTCTCTTGGCAATTTGGATCTGTGCGTTTGCAGGAATGAAAGTTTGTGACAAATGAGACCTGTTTCTGCCCACCTCTTTTGTTTTGTTTTTGAGCTCCTGAAAACCAGATTATGTTATATTCCCCGCTAGGATATAATAAAAACCTTATAGGATCCCAGAATCAGTCATGCAATAAGGTTTAGATCCACATCTGTGGATTTTGTAGAAGGGCGTTCTGCTGGATTCAGGATTGCCAGCTGCAAAGGTGGAAAGAAAGAAAGAAAGAAAAAAAAAGAAAGAAAGAAAGAAAGAAAGAAAGAAAGAAAGAAAGAAATCTCTCTGGACCTTTCTTTTAAAGCTGTGCATCATCATCATCATCATCACCACCACCACCACCACCACCACTAGTACATTTTTTGCAATAAAGCAAACACTAATTTGATTTATTACCTTAAGAGTGGGTCACAACAATTCAAATGCCCTGTTAATTTTTTTTAAAAAAAGTAACGAAGTAATTATTGTAATATGAAACCGCTGGTTCAGATCCTGGCCTTTGGAGAGAGCAGGTCTGCTGCATCCTCTGTGTGGCATATGAGCCTGGGGCACCAGCTAGGACACCAAGTTAACCCTATCCTCCCCAAAATAGCAGCTAGGTAAAAATTTGCATTCCCATTTTATATTCAAGCAACTCAGGACAGTAAATTCCAATCCCATTACATGGACATTTCAAAAATTCGCAGATGGTTGTAGTACCACACCTTAGCCATCTTTTATCCGCTTTTATTACTGTGCCTCTGTATGGACCTTTAAAAAATGCCTGAGCTCTGCCCCAGATGTATGGGGCTTTCTCCCCAAACCCTGCTTTGGTATGAGAATGAACGATTTCAAGATTCGGCAGCCTTAGCTGGCCTTAGAGCATGGATGGGGGATTTGTGGTTCTCCATATATTGGTTGGACTCACATCAGTCCCAGCAAGCATGGCTCAATTGCCAGGGATTATGGGAGTTGGAGTCCAATGATGTCCAGAGAGCCACAGGTTTTCTCAGCCCAAGCTGAGTTAGCATAGCCACAGATAATTGGCTGGGATAGGCAATGTGGCAGCCGTCTGCCCCTTGTCCAGCACATTTTCTTTTAGGCCATCTGGCTTCTTGAAACCAGTCACATTTACACCATACACTTTGTTTGGGCTCAGTTGTTGTTTTAGGTACCTTGCAAGCATCTTGGGAACTGTTGTGTGTTAAGGGTGCTGGAAGTTGTTAGGAACTACAATTCCCAGATTGGTTTAACAGCCAATGCTGCTTTACTGAGAACTCTGGGGATGGTAGCTTTATGAGGGGAGTGTGTGTGTGTGTGTGTGTGTGTATGTTTGTTTCCCCTAACAATTGTCAGCACCCTTAACAAACTATAGCTCTCATCCTTGTTTGTGGGTGTGGGGGTTGCCAGGACTGTTTAAAGTACTTTAAATGTATGAGGTGAATGTAGTCTTCCCATCGCTGTTTCTATTACTGGAGATCCTATTCTGGTCTTTATGCTGTGTTAAAGTCCCATTAAAGGGCTTTATTCAGGGTGTTGATTATTATAACTGAATATTTTTAGTTCCTGAAGTAATATGAATTTATTTTAACATAGCAATACACAATTCCCCACTTACATATACAACAATATTTTCCAAGTCATATGCCCATCCATAATCTCTCCAAGAATAAACAAAAGTATACAATTTATTTTGAAATTTATACTGCTGATTACTGTCAGCTCTACATGGAATACAAGCTGTAATCTTTTCTATAGTTGAAATACCCTGCAGTTTACATGCCCAATTTTGTATTGTGGGCTATACCTTCCCAAAGTTAATCAAATTTTGCCAACACCAGTGTAGGTTGAAGCAGACCACATTGCTTAAAAGTCAATTTAACAGGTATATTTCCCAATGACAGCCTGACCATGTGCAGCTTGGTCATGCAAGAACTGAGGGCTCATCCATACTTCCTACTGTCTAGGCACAGAGCCAGTTTGGTGTAGTGGTTAGGAGCGGCAGACTCGTAATCTGGCGAACCGGGTTCGCGTCTCCTCTCCTCCACATGCAGCTGCTGGGTGACCTTGGGCTAGTCACACTTCTCTGAAGTCTCTCAGCCCCACTCGCCTCACAGAGTGTTTGTTGTGGGGGGAGGAAGGGAAAGGAGAATGTGAGCCGCTTTGAGACTCCTTTGGGTAGTGAAAAGCGGGATATCAAATCCAAACTCTTCTTCTTCTTCTTCTTCTTCTTCTTCTTCTTCTTCTTCTTCTTCTTCTTCTTCTTCTTCTTCTTCTTCTAGCTCTGTGTCCGAGCGCTTCCGCCCCCTGCGCTTTCCTTGTCAAAACCCACTCTATACAGCTGAAAACAGTTCTGTGGGGAAACCACCAATTGCCTTTTGTTCCAATTTAGTGGGTTTTCCAGGGGAAAGTGGTGGGGCTCGGGAAAGCGCAGGGCAAAAGGTAGATGTGGATGAGCCCTTAATGAACGTAAGAACACAAGAGTCTCCTGGATAGGGCAATGGCCCCTCTAGTCCAACATCCCATTCTCACAGTAGCCAAACAGGTGTCTGTGGGAAATCTGCGAGCAGGACCTGAGCACAAGAGCAGCACTCTCCCCTCCTGTGGTTCCCAGCAATTTATATTAATGTGCAGGGAACTGGGGGTATGCATGCTCACCCATTCCCCAATGTTCCAAGCATGTTGTCTGTGGCATGCTTTGTGGGTCTGAAAGGGGGCTTCCATGGCCGAACATGCTCAGGAGCCTAGTTGGAATCAGCCCTATTGAGCTATCCCCGAGTTATCAGCCACAATGAGACTTCTAACTGTATTCAGCTGAATGTATTTTGAAGCCTCCTTCAAACCTTCCGATCCAATGCAAGAAGGTTGGCGTCGAATGGGTATGTCACTAATACTGAGTCAGACTATTGGGCCATCTAGCTCAGTATTGTCTACACTGACTGGCAGTGGCTCTCCAGGATTTCAGGCAAGGTTCTTTCCCAGCCCTACCTGGAGATGCTGGGGATTGAACCTGGAACCTTCTGGCCTGCAAAGCAGGTGATGTACTACTCGGTTATGGTGCTTTCCCTAAAGTTAAATAAAGATTCTAGTCCTTATGAACCCGAATAGAGAGCTTTGAGGTTTTATTACATTCAAGAGGTATATAAAACTTGTGAGCTATAAATTAAAAATACACGACCATGGAACCCAAAAGGTTCATTCAAAAGGCAGGTCTACACACCCACATCCACACCCACACACCCATATACGTATATACATAACATAATGCATCTACACACACTTTTATTGTTTGGTACTCTCAAGGTTATTTTGTTAAGTCACTTAAAAATGCTGTTTTTTTCTTTTTCTTCCCTAAGATGGGTCTTTTACTTTTTGAAAAAAAGGGTTTTGAGGTTGCTGCTGAACTGCATTTATATTGCTGTGAAGTTTCTTTGCCTTCTCCTTGAAACGGGTGTCCAGTGAAGCCAGGAGAAAAAGGCCTTATCAGTCAACTCCACTAGAGAAAGTCAAGCAATGAATTATATCGGGAATAGAACCGGTGTAGGGGAGAGAGCGAGAGCGCAGGATTGTGGGCCGCTGGGTGACAATAAACTTGTCCCGACAACTTGTCCTCCATCATTCAAGTTCAGAGATACCAGATCTGGACTTTAACTACAGTCTCTCTCCCCCCCTCCCCCCTCCCCTGCCCAGCCCCACAACACCCTTATCTTTAAATCTCTCATGCGACCTACGAAAGAGATGGAGGTTACCCTCAAGGATATCTGTCAGCGAGGAAACTTGCACAGGGAGGAAGTTTATAACTGACTGGAGAGCCGAGTATCACGTTTAGATTTAACTTAAAGCTGTTTTAACTCCAGATAAGTTATCTGATTTGCGGGGGGTGGGGGAGAGAAAACTAGATTTGGCTCTCTAAAGATGGTTGAGACGAATGCCATTGTATAGGCTGATGTGTACAAAAGCTTTGTGTGGGTTGGCTTATTATAAAAACTAGAGGGTCTCTTTTCCAGTGTGCCCCCACCCCCCATCGTACTGATTTTCACATTTTATTTATTTATTAAACTTTTTAGCTGCTTGTCATCAAGATCTAGAAATGTACACTGAAGAACATAAATTTATTATAAAACAGAACAGAAAATAAACTAAGCATTAACCTCCCATACAGCACACACATATCTAAAAAAACCCTCCCCCTAAGCCATAAAAGTAGCTAACACCATCAACATCCCACCCAACACCACACCACAGAAAACCCCACCCCAACACCAGTCCAGACAACCTCAACCATGTCCCCCATCACCCAACAACCCACATCTTCAACACCCCCCCCCACTTCACACTAAGGAAAAACAATCCCTCCAACCTTCATAACACAACCCACAACCAGGCTAAAATTTGATACCTAACCAACACAATGGTGGCACTAGAGCGTACTAATACACCCCCCACCCTAACACACCAACGATGTTGCTATTTACACTGGTAACATTGCTTCTGAACCTTATACATGATATTGGCGTCACAAATACGCTTCACACCGTCTTGCTGGACACCCCCTATCTCAAATGACAAGGGGGATGGCCTGTCCTTGAACACAGCCCTCCACACCCCAAACTATCTCCAACCCCATCCCCACTAATTCCCCTGGCCTACCATCCACTATTCCATCATGCAGCACAAAACCTCCAAATAAAAACCTGGCAAACCAAAGGCCGATATCGCCTAATAGACTTTTATAAAAAATAACAAACCTTTGCCAACACAAGAAATACAGGACAAATTAGAAGACACCCAAATGCCCTGGTTAGCATAACACCAATTACATGCCCTCTTAAACAATCCAGCAGTAAAATCAGCAGCAACTAGACCCCTGACAACCTTCAAAAACATCATCCTAATGACAAAGGGACACGGCAGAGGGATGGTATCCGCAATATACAAAATACTACTCAAGAATCCCATGAGCTCCCTAGACACAATCAAAAAACAATGGGAGGATGACATAGGATATGAAATCAACTCCACCCAATGGACCAGAATGTGGTCTAAACCCATATCAATGAAATGTGGTCTAAATCCATATCAATGAAAAGAAAAGAACTCACCCTAAAACTAACCTACAGGTGGTATCTAACGCCAAGAAAATTAGCACTAATACGTCCAGGAACCTCACCAAAATGCTGGAGAGGGTCACTTCCACAGGCACATACTTCCACATGTGGTGGGAGTGCTCCAAAATCCAACCATTCTGGACAACAGCCATATGAGAAATATGTAAGATAACCAAGCAAGTGCTAGAAATCACCCCAGAATTGGTCTTGCTAAACATCTTCCAAGACAATAATGCCTACTTACACCACAAAGAACTCATAACCCATCTACTCTCAGCAGCTAGAAACATCATAACCAGACACTGGTGAGACCTGTCAGGAGTAAGCATGGACCAATGGTACCAAGTAGTATGGGAAACAGCCCTACTAGAAAAACTAACCAGTAAGCTGAAACTGACACGGGGACAAACAGAAGAAGACACCTTCACCCCGGTATGGCTCCCCTTCATCACACACACAGCCCAACAAGGCAATGACAAAAATCTACTGACAGCATACAAATCAATATGGCTAACCTGATCAAAAACACCCACCCACCCCACTCACACAGGAAACCAAAGACCACCCCAGCCAACCACAAATGAACAATCACACCCTACGCCAACTCCAACCTTTCTCACTGTCAAAGGAGCACAAGCGAACAACAGAGAACCTACACAAACAACGCTGACACCAAACCCTACATATATTATGTAAAATAGAAACATTGTCACCCCACCCCACCCATCTCCCCATCCCACGCACCTCTTTCCCCCCTTTTCTTCCTAATGTCTCAAAACCGAAACTGATTTGTAAAAATGTTACATGGAAAAAATACGAGAGAGACATTGCACACACCTTTGTAAATCAAGAAAATCTTTAATAAAAAACACTTTAAACAAACAAACAAATAAATAAATAGAGTGCCCTTCCCCACTGGTGGATGCTGGCCTCTTGAAAAGAGGAGGACTAGCATCGGGTACAACTCTGTAAGTCTGGATCTGCTTTGTGGACCACGTTGTTCTCTCCCTTGCCCCTGCTGGTCTATGTTTGAAAGGTGGGCAGAGTCACCCACCTCTAAGTCACCCGATGTCACTAAGATTAGACCTATTGAAATGAATGGAACATAGTGTGGATGTGGTGTGTGCATGTGTGCCTGTACATGTATTATAGTTAAAACATGTACAGAAATGCCTGTTTCACAATACAATGTCCATAAAAATGCTACTTTAGAGTAAGCTGCGTACATAATTCTTAGTTTTAAAATGAATACAGAAATTGAAATTGTTTTAACGCACCAAATTGCTTAAATTGTTTTTATAATAAATTATTTTAAATGGGAGTTGACATTTCTGCCATTGTTTTTATTGTTGACATTTCTATCTAAATTGCTTCAATATATTTTATAGGAAGCAGTTCATAAATGGGATGAAATAAAAGGAAACTTTCTTTTTTCCTTTTTCTTTTGAAATGTGTATTTTGTGACAAATGCATTCAGAAATAATGTGAATTTTCATGCAGTCTTTTAAAAAAGGAAAAAATTGCATATTGGTGCCAATATTGGTGTAGAACAGACAGGTGTGAAGAACAAACAGGTGTGAAACTGTCACACACTAGAGATGGTCCTAGAAATGGTCTTGAATAGACTTATGAATGCAAATGTGAGAACCTGACATGTTCTGGAAATAGACCTATTGGTCCAGCCCTCATTACATGTTTTGTGATTTTAAAAATTCCCAAACTTCTTATTAAATGACTCAAGTCTCAAAGCCTCAAATTGGCTCTGAATGACTGGCTTGAGGCAACAGTCCCTTGCTGTGTGCCCTTCCTTCCTTCCTTCCTTCCTTCCTTCCTTCCCACCCATAACCAACGTGTTCCAAATCATTTGCCACTCTGCCCCATTGGCCTGGGTCTGCTCTTACTGCTGTTCAAAGCCTCCCTTACTGTTTCCCCACTAGCTTGGATGCTGACTTGCAGCACCCATGGCCCTGGCCTAGCCTTGACTTTGTGCGCATTAATCTGCCACCGGACAGTGATCTTATATCACAATAGTGTAATAAAACTCTCACCTGCGAATGGAAATAAATCAATCCAGCGTTAATTTTTATTTTTTATGTTTTTTAAAAAAGAGAAGAGGTATTATATGAACATGAAGCATTAATAAATTAATGGAGAAAAACACAGCTCCATACTGCACAGTTAAAACACAGCCATTAAAAAGCATAACCTCTGTAAAATTTGTGATAAAATTACAATTTAATTTTATAAAGATAATTTATTAGCTAATACCTCATTGCACATGTTAATAGCTTGTGCTTGAAAAATAATAATAATCAGCTTGATTGCTAGGGAGCCATTAAAGGCCCCCCTCCCTCTTTGCCTCTGCGCTTGCGTAAGGTTTAACTGACCATTCTGAACGTGATATTTGAAGGGGGTAAGAAAGTAATTATCAAAGTCCTACGCAGTGAGTTAATTTCCAATGAAAGGATAATTTTATTCCAATGATTTTACATTTAATTAACTAAAGCTACAAGTAATTTGAAATTATAAGGTAACGCTTACTCATTTCCCACCAGTCTCGGATAGAGCAAAAACTACATGAGGTGAAACGGTGCTGTTTTGGCAGCCAGAGGATATGATCACATCGTGCCGTTTCAACCCATTTCCATTGCTCCAGAATTACTACTACCTCCTGGTGCAGCAATAATGATCAGATTTCTTTTTAATGGCCTTCCATTTAAGGGGAAAATCTCGGTGGTCAGTGTTGAGCTATAGGCAGCTGTCAGAGATGAGGATCTAGGATCCTGGAGTCCAACTAGCAAGTCAGAGCTGAGGGACTCAACCAGGAATCAGAACCTGATGAATGAACAGGGACCCATCAGAACCAGGAACAACCTTATAGATCAATATCAAGGTAGTTGCTTCCACGGGTAGCATGTCCGCTGTTGCTTCAGGCCCCAGACTGACTCTACCCACCCAGTGGGTTCAATTTGGCAGTGGAGGCTGGTCTGTAAGGGCAAACAGGGCACTGCGCCACCAACCTCTGTCTGTAACCAGCCTCTGCCTGCCTCCTTACAACCAGTCCAGAAGCCTCACAGCTTCCTCCCTGCTCCTCCTCTGGCTCAGTACAGTCGTACCTCGGAAGTCGAACGGAATCTGTTCCGGAAGTTCGTTCGACTTCCAAAATGTTCAGAAACCAAGGCATGGCTTCCGATTGGCTGCAGGAAGCTCCTGCAGCCAATCAGAAGCTGCACCGGTCGTTCAGGTTCCAAATAATGTTTGCAGACTGGAACACTCACTTCCAGGTTTGCGGTGTTTGAGAACCAAAAACGTTCGACTCACAAGGCATTCGTGATCCAAGGTACGGCTGTATTGCCTTTGCAGAACTCAGGAGGGAGGAGGATGGGGACAAACCTAATCTTAGTTGGCTCTGCCTGCCATTGATTCTGGTGCAACCTACTGTTGGGCTTTCTGCCTGCTACTGTGCCAGTCCCAATGAGCAGCAGCCACCACTGGAACCAAACGCATGCTTCAAGCTCTGCCTGTCTGGACTGACAACCAGTTCTCCCTATGTTCTTGGACCTGATTGCTTGGAGTCTGTAAGTGTTGTGGAGGGTAGGAATGATTTAAAAAACTCAGTCCTCAATTTCAGACTGGGAATATCCCCTCGCTCATGCAGTTTAGGATATTCCACCATTCTTCAGCAGAGTTTCTTTTCTTTCAGCAAAGTAAGTGGCTCACGTCTATGTCAAACAAAGGTTTAATCATATAGAAAACTGTAACACAATTACGTACTGTCTGAGAGAAACTAAAACAACATCATGAGGCAAGAAGCAAGAATGACAGTTGGTCTCTCTAACTGAACTGAACTGACTCCTGAAAGGAGGGGCCAATTCCAGAGCACAACACAAAAGCCCCGCCCACCAGATGCCAGACATTCTATTATTCAAATTAGGCACCAGTGGTTTTCTAATAGTGAGTAAGTCCTTATTGCACTTGCCTCGGGGCAAACTTTGGTAATCTTTGGTAATATGGTGCCCTGAGCAAGACCAAAATTTGACACCCCAAAATAGATTTTCTCAATTATGGATCTTCTCAATTTTTTGCCCCCTTGACTCTGTGTTCTGTGCAGGAGAACCATCCATTTCTTGACTACTCTGATTATGGGTCTCAAAGGGAGGCTTTACAACTAACTAATATGCATTGTAATTTCAGATTAGCACCCAAAGGGGTTGGTGGAGGAAGTGTCATTTTTAGTGAAAACTGGAAGAGGATTTCTTTTAAAAAAGCAACAACCCTTTAAACCCATAAAAATGAGCACCTAATATCTCCTCCCGTTCCCCCCCCTTTTTTTACAAAAAGCCTTTCTGAGCTATATTGAGGTTGTAGTTAAAGTCTGTAATTGGAAAATTATACTGAGGTGGTTTTGGTGGGGTTTTTTTTTTGGAAGTTGCCTCTATTCTCATTAGCAATTTGAGTATTTATACATTATGCAAATTGAGAAATTAATTTCTGAAGTGGGGGGAAAGGTGTAAAGCTTAGAAGGGAAATGACAGAGAACGCTGGTCCTGTCACATCCCTAATCTGCCTTGAGAAAGGAAGATCAAAAAGAACCGCAGATCTTACAATTTTGCTACAGTTTTGAGGAGAGAAAAGAGTTGATTCAGTGGGTGTTTCCAGGCAACTGGCTTTCCTTAAGCTCCAGAGCTAGCATGCTCTTTCCAGTGGTGGCTGGTGTCCATTGAAACTGGTGGAGTGGGAGGCCAGGAGCCCAACAGTAGGTGGCGCCAGAGCCAATGACAGAGCCAACCAAGTCTAGTTTTGTCCCCATTGTCCTCCCTGCTATGTTCTACCAAGGCAGCACTGATAGTAAGGAGGAGTAGGAAGCTAATGGGCAGTGCTACCCCCTGAAATAGCTGTAAGTAAGAAAGCAGGCAGACAGGGGCTGGTTCCTGTATGAATGAAGCCTAGGTCTAATCACTGTTATCCATGCACTGGCAGCCTCTAGGTTTCATTACTATAATGCAGGGGCAGGGAAATTCAGGTCCAGGAGCCAAATGTGCCCCCCGGATCTTAATTTTTTGGCCCTTGGAATCCTCCCCTGGCTACATCCTTCATGCCATTCTGCTTGACACCTAAGGTCTTTTTTTTTTTTTTTGTCTGCCTGGAATGTGTCCTTGAGCTCTGATGATAACCCTTGGTTGCCTGGGTGGAGGACAGAAAGGAACATGCGAGTGTGTATAGAATGTACGATGCAATTTTTTGTCTGTACATTATTTTTTACTAACAGATGCATTTGTCCACACTTTGCTTTGGTATACACATTTTTTGTGAATTTTTTTTGGCTGGAGAAGTGCAAAATTGCAACAGCTTGAAGGATAATTGTGCTTGTTTTGTATGTTGATTTAGATTAAAATGGTTTATATTGAAATGTTATACACACCCCATCCCTAATAGGGGAGATGGACATAAGATAACAAATGTGATGAGAAATTTTAAAAAATGCAATGAGAAATAAAACTAAGCGTGAATAAATAAGACCATCTTAATTAAAACCCGGTTGTTTACTCCAAAAATGACATAATTGGGCAGTTCAGCCCAGCCATTTACCATTTATTTTCCCACATGCCAGTTTCCTGTTTTGAGTTTTGTAGTTTGCTATTACCTATCATAAAACCCATACAAATAAAATTAAGATAATTGAAATAACCACATATCTCCAGTGGTATCTGTTAGGTTTGCCTTGAAAATTTGTTCTGTGTCTTAGCTCAGTGTTTTTCAACCAGTGTTCCATGGCACACTAGTGTGCCGTGAGATGTTGCCTGGTGTGCCGTGGGAAAAATTGAAAAATTCAAGAGAATTACTTTATATATAGTCAATATAGGCACAGAGTTAAATTTTTTAACATTTTCTAATGGTGGTGTGCCTCGTGATTTTTTCCATGAAACAAGTGTGCCTTTGCCCAAAAAAGGTTGAAAAACACTGTCTTAGCTCATATAATGAAGGGAGCGGCAACTCTTTTTGTTACCTTGATAAAGGTAAAGGGGCCCCTGACCATCAGGTCCAGTCGTGTCCGACTCTGGGGTGGCGACGCTCATCTCGCTCTATAGGCTGAGGGAGCCGGTGTTTGTCTGCAGCCAGCTTCCGGGTCATGTGGTCCCTATTTATCTACTTGCACTTTGATGTGCTTTTGAACTGCTAGGTGGGCAGGAGTTGGGACCGAGCAACAGGAGCTCACCCCGTGGCAGGGATTCGAACCGCCAACCTTCTGATCAGCAAGCCCTAGACTCTGTGGTTTAACCCACAGCGCCACCTGACCCACAGCGCCACCTTGATATCCTCCTTAAAAAGCAGGAAATCTATATTTTTATACGCTGACCAATGGGTACCATTTTTTAAAACAGATCACTAATGTCTTCTCAATCAATCTTATTTACGTAATATATTTTAATGCTGCTTTTATGCTCTTATGTTGAATAACCTTGCATAATACATTTTAAGTTGCTTGTCTCCTTATTTTAGGACCTGAAAACATGGTTAAGGTGGGTGGCTTATAAATCTCAGAAATTAAAAGAATAATGTATTTCATTGCATTTATATCCCACCATTTCCTCCAAGGAGCTCAAGGTGGTGCACATTTATTTATTGCCTTCAACCCCCCACAACAACCCTGTGAGGTCAGTGAGGCTGAGAGGCAGGGACTGGCCCAAGGTCACCTAGTGAGCTTCACGGCTGAGTGGGGATTTGAACTCTGCTCTCCCTGATCCTGGTCTGACACTATTGCCACTGCACCACACAGACTAATTATGTGATAATTATTTGCAGATGCAATTGCACGTATGTTTTGTTCAATTTAATGTGAAATAATTTCAAATGTCCCCTCCCCTTTATTTACCAATGGTTGATTTTTTATTAATGGTCAATTTACAGTGGTTTCCTTTGTTATTTAGCATTCAGATTAACATTTAATAACCCAAAATATACAGAAATACTGAATAATTGTCATTAATGTAAGTAGTGGAAATATTTAATAAAAATAATGCATGACACCCTGAAAAATTTACTCAAGGGTAGCTGTTAAAGCAAACAATTCTCTGTAGATAAATAAGTTAGTCGTCGTCCCTTTGTGGTAGAGCCACAGGATCATGAAGAGAAAAGATGTGTGTGTGAATTTGCCCATCATGGAAACATCACGTTGAAACACACACACACACACACACACACACACACACACTCTCTTTCTTTTTTCTTAAAAAAGCAATTCTCTGATGGAATTATCACAGCATTATTCTCTTTCCCCCACCCCGCCCCCCAGGGCTCCTGTGATAAAGTCACTTTTGTGTCAGAGATAGCAAATTATGTATGCTAATTAGGAACGGGAATTTCAGATCTGTCTCTTCTCCCCCACCCCTTAATAATAATTAAAAAGGTGTCCCCTTTTTCCTCTCTCCCTTCAAGGAGGGATGGGGGAAATGATGATCTCAAAGCTCTGGTGCTGATTTCTGGTTAGCACTAATTACCACTGATGTATTCCCATTCCTAAGTGCCATTTTTTTCTCCTTTAGTTTCAATTGTGCCCATTATGCTGTAATGGACTATCTGGGAGTAAGCCTATGTTAGGGGGCCATGATATGGAAAACATTACTCTCCAGATTGATGGCCTTGCAGCTTGGCAGATGGAGAGGAAATCTGACTGCACTCTGTGGAGGCTTCTAGAACATCAGAAATTCTTAAGACCCCATCTTTCGTAAGAGTAAACCCTGTGAAATTAATGGACATGACTAATTTAGGTCAATAAATCTCAGTGGTCCACTCTAAGAACATGAGAAGATCCTTGCTGTAACAGCCCAATGACCCATCTAGTCCAGCATCCTGTTTATCACAGTGGCCACCCAGATGTCCCATTGGAGACTAAGGCTATAAATGGCTACTAGCCATGATGGCTCTGCTCTGCCTCCACAGTTGAGGGCAGTAATGCTTCTGAATGCCAGTTACTGGAAATCACAGGAGGGGAGAGCACTCTTGTGCTCAAGGGTGTCCCACAGAAATCTAGTTGGCCACAGTGTGAACAGGATGCTGTTCTAGTCGGACCATTGGCCTGATCCAACAGGCTCTTCTTTTGTTCTTAAATCAACCAATCAATAAATGAAAATCTTTTTTAGCCCATGACACAGCACCAGCCTACCCTCCAAGGTTCTTGTTCTATGAGTCTTTGGCCTGAGTATTGCCCCTTTATTGGCTGTGCTGGAAAGCCAGGTGGTGCAGTGGTGAAAGTGTCCCTCTAGGACCTGGGAGAGCAGGGTTTGAATCCCCACTTGGCCATGAAGCTCACTGGGTGTGACCTTGCGCCAGTCAATAACTCTCAGCCTCACCTACCTCACTTGAGCTCCCTGGAGAGAGGTGGGATATAAATACAATAAACAAAAAAAGTAAAATGGCGGCCATCTAATTTTTTTTAAAATATATAACAGTGCTATTCTCTCTTCTCTTGGCTCTTTGGGAAAGACTTTCTATTTCAGCTTCTTCACTTGACTGTAAGGGGGGGGGAAGGAAACAATTCCTCCCATCTATTGGCCTCCCCCCTTTCCTTTCTCACCATGGAGAGAACTCTATCCTTGTGTAATGTGGTATTGTATATTTCTTCCCTAATGCTCTTTTGAACAAAATCATCTATTTCATCAACAGTATATCAGCAGTGACCAAAGACCATTAAATAATGCATCTCACTCAGGAGCGATGGAGCAAGGAAAGGGCTCTGACCTGTTTTAAACCTTATTACTTTCTTGCATTATGTCCCCCGCTGCAATCTTTTTGTTTAAGTGATTCGAGCTCAAGCATTGCTTCCTGCTTCTTAAAAGATGGCAGGCTGGCTCTTTTGGAGAGCCCCGGCATTGGGATTAGCTGCCTTTGCACCCAGATGTAGCCCTGAGTGAATTAATCTTGGTTCTGCCTCACCAAAAATATATGTCTAAATGTTGTGCATGAGAGAGAGAGAGAGAGAGAGAGAGAGAGAGAGAGAGAGAGAGAGAGGTGGCGATCAGGAAAAGAAAGCTTTCCTAATTTCTCTCGTTCAGTGAATTAAAATAGTTAGAGAATGGTTGAGAGCTAATATATTATTATTATTATTATTATTATTATTATTATTACTATTATTATTATTATTAAAGAAGCTATGCAAATAATAAGGACACTTCCATTTGACAGTTTATTGTGGAACGTTGAAAGACAAGAAGAACCCTGCAGCATCAAACCAGTGGCCCATCTAGTCCAGAAACCTGTACTCTTAGTGGCACTAGGGCAGGGGTTGGCAAACTTACCTGGTTTCGGGCTGGTTCCTCCAACGCCAATTGCGTGGCAGGCCGGAGGGTGGGGAAGCACGCACTTGCACTCGCTTTTTCTGGCGCACTTCAGGTGTGGCGCAGCGCTGGAAATAGCTTGTGCGCATTTGCATGCATCATTTCCGGCGCACTTCTGGTGCGGCGTTGGAAATAGCTTGTGTGCGTGCGCACGGGCCTCCGCAGACAGGGCCGTCTTAACTATATGTGGCGCCGTGGCGCGAAGATCCCTCCGGCGCCCCTTGCGCTCCGCCAGGCAGGGCCAGGCGCAGCGGGCAGCCGGAGGGCGCGGCAGGGCGGGCGGGGCACCGAACTCAAACTCACCCTCTGCCTCTGCCAGTGCGGCTGAAGCGGTAGTGCGGCACAGCCGTGAGGCTCGCCGCTGGCAGCGCCGCTTTCACCCACCTCTTCTCGGGCTGCATGGCGTGGCCGTCCAAGGAGCCCCGGCTGCCGCGCCAAGGGGAGGCTTGCCGCCGGCTTCCCCGCGACGGCACCCGCAGCCCTAGAAGAGGTGGGCAAGGGCGGTGCTGTCGGCGGTGCTGGAGCGCGGCTCCTTTGGCAGGGAGGAGGCCCCGGGCACGGTGCGGCATGGCAGAGGCGTCCTCCAGGCCGTGGCGCCCTGGCACATTGCGCCAGTAGCCTCTATGGCTAGGATGCCTCTGTCCACAGACCTGGAAGTGCACAGGAAATTATGCTTGTGCATGTGCACAAGCTGTTTCCGGTGCCATGCCGACCCGGAGGTGGGTAGCCACGCCATGCCACGCCATGCCACACCACGCCAGTAAGAGCGGGCGGCGGGCATCGTGCATCATTGGGGGCCGGATAATTGGCTCACGCAGGCCATATCCGGTCCTAGGGCCTTAGTTTGGTGACCCCTGAACTAGATATAATGTATAATCAATTTTAAAAATACTATACATGCAACTCACAATTTACGCAGGGGTTACATTCCAAGGCACCATGTGTTCAAGTGAAATTGCATATAATTGAAACACCATTGAAAAGACCTGCAAACACCCTGTTCCACCTCTGCCCCACTCCACCCCTTTTTGGTGACGTTTTTGGGTCACTTCTGGGTTTGGTGCGATGCACGTGTGCTCAGTTGCACACTTTTTGGACGTGCCTAAAACAGTCACTGCCTGTATAGCAAATTCACACATTCACAGTGACAAGCAGTGTAAATTGACCACCAACAACAAAATTAATCTGGGATTCCATGGGTGAACAAAAAAGTTTTTGGCACGCTCCAAAAACACAGAATCAGGGAAAATATTTTAATATTGTTGAAGGAAGTCCTCCTGTCTTAGCCCCTGGCTTCCTCCATCTACAAATATGAACCAGCAAGAGAGTTTAATTCAATATTAACAGCTGCATCTTTTTTTCCAGAGGTGGAAAACTTTCCCCCTCTATCTCCAGCTGGTTAGATAATCCCACCACCTTGAAAATATTTGCTAAATAGTCTGTAGAGTTTCTCTGCCCCTAAATAAGGAGAATTCCTGGAGGCCACCTTGGCTAAGCTCTATAATAGGGTTGGGAACCTGTTGAATGTGGCTAGGTTTTTTCTCCAGGTCACCCTTCCTCCCAAGCCATACCCCTCACCAGCTCTGCTTTGCACCTTCCATAAGTGTTTTGGCCTGGCTGGGATGTGTCCTCGAATTCTGATAATGCCTCTTGCTTGCCAGCATCGAAGGACAGGTGGGGTGTAAGTGAGTGTTTGTAGGACCCAGCCAACTGTGCAAAGGGAAAAGTTACATTCATCGTTCCACCTACCTTTGCCTCTGGCCCTGCCCACCACTGGGATGTGGCCCTCAGAAGGCTGCCCTGAAGGGCATGTGGCCCTGAGGCTGCAAATGGTTTGGCAGCCTTGCTCCATACCCACTGTGGGAATATATACAATGTTGAAAGGACAGGGAGGGACTTGTTCATCATCAAGGAACAGCCAATCGCTGAACACCATTCCAGAAGTCTAACTGATATGCTTTAAGTCCCCCCTGACATGCAGTCTACCTCTCTCCCCACTGCCGCTGGCTCAAGCCTGTGGGGAGAAGCTTCCAATTACATCTTCTTACTAGTCTAATGAGGTGAGAGACAGGAGGGGGAGGGAGAGAAGGAGTGCCCCCCTGGCTAATTTTCCAGCCGGCAACCTCCACATTGCCTTTGTGCTACTGGAGGGACAAATCCTTCTTCTCGATTAGCAGCGATGGCTTCCAGGCATTTCACAAAGATTTCTGTAGGATCCAAGTGGGAGGGAGGCATCACTTAGCAGCAGAGCCATGGCACAATGTTTCACATTAATTTTTAAACAAATCTTCTCCATGAAAGCAAGAGCCCTGGCAAGGAAATGTCTTTGCATCCTACGTGTGACTGTGAGGCAGATATGTGTACAAAAGCAAAGGAGTTTCCCTATTGGAAGGCTGAATCTAGGGGTGAGAGGAAACTTCACAGCTGAAAAATATACATAAGTCCATCCTGTTTCCGCATGAGAAAGGCCCATAGCTCAGTGGTAGAACATCTGCCTTGCATGCAGAAGGTTCCAGGTTCAGCTCTCAGCATCTCTAGGTAGGACTGGGGGAGACCCCTGCCTGAAACCCTGGATAGTCACTGCCAGTCAGTGCAAACAATACTGTAGAAGATCAATCATGGCCTAAGGCAGGTTCCTATGTTTCTGTCACCTGTTGCAGTGGGCATCCTCAGAGGCTAAGCATCTCAGCCCCCAGGAAGTATAAACTTCTTTACCAAAATGCTAACCCACAAGGTCAGGGTTTCAGGTGCACCAGAGTCCAAGGAAACCAACATGAAGCATGATGAATCAGTCTAGGCCCAAAATGTGACCCAGAGGCAACAGTCCAAGGTCAATAGCACATGGAGTTCGGGCAAAGTACACCAGGATAAGTCTTGGTAACAAGAAACAAGAGACCTGTGTTGTTTCTAGCCAATGGAAGGATGAAGAGAAAGACTTTATACTCTGGCCTCCTAGATCACATATTAACCACAGCTGATTGATAGAGTTTCAGGAGTTGCTTACTCACAAAACACTATTTTATTGCAAAATATCTATTCCAAAATGTATTTCGTTCCAAATACTTTGTCCCAGGCTGCCTTAAATATCATACCTCCCTATACAAACCTGCCTGGTGTTAAGATCTTTGTGCGAAACACCTTCTCTTGGTCCCATCAACATCAGAAGCATGGTTGGTGTTGGCACCACAGAGAGTTTTTTCTGCGCCTGCTCCCAGATTGTGGGATTCCCTCCTAGGAGAGGTTAGACTGGCTCCCTCTTGTTATCCTCCGAGAAGCAGACTAAGATCTTCCTGTGCAGAAAGGCCCTTGAAAGCTAGGGTGCAAATGATGCTGACCACTGGATTGCTGTCAGGGCAAACTGGATTTCAGTTGCTGGTTCTAAGCATGTTCTGATGCATTTTGAATTATTGCTTTTAACTAATCTGTTGTTCTGACTTTGTGTTTTATAATAGATGTTTTCAAATGCTGTGAGCCACCTTGAACCCCAGTTTGGGAGAAAGATGAGATATAAATACATTTAATAATAGCAATACTAGTTTGCATTTTTTATAGTATGAAAATTCATGAGGATTTAAGTGCCATTTCCCCAATGAGCACATTTTATATGCAATTTTGACCAATGTACACATTTTTGCAATCATTTCCCCCCAATGTAACATATTTTTTGTATGTTATTTTCCCAAATATTTTATTTTTATGCACATCCCCCCCCCCAGTATACACATATTTTATAAACATTGCTGAGTTGGAGAACAGCTCTGCAAATTCCAAAGAATGGCTGCATTTCAGTTTGCAGATTGTTTTGAAAAATGTGAATTTGATAGATTTGGCTTTCAGCAGGCAGTGATTCAAATCTCTCCAATCCCTACTCTGAATAGAAGTTAGCTGGATTCAATCCTATATTTTCAAATCCGGTTTGGGCTATTCTAGGTCCGACTTGCGACGCTCGCTCTGTTTGTTGCTTTGTCTTGTTTGTGTATGTGGTCCGTTGATCGCTTCCCCTATCCCACCCCAAGATGTTTATTTTCCGCCTTTAGCAACCATGTCAGCCTATGCTTGGTTCATGCAAAAGAGCGGGACATCTGTCAGCTTTCAAATGAGAATTTTTTGTCGGCTGAAGCCCTGGGAAAATTGACAAGTAGCAAGGAGGGAAACACTAAATCGATAGCAGAGGATTTCCCCCGGGGAAGTGGAGGAAAGTTGGAATGTTTTCTCATCAAAATCTTTTAAAGAAGCCAGGAGATGGGGAGAAAGAGGGGAGGGTTTTTAGAGACCTCGCCCTGTTTAATCTGTTTACGCCGGTATTGTTTGGGGCTCGAGGTTGAAAAACAAAACGGGAAGTGCTCTCTGCCCAGCGCGCGCTCTCCCCTCTCCGGCGCTGATGTATTGGCGCTTTCTTAGTTACTGTGGCTCTGTGGTAAATTCATTTGGAGTCCTCCAGGGTTTTAAATCTCTCATTTGGCCAACAACGAGGTCTGAAAAGATTGCAGTTCATTTCGACCTGAAGTGGATGGAAGGCTCATTTACTCGCTGCAGGCAACTCAATCAGGCTGCCCGGCAATGAGTGAGTGACTTGTTCAGACCGCTAGTCAATATGTGTCTGCTGTGATAGAATGTCAGCATCTGTTGGCTGCTCCTGTCTCCCTGAGCTCGGCCTTTTTTTCAGTCGGCCTGATCAATGTTATTAAAAACACCTAGGAGTTGCTTAACTGCTCTGCTATTTGAAGGTTTCTTGCTTGCTTGATGTTGAAATCTCCGTTTCTCTCCGTGTGCCTCAGCTTAGTTTCTCCTTTTCTTTTCCATGATGAATGAGTTCCTTCCTTCCTTCCTTCCTTCCTTCCTTCCTTCCTTCCTTCCTTCCTTCCTTCCTTCCTTTTGAGACTTCCTGTCTCCCTCCAGCCTCACTACCACATCTCCCCATTTTTTCTCCCAAATGGTGAATTTTGCCTTCTTCCTTCCTTCCTTCCTTCCTTCCTTCCTTCCTTCCTTCCTTCCTTCCTTTTGAGACTTCCTGTCTCCCTCCAGCCTCACTACCACATCTCCCCATTTTTTCTCCCAAATGGTGAATTTTGCCTTCTTCCTTCCTTCCTTCCTTCCTTCCTTCCTTCCTTCCTTCCTTCCTTCCTTCCTTCCTTCCTTCCTTTTCCTGCAGAGACTTTCTTCCCATCTGCCCCCCACCCCCATCCCCAGGTTTCTCCTTTTCTTTCTCCCCATAGGCAATAAGCTTCCTTAGCAGACTTCAGGCATTCAAATTGAACATGTGAGGGTAAACATGTGTAGGGGGCTATTTCCTCCTCCCCAAACCTGCCGCGTCAAGGCAGCAATGAAGGCTGGTGGTTTCAGCACCAGGGAGAGCGCTGAAAAACCTTGCTCCAAAGAGAATGACTGAAGGTGAACTGAGGACTTAGGAAGCTAATCCTTTCTCCTACCCACTCTTCCCAACTTCCATTTCCCTGGCCTAGAGGTAGTGGTGATTCAAAGACCAGTCTGTTGACCTGAAGACAAGCATATCTTTGAGTAGCCTGGTGAACTTCCTTCAGGTGTTATAATGTAGGAAACACTTGAGTGGGACTCAGGAGACAGCATCTATGAGTCCCAGTTCAAGCAATACAGGCTTTGGACACTGCACTACCAGCACCAGGAAACTGGTGCAAGTCTCAAGCTGGTTCTACAGCAGTTACAGACTCGTCTAGCTTCTTCTTTTCTTCTGAGGCTTAACACCCCTGATGCCCCCAGTACACCATCTTCACCCATTCACCCTTGCACACCCCATGTTTATCACAGGAGTGGAGAACCTCTTTCAGTCCAAAAGCCACATTCTCATCTGGGACAACTGGCCAAGGGTTACATGCCAGTGGTGGGTGTGGCCTGAGGCAAAAGTGGGTGGAGCAATTTATGTAAATTTCTACCTTTGTTCAGTAGCATCATTTCTATACACAGACATCTCTGTCTTCCATCTAGGCAAGCATGAGGCATGATCAGAGTTCAAAGACATAATCTGGCCATGCAGAAGTATTTGGGGTGCAAATAGAGGATCATTGACAGGTGTGCCCTGTAGGGTGTGTGTGTGTGTGTGTGTGTGTGTGTAACATTTGGCCCTTGAAGTTGAGAACCTCAAGCAGGACCCGAGTCCAACTGTGCTCTTCCCACCTGTGATTCCCAGCAGTAGGTTCATCTTTATATAAGAATGAAATCGAATCTCCCCCCCTGTTCCTACTTTCAGGATCAAGGTACCTGCTTCTTCATATGTCCCATAGCTCTTGAATTTCTCGGGGTCGAGTGCCCATTTCATTTTAGCATAAGGACATAAGAATAGTCCTGTTGGATCAGGCCAATGGCCCGTCTAGTCCAGTGCCTTATTCTCATAGAAGCCAACAAGAGGTCTGTGGGAAGCCCACAAGCAGGACCCGAAGGCAACAGCACTCTTTCCACTTGCGATTGCCAGCAACCAGTATTCAAAATCAGTGGTGCCTTTGACAATGGAGGTGGAACGTAGCCATTGATAGTTTTATCCTGCATGGACTTGTCTAATTCTCTTATAAAATATTGTATATTTTTGAACAATTCCTTTGATATTTTCATTTGATTTTCTTAGACTCTCCCTTGCTGAGTTTTTATTAGGGCCAATGCAGGGAACAGAATGCTGGATTAGGCAGACTTTTGGTCTGATCCAATGAGACTCCTCTTACGGGAATGAGAACCCCCAAGTTAAGACCTGGAACACTGATGTGCCTGCATTTATCACATTGCCTCATAGCCGAGACTTTAAAAAGCATGAGAGGGTATTTTACTGGATGCATCCCATGATATGGTGTAATCATATTTTTTTTTAAAAAAAGGAAGGAAAGATTTCTAATAAAAAAAAAGATTGGAAATCTAAATCTAATATAAGCAATTGTGTGAACTTTTGTTGCTTTTTATTAGATGTTACTTTTGTGATCATATTTTTTTTTTAATTGTAAGTTTTCCAAATTGTTTCTAATGTTGTATTTTAAATTGTTGTAACTTGCCCTGAGACCTTAGGGTGAAGGGAGGATAAATGATTAAAATACTACTATCAGTACTACTTCATTATTGGCACAGAATCTGGGTGTCCTTGATGGAGAAGTTTCCTACTCCAAACAAAGGATGGTGGGTGATTGTGCCTGGTCTCCTCTTGTAAAATCTCGGCTGCATATCATCTTTACTTTGATGGTCCCCGTAGCTAAGTGCTGTGTTTTACCTCTGTGCCAATAAAACATGATTTAGAAATTCTCTCAACTGCAGTTTTATTTAAGGGACCACATAATGCTCAGAAATACTCCACATTGGCATAAGCTATTAGGAGGTTACCTTTTTGTTTTTGCTTGTGAATGCCCCCAATTCAGCAAAGGGTGACCTGTGGTTGGAGAGACATCTCTGCATAGACAAAGGTCTGCAGTGCATGGTCAGGAGAGACCAGCAGGGGGTGCTGTGTGCAAAACCCAGCTGAAGGGAAGGGTCATGGTGCAGTGATGCAACTAGGGGCCATTGGTCACAGATAAAGCATCTGTTCTGCATGCAGAAGGATATCAAAGCAAATTATTGCCACCTCCAGTTGAAAGAAAGGATCAAGTGATTGGCAATACCTTGGCCTGAGAGGTGCTGCTTCTAGAAAGTTGTTTCTGATCAGAGTTGCCAGTACTGAGGTAAATCAACAATATTACAGCTTGAAAGTAGGCAGATTCTTGTGTTCCTGGGGGAAAACAGGGCACTGCCCCACCAGCTTCAGTCTTGATTATTCCAGGCCCATCTGCCTGCCTTCCTGCTTATAGCCAGCCCAGGGGTTGGCAATGCATGCCAGTTTCTGGCTCCTGAGTCTCAGTGTTGCCCTCTTAGAACTCAGGAGGGAGGAGATGGGGACAAAGCAAGAATGAATGGGCTCTGCCTGTCTTCGGCTGTGGTGCCACCTACTGTTGGTCTCCCTGCCTTCCATCCCATCAGCTGCACTGGGCACCAGCCACCATTCCATATTCCCAATTGCCATGGTATGGCAGCAGGTCCAGCTTTGGAGCATGTGGAGCAAGGCTGGAAGTTTCAACACTCTCTCACTAAATAAACTCTTCCTGCTTGTAGAAACAAACATGTCAGGCTGAAGGCTGGACTGATGTGCTCATTTTCTATGCCCAAGTACGATGCTTTATTGTGGACTGGGAAGCCTCCAGGTCAATCAATAGCATTTCTTGTGAGTAGATTCATGCCACTTTTGTTTCTTGGAAAAGACGAGGTCCCCTTTTGACACTTCCTGAGATGTTCAGTATGGGTGTGTGGGTGTTTAAATCCTTCATGACTACAGCAGACTACACCATTAGACAGCCCTCATAAATTTGTTCACCTTTATTGAGAAAGCATGACTGTCCCACAGAGACCTTTCCATATCTGCATCAGGTTTACAACCACCATGTATTAACGGTCAATTTGTGGCTAATAGCTCTTAGATCCCTGAGTCTACCTGAATGTGAAATGGCTGTCTTTGGGAATCTCTATCGTCTCTGGAAAGACAAAGCAATATTATCTAAGCGTGGTGCTTTGCATATTTACAAAGGGCTTTGCAGTTTGTTCCAGAGTAGATACCAAGACACAACCTCCAAGAAGGGAAGGAGAGAGGGAGGGAGAGAGAAAGATGAGAGAAGGAGAGATAGAAAGGAAAAGATGCCTATAATTATGTTATTGAAGAACTGTTCTGTTTGGTATTATTTAGGGTTATTTTTATTATGATGTTGAGATGAGTTTCTTAAAGAGGAAAACTCCCAGGTTTTATGGCATCCCTTGCTAGAGAGAATCCTTGGGTGATTTGATAGCCTATTTGAACAAGAGTGATGCTTTATGGGCCCCTATAAAAACTGATGACCCCTCTCACATTTGTATTTAATGAAATCAGGAGGAGCTTTGGTTATGTTTTCAATAACCTTCAGTGCTAGCTTCAACCTACCTCTCTCATGAGCTGGAATCGGCCCGAGGTCCCCCGAGTCTCAGCTGGAGAACACCCCAGACCGTTTGGCTGCTAAGAGCCATAATCAGAATTGAAGATTTTGCTGGTTGGGCAGGAATTGTGTTCTAAATTCACTCTCACTTCTCTTATTTGGGGAGGAGTGGGGAAAGACATGCAGAGATTGCTTGTGTGCTGGATTTCTTTGCATATAGTTGCACATCTGCAATTCTTTTTCTTTAATTGAAAGGTGGTTTTCTTTTTAATACATCCTTGCATACCACTTGGTGTGCCACAAGAATCTGGCTCATGTCTGCATGCATGATACTCGATGTCGTGACAACAGGTGAAGAGTGCATGAACTGACTGTGTTCAAAAGTGTTGCTTTTTGAGGTGATGTGAAGGTAAGCCCTGTAGCTCAGCAGTAGAGCATCTACTTTGCATGGAGAAGGTCCCAGGTTCAACCCCTGACCTCTCTAGGCAGGGCTGGGAGAGATGTCCTGCCTGAAACCTTGGCGAGTCTCTGCTAGTCAGTGTAGACAATACTGAGTTAGGTGGACCGATGGCTGGACTCTGTATGAGGCAGCTACCTAGGTTCTTATTAACAATGAACTCCATATTCAGAACCATGAGGACTGGAATCTTGATCTTTAGGGGAAGGAGCACAGCTGAGCAGTATAGTACATGTTCCATCTAGGGATGGAGGAGAAATTCATTCAGTTCCAATTTTAGTATGAATTTCCCAGATCCTGAATTGTGCATTGCAATTGTCCAAATCAATAAAGGGTATATTGGTGGAAATCTACAGAAATGAGTTCTGTAGGGTGGGGTGAGGAATGGCTTGCAGAACTGTTTAAACCAGTGTGGAGAGTGGTTAAGAGAGGTAGACTTGTAATCTGGGGAACCGGGTTCGCGTCTCCGCTCCTCCACATGCAGCTGCTGGGTGACCTTGGGCTAGTCACACTTCTCTGAAGTCTCTCAGCCCCACTCACCTCACAGAGTGTTTGTTGTGGGGGAGGAATGGAAAGGAGAATGTTAGCTGCTTTGAGACTCCTTCGGGTAGTGATAAAGCGGGATATCAAATCCAAACTCCTCCTCCTCCTCCTCCTCCTCCTCCTCCTCCTCCTCCTCCTCCTCCTCCTCTTCCTTCTCCTCCTCCAATTTTGCTAGGAAAAAAACATATACAAAAGAGAAATGTATATGAAAATATATATTACAAATGTGATTAAAATAAATAAATAGGGCAAATTGCTTTTAAGATCAGAGAGTGAGAGTAACTGGAAATTGCCCAGATTTCATCTGTCCCTAATTCTATCTGTGTCATGATGCCTTCGATGATGTCACCAGCCTTCAGTCAAACTCATGCTGGAGGCCCAGTCCGTGCAAAAGCTGCCAAGGGCCTAAGCCTAACTTGCCTCTCTAAGTTCTTTGTGGGGTGTGTGGGAAAGGGAAAGCCATTTTAAGCATCACCCCTGAGCCCCCTAGGAGGAAGGGTGAGATAAAATCGTACCAATTAAAAGTAATAAAAGCAGACAGGTCTCTGCCCTGAAGAGCACACAATCAAGAAGACTTGTGTTTAAGGAAAGATGGACTGGAATCTTGGACATAATTGGTGGCCTCCTGCAAAGTGAGGCTTAATTAAAACTTTTAAGTGACTCCACAATGTAGATTTTTTCCCTCTTTCTCATTTTGATGGCTCCCTGTAGTCCATGAGCCTCAAGGTTGGCCTAAGGTGAAAGCGCCGAGGAGAGGAGATCCAAATGCCTCACTGTGTGTGATGTGAATGAGAATGAAGCGAAGGGCATATCCCCCTTCCTAGCTGTTCCACTGGCCATCCGATCTAGAGCTCAGAGTTTGCAGTGAAGAGGAAATCTGGCAGGCTTTACGAGGACACTTCCAAGCCCCGTTGACCGTCATTTGCATTCTGGGCCTGAAGTAGACTCTACAGAAGCAGATGCCTTATGAATAAGCCTGAAAGCCAAGCTATAACATCCTTGTGGTGAAATGATTCAGAGTAATGTTTCGTCAAGCTGCGCTTTAATAGGCGAGAGGTCTTATTTTTATGATCATTGCAATGTAAAGGGTCACCATCTTAATGTTCTAATACTGTGTTTTAAACAACATTTACACTTTAACATATTGAAAAATCTCATCTTTTCCTGCCTGCTGGGATGACAACACAATTCAAATCCATCAGCATGGCAGTATATTCAGATGTTTTAAACATAAATCAGCCTTGATGATCCATTCCCCCCCACCTTCTCTAGTCCATGCATTCCACTCCCCAGAAAAAGGGGGGGGGGTAGTGGTGCCGGTGCCTGAACTCATACTGTAGAGTTCTTTAACTTGTTCATTGCTTTTTCTTTTTCTTCTTCTTCTTCTTTTTTTTTTAGTTCAGCGGAATATCCCACCTGAATAATTCAGAGGAGTCAAGGAGAGAGCGGAAATGGTAATGGCAGTCCAGCCGTCAACAGAGACACGATGCTTTATGACCTCTTTTAGAGTCGAGGGAAACAGATGCTGGAGTGCAGCAGAAAGTTTGCAAATTGCTTTTGCGAGTGCAGAGCGAGGGAAACCGTGCATCATATGGGGAAGTGAAGTGACAATGGGGGGTGGGGTGGGGGACAGGGGAACGGCGGTGGCAGGAGATGTTTGAATCCCAGTGAAATGTTGAGAGTTGGCCATGGGGAAGAAAACGTGCTCGCCAGGGGGCTGTGATCCACAGCATAACTGGTGGGATGGAAGAAAGAATTCCCCTTGAAATAAGCAGGACCAGAGAACTCTTTCTCCCCCAAATACTTTTTTATGGATTTTTTTAAGAACAACAAACATGGTTTCAGAGAAAACAAATAAAGAAAAATAGTGTTTGATTTTTATTTATTTTTAATATAAGTTGTCACATTTGCCAATGAGGAAGTTTAGGTTTTTAGATGCCCAACATTCCTCAACCCTGCCAGCTCAGGAAATATGGATGTCTTGATTTATATTGGTGTGCTGCCATTCCTTATTTTCATTATTTATGCAATTTACCAAGCCAATAATAAAACAGGGGAGGAAATAAAAGAGGGGGAAAGTGTGTGGTCAATGTTTACAAACAGTTCCAGGGTCTAAATATAAACAATTACATTTTTTTAAAATTTCAAAAAGGAAGATAAAAAATAACCTTGGATGGTGCTAAACAAGGGCAGAGGAAGGGGGGGGGGGTCTGGTAGGTGCGGGCCACCCCATGTGTCACCAATGAGGGGGGTTGAAAAAATGCTGGGTGGCACTCACCCCGGGACCTGCAGTGTGCCCAAGCCACACGTCTCTCCTGAGAGAGACGCAGTGGCTTGTGTGCGTGCAGTCGTGCAGGCTCTGCACTGCCCAAATGGTCTGCCCGCTGCCTCCCCCCCCCCAGCTGTAGGGCAGCTGACTAGGAGGAGGCAGGCAGACTCCGGAGGCCCTGCGGTGCACCCCGCCCCTATGTGTGGTGTGCCCCACCCCTGGGCTTGCCGCTGCCAGGCATCTGAGTGGCTTCCTCTGCCGCTGGTGCTAAATCCAGACATTTGCATAGAGCTGTGGTATCTGATGCTTCCAAGCCTTAATATTTGTACATGAAATAAAATTAGACCAAATGGCAGAGAAGCCACCTCAAGCATTTCAGCCCCTAGAACACTTTTAGCTTACATGAGATTTTTCCAAGATGCGCTAATTGCCAAGTTTTGGAATAGCAATATATTATTGAGATCAAAAGTCTTATTGCGGCCCGTTTTCAAAAGATGCATAAACATTTCCTTGTTATTCAGGTCTCAATCTGAGAATCATAGAAGCATAGAGTTGGATGATACCCCAAGGGTCATCTAGTCCAACCCCCTGCAATGCCGGAATCTCAAGATGTGGTTCCCCATCAAATCTGAAACCATATCAGAGCCTGAATCGGCAAACAGATTCAAAAGAGTCAGACAGACTTCATATAATTTTTGATGATTGTAGGGTTGTGTGACAAAAAATGCCTAGGAAAACTCACCTGGTTCTAAACATGTTAGCCATCATACAGTAACAAAAAATTCCAGGATCCTGAGAGCAAATATCACTAATAAGCCTCCTTGTAAATGTACACAGAATTACATCCTTATTTGTTAAGCATGAATTAGATGGTAAGCAGGTACGTTATAAGTTTAAACCCCCCTCCCAATTTAAAAGAAAGAAAAGCTTCTCTATAAATAGAAAATTAGGGCACTGAGGAAGGTTTGAACTTAGATGCATCACTGGTATGCTGGTTTTCCACCCACCCACACGTCAACATGTAAGCTCAATAGGTAAGTAAGTAAGTAAGTAAGTAAGTAAGTAAGTAAGTAAGTAAGTAACATCAATTCTGCACCTCGAAGTGGTACAGTTCAAACAGGGCTGCACCACATCACCATGCTGTATGTGTAGACTACCATGGCTCCTGTCAATGGTGGCTGGTGCGCATTGGGACTGGTGGGGCAGAAAGCAGGGAGACCAACAATAGGTGGCACCAGAGCCAAGGAGAGGCAGAGCCAACAAATTCCAGTATTGTCTCCATCTTCTTCCTTCCTGCTGAGTTACAGGTATACAAGGCCAACACTGTGACTAAGTTGGAGCAGAAGCACACAGTTAGTGCCCACTCCCTGGACTGGTTGTAAGTAAGAAGGCAGGCAGGCAGGCAGGCAGGGGCCAGCAGAGGGCAGACTGAGGTTGGTGGGGCAGGGCCCCATTTGCTCTAATGGAAGAGCCTCCACTGGTTCCCTTAAAAAAGAAAAAAAAAGAAAAAAAAGCAATCCATAAGTTTCTACACTGAAAGGTAAGCAGACAAGGATTGGGAACACAAGGCTGCTGAAGATATCCATCCCTCGAGTCTTAAAGGTTATAACACCAGCTGTTTTCCTCATGAGTCTCCATTGTTTAAAAAATGACATGAGCAGAGATGAATGTACCATTCAGGCTGCTTGTTATCGGTGAAATAAAACTGTAATCTCCAGATCTCTCTCTCTCTCTCTCTCTCTCTCTCTCTCTCTCTCTCTCTCTCTCTCTCTCTCTCCAACCCTATAAGACATCATTGTGCCATCTTTTATGGCAATCATGTTTATTGTATTTCAGCCTCTCTGGTTCGTTGGCCATTTCTGTCCGGTCCATGTTCCATGTGTCTCCCCCACTCCTTTATGATTCTTGGCCCATTTGGCAACATTAAATTTTATTTGCCATATGCCACCTCTGCTATGAGGAAGATAAAATCTTGGTTGGGGTTGTGTTTGCTGCTGTCACTGCAACCTTGCTTACAGCTCCCCTCAATTTAAATAGCCTCTGTTGATGGGCCTTAATTTTGCATTTATTTACTTTGATAACCCAGGAAGCAGCCTTTCGCCGAGTCAGACCATTGGGGTCCATCCAGCTCAGATTATGCATACCAAGGATGTGGGGGTGGGGCTGATGGCCCCCCAGATGTAAAAGAATATAAGTGGAGCCTGCTGGATCAAGCCAATGTCCATCACCCTGTTCTCACAGATGTCAACCAGATGTTTATAAGAAGCCTCAAAACAGGACCTGAGTACCAGGGCACTTTTTCTACTTGTGATCCTCAGCAACTTGTATGCAGAGGCATGCTGCCTCCAATAGAGGAGGGAGAACGGCTGAATCGGGCATCCTGTTCAGTATCCTGTTCTCATACTGGCCAACCAGTGGAAAACCCTCAAGCAGCACAAGAGCATTATTCTGTATGGAAACTATGGTTTCCAGCAACTGGTATTCAGAAGCAGTGCTGCCTCTGACACAGTGCATAGCCAGTGTGGCTAGCAGCAATTGATAGCTGTTGAACTCCAACTCCCATCAGCCCCGGTCAGCATGGCCAGGCAAGATGGGAGTTGTAGTCCAACAACATCAGAAGCGCCACTGATCCTCATCCTTGACCTACACTGATTGGTTGCAATCATTTTTGGTGGTTTCTGATAGGATTCTTTTCCAGCTCTATCAGTAGATGTTAGGGACTGGATCTTTTTTTTTTACACAACTCGTGGTTTACCACTGAGTTACAAGTATTTCCCCATTAAATGTTAAACATTTCTATGCCGCCTTTGAGGTGGCTTGCAAGATCAAGGCAAAACTAAAAGTGATAATTAATGAGGTTAAGGGAACATTCCTAGACCCCATCTGCACAACACATTTAAACCAGTATTATGCCATTTCAAACAGTCATGGACCCCCCAAAGGATCCACAGAATGGTATTTTGTTTTGGGTGCTGGAAGGTTTTAGGAGACCCTTCTTCATCTCACCAAATATAGAAGTCCCATTTTATTTCTGGGTGACTAAGATTGTGAATCTTTAACGATTTCCCCTAATTTATTTGATATTTAAAATGATCTACTATATATTTTTGAAAGGTGGTTTGTCAGTTTTCCCATCTTTCTGCTTGCTGCCCTTTATAGGTTTGGATGACTCTAGAGATGTCACTCAGCACGAGGGTTCCTGAGGATGAGAGGAAGCAGTCTTCATCTGTGTTTGGATCCTAAGTGCCCTAAAAAGAAAGAAAGATGGACAACCAAAAAAATGAGTTTGGTGTGACTTTGTCCAATTCTTGGCATGGCAAGTCCAAACTGCCTGATGTGAATGCCTTCAAAGATATTATCACCCAGTTTAGCATGACTCCACCCAATTGGCGTCACAGGTCCAAACTTCACTGATTTAGATTACTATGAATGTATTGTCACTTAATTTGGTGTAATAGATGCTTTCAGGCTATTTTGGGTATGTGTGTGTATGTTAAAATCTATTTTTCTTTTTAATTATAAATGTAGATAGTTCTGTGTAACTAGGGAGCCCTCCCCCTTCCATCTTTAGAAAGGCTACTTTTGGATGTCCCCATTCTACTTCCAAACTGATCAGTGTACAACCACCTAAGTTCACTATGAAATTACCCTTGCTGGGGCTTTGATGCTGCTGGTGATGCTGTAGATACAGCAGTTGCTAATACAGGTATCCAACGTGGTGCCTTCAAGATGTTGTTGAACTGTAACTCCCACTATCCCTAGGCGTTGGCCATGTGGGCTAGGGCTGATGGGAGTTGGAGTTCAAGAATATATGCAGGGCACTGCATTAGCTGCTGGAATAATGTGCAGCTCAGAACGTCCAGTGCTGAACTGAAAGCTGCCACTCAGATAGCACAGCCATGATGCAGTGGTAACCTGGAGCCATTCTACACCTTGCTTCTCTGTAGTCCAAGCCCTGTGTAGCTGACATAATTTTCAATCGAACCTAAGAAGTGTTCATTAAACTGCTTTGGGTCTGAGATACCTCTGGCTTGGTGGTGGCCCAGCATGTCCCAGTTGCAAGGAATTATTGACTCTTCCATCTGCTGGGGGAGCTCCTTCTATACTGCTTCTACCTGAGGATCTCTTGGTTGCCTCTTTGGGCTGCACAGAAGCAAAGGTGGAGGAGGAGAAACTCTGACCCTCCAGAAGTTGTTGAACTACAATTCCCATCAGTCACAGATATATGGCCATTGGCCAGCGGGGATGGGAGTTGTAGTCCAACAAGATCTGGAGGGCACCACATTGGCTGACCCCCTGTTCAAAGAGCATTATGTTAGCTATCCCAACAACAGAGTCCTGGAACAAGGAAGTTGTGCTGAAGAGTTTGCAGAAAGCATTGCTCTGTGTGGTTTTATTCACCCCAAGTATATTTTAGAGCTTTGCATTTCCACTGGATCTTCTGCTGTGTCATTTAGTTCCTCTTGGTGCTGCTGTTTTGTTTCTTTTATTCTCTACATTGTTTGAGTCTTTCATTTTATGATGGAAAGCATTTCCTGTTTTTTTGTTTCAATGTGGCAGCATATAACTTTATCAGGAGTGCATGTTTTAACTCATGAAATAAGTCCCATTGCGTCCAGTGAGACCTAGTCCCAGGTAAATGTGCATAGGAATGCAGCCTAAATAAATAAATACATTCGGGGCAATGTGGGGGCCTGAACTAAGAACATAAAAAGATTAGAAGAGCCTGCTGGTTTGGAACAATGGCCCATCTAGTCCACCATCCTGTTCCCATAGGAGTTTTCCTCACTTGTGACTCCCAGCAACTGGTGTTTAGAGGCATACAGTACAGCCTCTAACAGTAGAGGTAGAACATAGCCGATGTGGCTGGTAGCCATTGATAACCGTTACCTCCATGAATTTGCCTTTTGCAATTTTTCTATTGCCATTGCAAAAACCTTACAGGTGAAACTCAAAAAATTAGAATATCGTGGAAAAGTCCATTTACGTAAGCAATTGTTTTCATTAGCTACTGGAGTTGAATATATGAGATAGACTCATGACATGCAAAGCGAGATATGTCCAGCCTTTCTTTGTTATAATTGTGATGATTATGGCACACAGCTGATGAGAACCCCAAAGTTGAAATTGTTAATTTGGGGTTCTCATCAGCTGTACACCATAATCATCACAATTATAACAAATAAAGGCTGGACATATCTCGCTTTGCATGTCATGAGTTTATCTCATATATTAGTTTTACCTTTTAGGTTGAATTACTGAAAGAAATGAACCTTTCCACAATAGTCTAATTTTTCGAGTTTCACCTGTACAGGAGCAGCTTGCATTGTTTTAAGCTTGTGCTGTGTGAATAAGCCCTCTCTTTTGTTTGTCCCTAGTCTTCCCACATTCAGCTTTGCTGGATGGTCCCAAATTGAAAGAAAGAAAGAAAGAAAGAAAGAAAGAAAGAAAGAAAGAAAGGAGGAGGGGAAAACAACTCCCTAGCCACTTTCTACACCCCATGCATCCCTTTCTACACCTCTATCATCTCCCCTACTTTGCCTGCCTTCCCCCGCAAAACAAAGAAGCCCCAGATGTTGTAACCTTTCCTTATAGGGGAGTTGCTCTGACCCCTTGATCACCTTGATTTCCCTTTCCTGGACCTCACCCAGCTCTATAATATCCTTTTTTTATCTGGTAATTTTCTAGTTCTGAGTTCCTCTGAGGCAACCCATTTTTATTTTTATTTTAAATGCAATAAACAACCCATGTCTTCTCCCAAACAAATCCAGCAATTTGCTGGTTTTTCCGTGTTTAAATGCTCCTTTTTTGCCCACCACCTCGCTTCTTCCATGCACATCCCATTGGCACTTGCAAATCTACCTTCTGTTTGTGTGCTAAAGCGTTTTGTTGTGATATCCATGTCTCTGCTGGTCAGACAAGTATCTTCCCTCTGTCCCCGGCCTCCTTTATTTCTCACACCTCACTGAGCAAGTACTGCAGATGGGTGACCTCTGACCTAGTTGTCAAGGTGATGGGTGCTCTTCTCCTGAAGCAGTTATTTCACATGCACACATGGGCTTCTCCCCCTCCGTTCGGATTTTTAAAACTGAAATATAGGAGAGTGGCCAATTATTACCATTCTGTTTTAGGCACAGTATCCCTGTCCAAAATGGGGTTTAATAAGAAATGGAGTAGAAGAACCCAGTTGAGCCTCATGCTGTGGCACTCTGTAGCACTGGAGGATAGCCCCAATAGGGAAAATTGGGTGCTGCCCCACCAACCTCAGCCTCCCTGTAGCAGCTCTCACCTGCCTGCTTTCTTGCTTATATCCAGTCCAGGGGGTGATTCTGGTTTTCAGCTTAGTCTCACACCATGCATTTTCTCCTTAGTCTCACACCACACATTTAAAGCACAATGATAACCAATTTGAATGTTCATGGGTTTCCCCAAAGAATTCTGGGAGCTGTAGTTCATTAAGGGTGCTAAGAGGTGACAACACTCCTCCAAGTAGTATTATATAGGAGAGATAAAGGACAGAGAAATCAACATACTTCACACACACACACACACACACACACACACACCACAAACACACACACTGCACAGTTGAACTGGGGAAGACTGGCACATAAGGAGCAAGCTATGGAGCCTGTGTTATCGTTGAGGTGGATTGGGGATTTGCCCATCCATCTGAGCTCTACTTTAACAGAGTGCAATTGTGTGAAAGCACTCACCAGGGGTCTATGGCTGGTGTTTTTGCATGTGCCGTTTTGCCGTGCCCAGTAACCCTAGCACGAGAGCTCTGCTACTGATGTCTCAGCTCTGCAGAAGAACGCTCCCGTGTTTACGGCTGAAACACCTGTAATTTGTTAGTCTTGTTTTGTTGCGAATAAAACTGGCGGCCTTTCACTCCCAGCCACTGTTGTGGTTTGGTTTAATGCCTGGGTAACAGGGGGGAGAGGTGCGGGGGGCACACCAGTGTTAATGTGCAAACAGCTCATTTACAGCTCCCGCATGTTTTATGACATCAAAGAGCATGGAGAGAATGCTTGGGATAATGTTAATTAGGGGGCTCAGAAATAAACGGTTTGCTTCCTCATTAATTGTTATCACTTTGTTGTGCTCATTAGAAAGAGAGGCTGTACCGAGGGGCTTCTAAAGGTGGCTGGATTTAAAAGAGGGCATGCTGTCGCCACCACCATCCATATTGGTAGCCTGGCATGGTGATTTTCCAGGGGTGGCTGGTGCCCATTGGGACTGGCAGGGCAGAAGGCAGGGAACCCAACAGTAGGTGGCACCAGAGCCAATGCCAGACAGAGCCAACCGGTTCTAGTTTTGTCCTCGTTTTCTTCCCTGCAGAGTTCTACAAGGGCAGTACTGAGACTAAGGATGAGGAGCAAACTGATAGTGCTACCCCCTGGACTGGTATCATGAAATAAAACAGGCAGGTTGGGCCTGGCAGACTGAGTTTGGTGGTGCAGTGCATAGGGAGGAAGTCAGGGATATGGACATTATGCAATGAGAGGCAGAGTCACACCCTAATGGGTTATAAGAAAGAAGGCAATCAGTTTGGGGCTGACTGAGGGGGAACTGATATTGGTGGGCTGGTGCCCCCTTTACTGTAATGCAGGGGTAGGCAGCCTAAGGCCTGGGGGCCGGATGTGGCCCAATCGCCTTCTCAATCCGGCCTACAGACGGTCCGGGAAACAGCGTGTTTTTACATGAGTAGAATGTATCCTTTTATTTAAAATGCATCTCTGGGTTTTTTGTGGGGCCTGCCTGGTGTTTTTACATGAGCAGAATGTGTGCTTTTATTTGAAATGCATCTCTGGGTTATTTGTGGGGCACAAGTATTCACCCTCCCAAAAAATATAGTCCGGCCCACCACATGGTCTGAGGGATGGTGGACCGGCTCCACGGCTGAAAAAGGTTGCTGACCCCTGCTCTAATGGACCAGCCTCCACTGCCAGACCCTTCCAATCAACTTTACAACGATCACCCACAAAGGGTTATTCTCAGACGTCAGTAGAACAGCTTATTGGGGAGCTTGCAGTGGGGAGTGATCCAAGAAGAGCAGCATCCCAGCTCCAACCACAGAGGCTCCCCCAGTCCCCTTTCCACAAAGAGTTGCCTGTCCTTTAAAAGTGGGAGTCAGAAATTAGGAGTCCCCGGACACTGAGGCTAATTTTATTGAGAGCTAAAGGATTGCTTTGATGAAGTCTCTCTCTCTCTCTCCCTCTCCCCCCCCCCGCTGCAACTTTAGTTAAATGGAGACATTGCAAACAACAGTTCAACTTCCTTGTCTCTGTAATTTAATTTTTTTTAACCCCCCCCCTCTCCCTGCACTTTGGAAAAGAAAACTTGAGTAATGAAGCTGCCCTATAGAGCCTTTAAAATAAAGATCAAAGGCCTGGATGCTAATAAGGCATGACTGGGAATAAAAAAATGAGGTTTTTTTTGTGTGAACTAGAATATATATATATATATATATATATATATATATATATATATATATAATCTCAACAAAAAGAAAGGCGCACAAAGAGAATCACAAATTAAAAACAAAGATGAAAAACAGCGAGTGAGGGAGAGAGAGAAAAAGATTCAAAACAACTGGGGTGGGGGTGGGGGTGGGGGGAAGATAGAAGGAACGTAACGACAAGAGAAACGGCTTTCATGTAGTCAGAAAGAGATTCGCTACTTGACACAGGGCTCTGAAACACTCCAGTCTCTTTCGTTTCCCTCCAAAGACCCTGCACACAGCCTTCCACATGCTTGATATCTGGGGTGGCCTCTTTTCTCGACTTCCTTTTGAGGCCAGACAAACATCTCATCCTGCTCTGCTGGAACAGTTTGTGAGTACAAGCATTTGGGATGTGCAGCTGATGCAAATATGATTCCAGAACATACAGGCAGGATTCTGAACAGCCATTTCAAAGCCCATAGGGGGAAACAAAGAGGGGAACAGTCCCCTCTTCCACACACACACAAAAAAGAGTGAAATAGCAAGCTGGTCAATTGCTGTGTTGATAACCATTACGGTCATACACCCAACATTAAATGCAATAGCAAACTGGTTGGTAAATGAGTGAAGAAGTAGGAGGACAATTCGCCTGTCACCAAGTGCAATAGCTAGCTAGCTTGTGGAGACTTAGGATTTAAAAGGTTCTTTGAAAAAACAAGCACAGCTAGTTTTGAACTTGTTCAAATGTATAATGCAGGTATCATGTACAGTGCAGGAGAGGTTGAGCTAGTGCAAACAGGAATTGTGCAGGAAGAGCAAATGTTCTCTGGTGCATTGCTGATTTTCAAGGGACTATTCACCAAGGCCATTCACAGTACCGTAGGAGGCACAATCAGGCACACTGGTGTGTCTGGGTGTCATGTAGGCTACCCCTGCTTTTTGGCCTTGGATCACCGTGACTGGCAAGGAAACAAAGCCTCCTGGTCCTAGCCTTAGTTTTTTTCTTGACATTGTGCAGGTGGAAAGGGATTAATTCATGAGATTTGCCAGTTTTGGAATGAGCAGGAAGATACTCAAACCCAGCCATATCCAGTGGAAATGCTGTCCAGCCAGCTGCATCCAAATTGAAATGTGGGAGAACTGAAACTTCCCCTAAGGATGTCAGTGGCCAATCTGCATATTGGACGTGTGGTCACTGAGGTGGAGGCAACCCCATTACAGCTGCTAGGTTAAGTCGGAGGCTCATCAATCTCCCTGCTCTGAGTCAATTATAATTCCTTTCCCTTGTGCTTTAGGGGTAGATAATTGAGGGGAAAATACATGGTAAGTACCAGTTCTCTTTGAACTAATATGCTGCCTGCACATAGAGAGGAGATGGGGGAGGAGAGTTTCGGTAGTCAGTGAGCATACTGAGGTGCTGTCCATGGGCAAGACAGGTCATCAGCCATGGGTAGATCTGCATCAAATATTTAGTCTTCCTTTTTGATTCACCGAAGTCTTTGGAAAGCTGTGAGTCTTCCTGGATCATTTCTGGTCTTTGGAAAGCTATAAGCCTCCTTGGGTCCAAGTGCCTGTACTGCCCATGGGCAGTAGTCTTGAGCAGACTAGAGGCAGGCCAGACAGAAGCCCTGAGAGTAGCCACAGCTAAAGAGCAAACCAGGATGCAGGTTTGAGGATAAAGCCAACTTGAACAGATAATGTCCCTACACTTACTCCACCCCAGGTGGGCAGTGCCAGTCCCAGGTCTAAAGGCCCAGTGGTCCATGATATGGGTCAGCTGTGTTACGTGTAATTGCTTAATTGTAAATTGAAATGGAAAATAATTCTGTATGTGTCTGTATGTATACTGCTGAAATCATGGTGTGGAAACTTCCACTGAAGCTAAACAAAAGAGTTGCAGAAAGCCTAACAGTTAATGATTTAAGTGTGAATGTACTGTATCTCTGCTGGCTCTGTCACAAGGTGACAGAATACCTCCGTCACATGAGGTATTCAATTACAGGTCTCCATTTTGGGTTTCTTAGTGGTTCTTTGTTCTGAAGCACTGAAGAGAAAAGATGTGCAATAATAAAGCTTTTGAACCATACATTTTGACTGGACAATTTCAAGAGTTAGTTTTTATTCATCCTATTGCTTTCAAATGCACAATATTAATACTGTAACCTCAATAAGTTGCACTAAGATCCAGCAACTTTTTTTTGTTTTGTTTTGCTCCACCTCCTTCCTCCTGTGATTGGCCACTGCCCATTCCTGCCTCTATTTCAGCTTCTTGGTTGGTAGAATTTGTCTGTGCTGCAAAACAATTCATGTACACAGACCCTGTTCCATGCTCTGCCCCACTTCTGGTCTCGCTACATTTTGGCTGTGGGGCTTGAAGATCTGCTCTCTGCCTTGCAGGCCTTTCCCCATCTGGCTTAGGTGGGAACTGACTCCAACTACAAAAGCTGAGGCTGCTGAGGAAGCCAGAGACCATATTGGCTGTCTTTTAGTGCACAGAGGCAGATTTAGGGGAGCACGACCATTTTGGTCACCGCTGGGTGTGGAACCTTAGGGGTGTCACAAATATGATGTAGAATGGAAGGTGACGTGTGTGTTTTTTTGCATCGCACAGGGTGCTGCTGAAATTTTAGACCTCAAGGTCTGCTACTGTAGTGCAGACCCAGGTCACTGAGCCTGAGCTTCCACAGCTGCCTCCTGCCACAAACCACCATTGGCAGGATTGGCAGCAACAGCAGCAGATATGTTCTGTACTTATGATAATATTTTATTCTTTTGCTGATTGTTTTAAATGTGCATTTTAGATTAGACTTCCTTTAGTGTGTTTTTTTTCTTTTGAAATGTTTAAGATAATTTATTTATTTATTGTTAACTTTGCTGCGTTAAATGTGCATTCTCTAGTTGACCTCCTTTGTAATGTTTCACTTTGAAACCTTTAAGATAATAGCTTCCTGTTAATTACATTGTTTTGAATGTATACTTTACATATGACTTTCTTCAGTAAAGTTTTATTCTGGGTTGTTTCGTTTGATGTTTTAATGTAGGTTGTAAACCTCTTTGGGATCCCCCCACCCCCTTAAAAATATAAAGCAATATAGAAATGAAATTAATAATAATAACAATAATGATTTCCTTGTTATTTATGCAAGTCCTTTCCTAGCTCTCTAGGTTTTCCCAGCTGCTTGGCCGCTTCTCTGACCAATGATTCTCTGACTCTGCAGGATGGGCGAATGGAACTCCCTCAACTCATTACAAAAAAACAAAACAAAACAAAACAAAATTCCTTCCAGTATCACCTTAGAGACCAGCTAAGTTTGTTCTTGGTATGAGCTTTCGTATGCATGCACACTTCTTCAGATACACGAAAGCACATACCAAGAACAAACTTAGTTGGTATCTAAGGTGCTACCGGAAGGAATTATTATTATTATTATTTTATTTTGGCTATGGCAGATCAACACGGCTACCTACCTGTCCCTCAACTCATGACTGTGTCACTGGGCTAAATATTATTTCCATGTAGAAATGAATCCATGAAGGGGTGGGAAATCAGGACTATGCATCACCAGCTGCTGCCCACCTTTCATGCCCACCTACTCAACTGCTCTGACCTGTGGAACTGGCTCTGTTTCAGGTGTTCCACACTTGTAAGAAACGAATCTTTTATTGCAGCAGCTACAATTTGGAACTCCCTGCTTATTGACACCAGGAAGTAGTCTTCACTGTTCTCTTTTCGTAGCCTGCTTAAAACATTTTTGCTTAAGCAGGCTTATCCAGACATGTGGATGTTGCCATGTTTTCATTGTTTTTACTGTTAACGGTTTAAATTGTTTTTAATTATTTTTATTGATAATTTTAATAGCTTTGGTAAACAATTTATAGATATTACTATAATCAAGCGGTGTATGCATTTTGTTAAATAAATGAAATAAATACTGATCACTCATTCTGATATTTTTTTTTGGCAGGGTGACAATGATCATTCATCCTGACATGATTGCTGTTGTTTTATATGTCTTCCCACTAATCTTCTTTCTTTACCCCACTTTTCAGCACATTTCCTTATTGCTTTCCTAATCCCAAGGAGTCCATTTTCTTTTTAAAAGTGGATTCGTTGTGGTTGGATGTTTTTGTCCACTTTACTTGCACAAACCTAAAGTTCTGGTAGGTACTTGAATCCCTCCTGCAAAAATACCGAGGAGACAACCTGGCAGGCTAAGATCTTTCTGTTCAGATAGGCCTAAGGTGCAGGAGATGCTGATCACAGGGCTGCTGTCGAGGCAAACAGGATTTCAGTTGCTAGCTCTAAATGTGTTTGGACTTACTTGAATTCTTGTTTTTAACTAGTCTCTTTTTATTGCTCTGTATTTTTCTTTTAAAATGTATGTTTCCAAAATGTTGGAAGCCACCTTGAATCCCTAACTGGGAGAAAGGAGGGGGATATAAATGCAACAAACAAACAAAAACAAAAAAGCAAACATACAAACAACTTCAGAAAAAAAGGAACACAAAATGAGGTAAGCAGGTTTCGTTCAGGTTTAATTTCTGACATGCTAAATGCTGAGTTAAAAAAAGCACACCCACCCACCCACCCCTTAGTGCTGAGCTAATGCCTAGCTAACAGTTTAGATAGAAATAAAAGCATAATGAGAAAAACAATCTGGTTGCCTGTGTGTGTGTGTGTGTGTGTGCGCGCGCTGATCTATACAGAGAGGGGGAGTTGGCTCCATCCATCTATCTTCCATTAGCCTTGTCCATATGGGCCTGACTGAAGTGGTCATCCAAGGTTTGGATAATGGTTTTCCTCATTCGCTCCTCCGATGCACCTCTGTATGTCTTAGCAATTTTAAACTTGGCAGCGCTGAACAAGGAGCGGCATGGAAAAAATTTGCAGAAGGCCTTGATAAATATTTTATGCAAATTAAAATTGGATTCTTTGCTTAGTTTAAGCAATTTCCCTGGAAGGAGTATGTCGGGGAGAGAGATTACAACATTTGCCTGTTTGTTTATAATTTAATTTTTTTTAATGTTGCGCCTGGCAGTGGGGGAGACGCCAACACCTGTGTGTGTTTATAACGTCCCATCTCCTGCACAGCTGCTCCTTTTCAAAACACCTCACTGGCGTAATAATTTCATAAAATTTCACGATTTGCCATCTGCTAGATCAAGCTATGAGCACATGCAATAAGCATTTCCATGGCGCCAGTCCCAGAAAGGTACAATAACTGTATATTTTAACTTAATGGCTTTTTTGGGGGGGATGCAAATTTGCGCTAGCAGATTGCGGAGTGCACCATTGCAAGGCTGAAGGGAGGGGGGGCAGCTTGGCTCCAGAAGCAGACTGGGGTTCCTGGGAGAGGCTCTCCCCCCAATCACCCCACGGCTTTGAAAAGGTTGCTCATGTCAAAAACCTAGATCTCGAACACTGAGCATAAAAGACAAGGTAGGAGGTGCGAGCGGATTATTTCCCTCTTAGCGTTTGATGTCTGTGCATTTGGGTAATTAAAATGATTACTACAACAATTAAAGCAAGTAATTAGAAACTAATTACACCAGCATTTTTTGTGATTACAGGAGCAGATGAAAATAGTGTTCAAAATTAAATTCATTGCATATTCATGGGAATGAAATTAAATACTGCTGGGTGGATGAGATAATAGGGAGAGAGAAGGGAGAAATGGCGTTCCCGGGAATTGGCGAACGGGCCTCTCCTAATGCTCCAAACAGACATTTGGTTAAATCAGTGATAATCTTTTAATGGCTTTAAAAGGAGCTAATATTTGGAAAGGAGTCAAAAATGCTGAGGGTTTCTGTTTTTTCACCGGCGGCATGATAATATGAACCAGCTGCAGTACAATAGGCAACATTTAATCATTATCCATTCAAATGGATGCTCAGGACGGAGAGCTTTTTATGTCTTTTCTGTTGCTCCGTGCGCGATAAATTAAATTATAGAATCTTCTAAAGCTCTTTTCTTGCCTCCTTTGCTAGCCCACCCTTCTTCCTGCATGTATGCCGATAGGGTAGTTTGTTCTCACCCTCCTATTGACTATCTACAAGCTTTTGCCCATTTAATGAGATTCTTTAGATTAAATAGATTTTCTGTTTAACTCGGCACTGGTGAGATAGCATGTCAGGAATTGAATGGTTATTAACATTTAAATATTTCACAGAACAAAGAGAGAGAGAGAGAGAGAGAGAGAGAGAGAGAGAGAGAGAGAGAGAGTTGGAATATGAATTTTTCATTCTTTGCAGGAGCTCAATGGATTTCTCTCCCTCCCCCCGTTTCCCGGTCTTCTGCTAGACCTAATGAAACTAAAGTAATTAGAAAGATACAAGAAGAGCACTTTCACAAGAGTGCAATTAAATTGAGCGAGGAGTCGTTATTTATATAGGTTGGTCAATCCACAGCCCTGGCGCTATTTTCTCAGCCTGCTTGAGTCATAGATTATTACAAGAGATTAATAATGTAAATTTCACTGACTCCGCTGCACTTGAAGGCTTGGCCTTCAGAAATTGATGGGTTCGCAATCCATCACCTCTTTCCATCCAGCCCTGTCCCTTTTCATTTCTCATCATTCGCTCCCCCCCTTCACCAACCCTCTCTCTCTCTTTCTCTCCTTCCTTCCTTCCTTCCTCCCTCCCTTCCTTCCTCCCTCCCTCCCTCCCTCCCGCCCCCACCTCTCTCTCTCTCTCTCTCTCTCTCTCTCTCTCTCTCTCTCTCTCTCTCTCTCCCCTCTCCACATCTATGGCAGTGAGTGATTCCATTTGGTGGAAACATCCAATGCAACCTGACTGTTACGGACAAATGCACCTCTCTCTCTCTCCCTCCTTCTCTCCTTTCCCCAAATAATCTGTCAATCCTTTGCAGGTTTAACTCTGAATCCATGGAACTTTCACCTGTGAGGAAAGATACAGGAGCATAAAATACCGGTAAGCCAAATAAATATGGAGACATCCCCATACGTTCTCTATCAAACATGCACTCATGTTTTCAGTAATTTAACCTATGTGTTCGATTGTATCCTTCTATCATTCTAAAGGCATGTTGAGACCTGGAAGGCCACATCATTGAGGAGGAGAGGATTTCTGGAGTGCTCCACACTCTGGTCTGCCTACAGCGAAGTCAGAACTAGCACATTGCTACTAGTAGATTGGTCCTACCTATCAATGGCAAACTCCTTCTCTGAGTGTGGATCCTTATGAAAGAGAACGCACATTTCCAGTAGTTTCTTCAATTTTTTTATGATGCTCAGTCGGGGCAGAGGTGCTGGTGGCCCTAATGTCACATCTGGGGCCAAGCCTATCAGTCAGGTGCCACTTAAGTCAGAGTCTCCTATGATCTCCGGAGCTAACAGTCCTGGAACTTGCACCTCCCTCAAAAACATCAGGCTCCTCAATAGGAGGCCAATGGACACCATCTATGCTCACAGGGGCAGGCAATGAACCTAGAGGGTGTTCACAGAAGAAAGGTGGAATGCTAGCAAAAGCAGAACTAGGGAAGTGTGGCCAGTTTGGTCGCACCAGGCGTGGAGCTTCTTGGGTGCCACAACAGTTGCCGCAACTATGAAGTCCAATGTGTTAGGCAAGAGGTGGCGGGGTGGGGTTTGGGTGTTGCACAGGGCACTACTGAAATCTGCAGTGCCAAGGTCTGCCACTGCTGCTAGGTTCCAGGGCAGAGGACATGGCTTTATGTGACTCCTCAGACACACAGGGCACTCTCCCACTTTAATGTAATTCTCACCACTTTCACACTGTAGGTGTCAATAGCTGCAGAATCAGACAAAGGTCCTTTAAGAAGCCTACAGTTCTAGCAGGTTGAGACCAGCAGTCTTCAAAAGGCTTCCACATGCTGCTGCTGAGTCAACATATTTCCTTGTATGGCCTGTCCAGGGTGTGGAATCCTGTGCTCTGGTTTTGCTCATCATGTTCTGCCATAGTGTACCATGGCTTGACTTGATCCGGCTCTGTTCTTTGGGATATGACCCTGACCTTCCAGTAAGTGCCACTTCTTCAACCTGGCCTTCCTTTAGGAGCCTTGAGCCAAGCTATCACAGGACAGCTGGTGCCTTGGGAGGGCTTGTAGGGTCTTGGAAGGATATAAGTTCTCAGCTACTGGACCATCCTGTAAAACAGATTGGCAGGTGATTAAGGGAAGGACACGGGAAGGGCTTCATCATGCAGTGCATAGCTGAACCGTGCAATTCCCTGCCACAAGATGATGACCACCAACTCAGTTGGCTTCACAAGGAGTTCCAGTCCTGTGGGGTTTTGTGTACCCACAACCTTTCAAAAGTGGTTTTAAAGTGCTTAAAAACAAAACAAAACCCCTAAGCCTCACCTCCAAATTATTTCAAGGTCAGACCTGGGGAGGCAGAGGGTGAAACACCCTGACCAGGTGCCCACAAACGGGGGCAACACGGTGGATTGGGTTTCCCCCAACACAACCTTAATACATATATCCAAACTACTCTTGTCTGAAAAGATTCCATGGTTGTATAGAAAACTCCAAACTGAGAGTTGTAGCTATTTTTTTATTCAGAGTAGACCCATTGAAATCAATGGACGTAAGTGAGTCGCATCAATTAATTTAAATGATTCTCCCCTGAATAGCACCAGCATTGACTATAATCCCAGACCACCCACCCTGTATACAGTACCATGTAACTGCTATACCAACAAAGTAGCATTATAACGTACAGGGGAAAATAAGAGGCCAGGGTAAAACCTAACACTAAAAAGCAGAGGAAGGCAAAATTTCCATCTAAAATGCCTCGAGAAATGAGAATACAATTTTATTATTAGCAGTGATGGCAGCAGTTTATTTATTTACCCTCATTGTCTAATCAATCAGGGCAGGGAAACCATTTTCAGCATGTGGCACACATTCAGTTCTGGGTAACTATCCAGGGCCCAGATACCAGCAGCTGGAGAGGCCGGGTGGCAGAAGTGGGTGCAGCAACTAACCTGAATTTTACCACTGTGCAGTAGGATAGTTTACACACACATAAGCCCCCCCCCTCTCCTGCTTGAATTATTTGGGGGTGCATTTTGAGTCAATCCAAAGTATATGTGCATATGTGTTTTAAAAATGTGGTTTAATTAATGGAGCCTACAAATGGATTTGAATGCTGTAGCCCTACTAATAAGTTGCACCAAGTGGATTTTTAAATTTTTATTTTTTATTTTTGCATTGCTGATGGAGCTCTTAGGGCAATTACAAGTAAGGAAGGGAAATGTTCAGCTATGCCCAACCCAAACAACCCTCTGTGTTTGGAAGTGAATGGAGGAAGAACGGGAAGAGGGGGGGGGAAAGAGCCCCAGTCAAAATAAATGATCATCTCTGAGCCAAGAGGGTCTGCTTTCAAAACAATTAGCACAAACATCTGCCTAAGCACCCATGCTGTTTTCATATAATTAAAACAAGGCTTCCGAATCCCACCGGACAGTCTTTAAAAACTACTCATTTTCTGCATTATTTACAACAAGGAAGCAAGGCGGAAGGCAGTGACTGGCATTTCCCATCAGTCCTTGAAGGACAATTTTGGTAAACTTTTCACCTGCTTCGCCTTCTGGATCCATTTACATTCATGTTCAGGAATTGGAAAGTGAAGGGGGGGCCCAAACCAATCAATAGGCCCAACCAATGATAACTGGGTTCTTGCACCTCCCATTGGGAACCTCCTTTCACAAGAGAGAAATAAAACAATATGTATAAATAAATGTGGAAGGACCAGAAACATACTTCTGTGGGCCCATTGTTGAACATCTGAGGCTGTTCCACACTCTCAGACCAAGGGACTGGTCTAAAACATTTTGCGGAGCTGAAACAGACAAGGTGCCCCACCCTGCAATTCCATGCACAGAAGCCAAGCAAAAGAGCAGTTGAACCTTAACTTCAACATGTGTAATGGGGAGGCATTCTCCACCAGGCCTGAGAGCAGAGGTTTAGCTTAGGGGGGCCAAGACATATAAGCACCCCTCACCCCAGGCATATAGACACCTGCCACCCAAGTCAGTCACTACCCAAGGAATATAGATATCCTCCATTCAAGTCATCTGCCATGCAACGTGTACAGACATCAACCACATAAGCCACCCACCATCCAAGGCACCTGCCTAACACTCCTTAATGATAGGACTGCCATGACAGCCCAGGGACCTTATGCTAAGCCCCTCCACCTTGTGACTTGGGATCTCCCAACTCAAGGAGGCTGAGGATTGACTTTAGGAATATGCATATGAAAAATATCAGCTTGTGCCTGGACTCGCTTGCTCCCCGCCCACCCCAGCCACCCATCCCTGTTTCCTTGATTGTTAGGGAAGAGGCCATTTCTTCCTCCTGGTATTTGGGAGCTGCTTGGCTACAGAGCATGATGAAAATGCTATAACCAAACCCCACTTGGGCTGCAATCCTGTAGGAACATACCTGGTAGTAACTCAGTCAGACTTATGCTCTGTGTGTGCACACACGCAAGTGTGTTGTCATTGTCAGTTTATTTACATACTGCATTTTCCACATGTAAATTTGTGCTCAAAGCAGTTCACAGAAGAACCAACATTTTCATACAGTAATACAATGATAAACACTTGGCCAAGCATACAACTTTCTAACAGGACAAGCCAAAATATCCATTAAGCAACTCCCTTATGATGATTCCTAGGGTTGGAGGGTGGAGCACTGCAGGTGAAACCAACCCTCCTTTGATGGCAACCTCAGAGCTTCTCTTCCCTCACAGTTCTTCAACTGGAAACACCTCCCTTGTGAAGGCTGTCATCCTTCTCAGTTGCTCTGGCACAGGCACCCCCAAACTCGGCCCTCCAGCTGTTTTGGGACTACAATTCTCATCATCCCTGACCACTGGTCCTGTTAGCTAGGGATGATGGGAGTTATAGTCCCAAAACATCTGGAGGGCTGAGTTTGGGGGGTGGCTGCTCTGGCAGCAACTGGAGGCTTCTAGGCCTGGAGAGTGGGACAGGACTGGTGGAAAAAGCCACCAACTGATGTCTAATGTAGAATTTCTCACCCCGCCCCTGCCCCCATGTATGTGCATGCGTATATATGACTTTTTATGGATGATTAGAGGCACTGCAACTTATCATTCATTGTTCATAGAATTGTACAATTGGAAAAAGACTTTCTAATGTTTAGTTGGAATCTCCTTTTCTGTAAGTTGAATCTATTGGTTCAGTCCTATTGTCTACATCTGCAGCTGCAGAAAACCAGCTTGCTCCATATTTCATGTGACAGCCCTTCAATCATTTGAAGATGGCTATCATGCTACCATCAAGAAGGCTGATCGCCGAAGAATTGATGCTTTTGAATTATGGTGCTGGAGGAGACTCTTGAGAGTCCCATGGACTGCAAGAAGATCAAACCTATCCATTCTCAAGGAAATCGGCCCTGAGTGCTCACTAGAAGGACAGATCCTGGAGTTGAGGCTCCAGTACTTTGGCCACCTCATGAGAAGAGAAGACTCCCTGGAAAAGACCCTGATGTTGGGAAAGATGGAGGGCACAAGGAGAAGGGGACGACAGAGGATGAGATGGTTGGACAGTGTTCTCGAAGCTACTAACATGAGTTTGGCCAAACTGCGGGAGGCAGTGAAGGATAGGCGTGCCTGGCGTGCTCTGGTCCATGGGGTCACAAAGAGTCGGACACGACTGAACGACTGAACAACATCATGCTACCTCTCAGTCTTCTCATCTCCAGGCTAAACATTCCCAACTCCCTCAACCATTCCACATAAGGCTTGGGTTTCAGACTCTTGATAATCTTGGTTGGCCTCTTCTACACATAATACTGTTAATTTCCCAGTTACTGGTCTGGTCTCCAAGGCTTTTCATATTTAGCATGGGAAGGATTCCTTTTCTGTAGTTTCTTCCCATTCCACTCCAAAAACATTGCTATGAGACCTTTTGCAGCCCAAGGGCCACAATTCCCAGAGTTCTTTAACAATTACTCCCTCTTCCCAGATAACTCTGGGAATTCAGGGAAGAAAGCTCTTGATACCCTAAGATTCTGTCCTCCATTCCTACAGATGTTTCTGCCTCTCGAAAACACTGAGATTGCATGTTTAAGTCTCGTTTTTGCCAAAAGCGCCAACGCTTTACAGAACGATGCATGGGGTTTTTGTTTTGCCTTTCTTGAATCAAATCCTCATTGTGCATTGCATGACTGGCTGCTTTTATGGCACATCCTGTTCCTAGTTCAAAAGCACAGATCTAAATCACTGTTGAATATTGCATGGGCAATTGGCTTTATTGCACCCCACTCCCATTCAAAAGCTAAACAGTGTTATGCAAATCAGAACTGGCTCTGGCAAATATTCAGTGTCAACTGTCATGGACTGGCTGGATGCAGAGAAGTGGTGGGAGGCCCCCTAGGGAACCCTCAGGGGAAGAAGGCTCAGAGCTGGGGAGTGGTGGTGGGTCAGTGATGTAGTGGTCAGAGCAGGGTGGGGGCAAGGCTTACTGGGTATGGGCTGGATCACTCCCGTGGAGATTCTTCGTGGGCCGGACCAGCGCAGTGTGACACCAGAAACTACATCTGCACATGTCCATGGCGCCGAAAATCGCTTCTGCGCATGCCCAGATGCCGATAATCGTGTCTGCGCAGAAATGATTTTTGGCATCTAGGCATGCACAGAAGCAATTTCCGGAGCCGTGGAAAAGAGTCCCCATGCCACGCTGTGCTGGTTTAGCACGGCGTGTGGGGACTCGCCAAGTGGGCGGCTCGGTTCGGGGGCTGCTCATGGGCCGGTTAAGCGACCCTCATGGACCACTTCCGGCCCATGGGCCTTAGGTTGCCAACCTCTGGGTCAGAGGGAGAAGAAGGAGCAGACTGGGAGGTAGAGGTGCTGGAAGCAGAAGAGGTAACAGGGTTTAGTAAGCAGGAAAAAGCTGCGGCAGAGAGCAGTCCAGGCTCAGAGGCAGAAAAGGAGACTGGTGGGGACAAGGGACAAGAAGCAGAGGGGAGGCAGGCTGCTGAACAATCCTGGGAGTCTCCCCCTTCTGCTGTGACCAGTTCCCCTCTCCTCTGGTCTCTTAGAACACACAGAGAAATGAAAAGAGCAGAGCAAAGATTGGTTGTGTGCAGACACAGTTTGAGACTGCTTGGGAAAGACACTGGAGAGGTGGAGCCTTAGAGTGTGGTGGGAAGGCTGGGGACTTCAGTCCTCGCAAATGCTTCACTGGGGCGAGACTACTGGGAAGAGTTGCTCCGATCATTAGGCCTGTGCTGTTTTGGTTTCTTTGAATAAAGAGTTAACTTCACTGACACTGGTATTTTTATTGCTGACGTACGCATGACTCCACCTCCTGACAACCACATTCTCAGCATTTGGGTGGGGGAGTAAGTTCATTTCAGTGGGATTCAGGGTGAAATTCTGAATTATTATTTTTTTTAAACTCCCCCCCTCCTCAAAATTTGGATTTTGAAAATGGAAATAAAAATTCTCTGCTCAGATTTAATTTGGTGTTTGAATTTGATATTCAATTCCTTGTGTGCAATTTCACTAATTAAGGGTTTGGGTTAAATTAATTAATGGGGAGGGAGCAAACTTTATTAAATGCCTCTCTTTAAAGGCATCTGTCAGATCATGGTAGACATAATGTATGTCAGATGCTGTCATAAACTGGGTGCCGCTGCATGTCGCTTGTTGGGATCTTATAAAATGCTGACTATTAACACATCAGATCCTGTCAAAGGCAGATGGCTGCTACAGCCACCTGTCAGATACTGTCAGAGTGTGATTGCTACTGTGTCAGCTGTCAGATTAATTAATCAATTAATTTTATCCATGCATTAGTTGCTTTTTTTGCAGCTAGGAAAGCTCACCACACTCCTCTCCACCCCTAAATAGAAAAGCTTATTGGAAACTATTTAAAATAATAATTCAAAACACATTCTTCTGCAGCATCAATGGCTGGCTGTGGGCTCTTGTCCATGAAAGCTCATGTCAGGGGTGGAGAACATCAGGCCTGGGGGCCAAATTTGTCCCTCCAGGCTCCCCTGCTTGGCCCTTGGGACTCTTCCCAGGCCACACACCCCTCAGCAGTCCTACTTCCTAATCCCCTTGTTTTTGCCTGGCTGGAATGGGTCCTTGAGCCCTGACAATCCCTCTTGGCTCCCTAGATGGAGGATAGGGAAGGGTATATGAGTGTGTCTAGAAATTATCCTGCTGTACAAAGGGGACATTTATACCAGTTGGTCCATACATTTTTGCCCATGGCCTCACCCACCACTGGGAGCTTGCTCACAAGGGAATGTGTCTTCTGGTCTGAAAAAAGGTTTCCTGCCTTTGTCTTATGTCATAGAGTCATACCGGTAGAGTTGGAAGGGACCACGAGAGTCATCTGGTGCAACATCTACAATGCAGAAATATTTTACCCAATGTGGGGCTCGAGATCAAGAGTCTCATGCTCTACCAATTAAGCTATGATGTATCTAAGGCCCTGCAATACCTTTTGATGGCTTTATTCAAACAGGTAAGTATCATTGCCTTGTCTTCTCTGGAACATGATAGACTCCAAGGGTTGTGTCCAATGCTAGTCGTACTCAATAAAGTAGACCCACTAAAATTAATGAACATGTATCCCTTAGGCCTGAATGTTGAAGGTCACATGCCCTTCTCAGAAACTTTTCAGGGGGGAGGGGCACATGCCAGTGGTGGGTGGAGCCAGAAGGAAAAGTGGGTGGAGCAATTAGTGTAAATTTCACCTTTGTACAGTAGGCGAATTGCTAGACACTCCAACCTCTCTGCTCCTGTCCTCTATCCTCTAGCCAGGCAAGTACGGTAAGAGGCAAGATCAGATTTCAAGGACACATTCCAGCCAGGGAAAAAACCGTTTTATGTGAAGCAGGTCCAGTTAGGGTGTGGCCTGGGGAGAATCCCAAGGGCCAGTCAAAGAGATCTGGAGGGCTGCATTCAGCCTTTGACCCTGCCGACTCCCATTGCTTTCACTACAGTCCTAGATGAAACTTCACCCCAAATGAATAGCAGCCCTTTCTTCATTTGCGCTACTTTTGAACAGTAAAAAACCCCCACCATTGTAACCTGTTTCACGACTTTGGTGCATGATTTTCACACATGATTTATTCCCCTCAGATAAGACAATGCCTCTGCATGCACTGACCTGATCATAATCATAAAAAAAAAGTCAACACAACGTTTGGCCACCTGGATCAGTGATGCCAGCTTTCTAAATAAAAATGAGCTGCTTTGTAATACAGTGGTACCTCGGTTTTCAAACATAATCCGTTCCGGAAGACAGTTCAACTTCCAAAAACGTTTGAAAACTGAAGAATGCATTTTGGGAAGCATTTACTTACAGAAAACTCAAAATGGAAACCACGTGGCACCTTCGACTTTCGAAAAGTGTTCGAAAACCTGAAATGTTTGACTTCCAAGACGTTCGAGAACTGAGGTACCAAAGTATTTGTCTCAGTCATTGGTTGGATAGCTGAGTGGGTGATATTTAAAATAGGTGTTTAGGGCCTATGAATTCATAAGAGGACAATTGATGGCTGTTAGCCATGATGGTTATGCTCTGAATCCACAGTCAGAGGCAGCAATGCTTCTGAATACCAGTTGCCGGAAGTCACAGGAGGGGAGAGGGCTCTTGTGCTCGGGTCCTGATTGCCAGTTTCCCATTGGGGCACCTGGCCAGGGGCGTTTCTAGCCGCTTGGCTGCCCGGGGCACACGCACAGCACGACACCCCGCCCCCCGGGGATGCCGGGTGGCGGCTTCGGTAGTCTCTGCAGCCTGCAGAGACTCCCGAAGCCGGCGCCTGGGCTCCCTCGGCGGAGCACAAGTCGGGGCAGGGAGAGGGGCGGGCCAGCGAGGAGGGGTGTCACCCCTCCTCGCTGGCCTGCCCTTCTCCATGCCGCAGCTCTGCAAGCCAGCCAGCAGCGGGAAAAGCTGCTGAAAGGGGGGTGAAGGAAAGCAAAGCACCTGCTTTGTCTTCCTTTCCTCCCTTTCAGAGGCTTCTTTTGGTGCCGGCTGGCCTGTGTGGAGGGAGGAATAGAGGCAAGGGGTGGGCCAGCGAGGAGGGGGTGGCACCCCTCCTCGCTGGCCCACCCCTTGCCTCCATGCCGTGGCGAAAAAAGCCGCTGGAAGGGGGGGCTATTTTTGGCGCTGCCGGGGCGGAGCCACAGGGGCGGCCAGCGAGGGGGGGGTGACACCCCGCCTCACTGGCCGCCCCTGCGGCTCCACCCCGGCAGTGCCGAAAATAGCCTTTAAAAAAAAGCCCAGGGAGGCGGGGCCACCGCCCAAAGTGTCACCCCCAGCAGGGCGCTGCCCAGGGTGGGCCGCCCCCGCCCCCTTGCTACGCCCCTGCACCTGTCTAGCCACAGTGAGAAGAGGATGCTGGACTGGGTGAACTCTTGGTCTTACCCAGAAGTCTTTTTTATGTTCTTATGCACAACTGAGGCTGCCTGGAAATCTGGCTTCAGTTTGAAGAGGAAGGGAAAAGTGGATATTCACTCCACGCTAGACTTGCAGTTAACTGCAATGAGTGACATTACACTTACCCAAACTCTGATGGCAAAAAAAAAAAAAAAAAAATGAGACTCCATGTCCCAACCAACGTTTTATTTTTGTCCTGATTCCTAAGTTCTCCCTCCCTCTGAGACAGAACTTGTCACTCTTTTAAAAGCCAGGGAAATACTATTTTATTTAATTTAAGAAAGACATTTTATTTATGAATGCGCTTCTCCCAGAGTATGCTTTAAAGCACAATGGCCCCTTGTAATTATTTATCAAAGCCGCAAATCATTAATGGCATTTTTCAGCAAGCCCTGGAGCAAAAAAAGTAAATAAAATATAATGTTACTGAATTAAACATTTTTGGGGGGTGGGGTGGGGGTAAATTCTGGGCAGAGTTGCTCCTAAGGAATGAAATGGGGAGAGTGTTTGGGTACAGGGGAAGAGAGAGAAAGTGAAAAGGAGAGGGAGGCTTCTCACAGAGATTCTTAAACAGACACTGGGATAAATAATTCCAACTGCATTATTTATTCACCTTTTTTCCCAGAGTTTTCTTCGCAGGAACAGATTGCGATTGTTACCAGGTCCCCTTTCCCCCAATTCTATTAATTATTCAAGGCCGTTTGCCTAATCATTTTTGAGAATCATTTGAAGACGGTGGCCTGCTTGTAAGGAATTTGTCACGGCTGTAGGATAATGTTTTGGGTGGCAGGGGTATACATGACAGGAAATCCTTTCTGTGATTGGAATGGGGAGAAGTGCTGTCAAGAAGGCCAAAAGGCTCTATGGATTGGCTCACAACTGTGATAAAAACCATATCATCACATAGAGCTGTTTTACACACAATGCTCCCTAGTCTGCAAGCACCCTGGACCTACTCCTGGCCGGAGGATGCCCATGTGACCTACTTTACAGAGGACAGTCCTCTATCTGAAAAGCTGTCTGTTTGGAAGAGAGATCTGTTGCTCATCAATGTATAGCAGCCAGACGCTAGGGGAAGATCATAACTCAGTGGTAGAACATCTGCTTTGCATGCATAGGACACAGATTGGATCTCCAAATGGGACCCTGTCTAACATTCTTGGAAAACTGCTGCCAGTCACTGTAGGCAGTGCTGACTTAGATGCACCAATGGTTTAGGACAGTGCTTTTCTTCTAGGGGGGAAAAAGACTGGTGCTGGTATTGGTTTGGGTAAAGGCAACTTCCTGGGTTCCTCAGGAACATCTATAGCTCCATGGTGGAGCATCTGATTTGCATGAAGAAGGTCCCAGTTTCAATCCCCCTGCATCCCCAGATAGGGCTGGGAGACACCCCCAATCTGAAACCCTGAAGAGCCCATTCCAGTTAGTGCGCGCAGCACTGAACGAGATGGACAAATAGTCTGGGAGGGTATAAGGCACTTTCCTATCTTCCTAAGGACAGAATACTGAGCTGGTACACCTGTTACATCTTACCCACTACAGAGAGGCACATCTCTACTTCAATTGCAGTAACTATTTCTAAATTTGCATTTATACACGAAAGTTAGCATGTTCAAATGCACACCCTCTCTCTCATTTGACAATATGTAAGTAGCCACCCGACTTGGCCATCTAGTAATTAATTAATTAACCTGTCCCTCACCCTAGGTGATTGTGCATAGGAAACGCCAGACAGAGTGATCCTCTAGTTTTGTCTGACTATATCCATGCCCACCCTTGCTAAACTGTTCATCACAAACAGAAGTCCTTGTGGGATTGCCCCACTTGAGAAAAATGAAATAAAGTAGAAGAATACTAAGGAACCACCCAGGCAAGGCCAGAGTCATGACATGAGAAGAACCTTGCTGGCTCAGACCAAAGGTCTATCTAGTTCAATACTCAGTTTTATTTTACCCTTCCTCCTAGGGAGCATAATATTAACCCTCCCCAAGAAGCTTGAAAGATACGTTAGTCCGAGAGAGAAGATATAAACACTACTGCAGGATACATGACAGTCACATTTCAAATGTTTGTGAAATCTCATCACCATCATGATCATCATTATTATCAAATGCAAACTCATTTCATGTCATCAGGGCTACAGGCAAGGGCCTTGTGTAGCAGAATAGATAATTATAAATGGAACTTCCAACCCACCTCAAATCATTTAAAACATAAGACCAGCAGAAGAGCGCTGATTCGTCAGGCCAAATGCTCATCTAGTCCAGCATCCTGTTCTCACAGTGGCCAATCAGATGCCCAGTGGGAAGCCCTCAGGCAGGATCCGAGCACAACAACCACTCTCGCCACATACAATTCCAAGCAACTGGTATTCAGAGGCATATATTGCCTCTGCCAGCGTAAGTAGAACATAACTGTTGTGGATCATAGTCAACTCATTCCTGTCTAAGCTGCATATCAAGGTGTGACCTGCTTTCTTTTTTGGGGGGAGGGAACCTCTTTTTTAAAAAAACCTGAATCTGAGGGGGAAACTGTCTTGAAGGAGCCCATAAATTGCTACTGGGAGCAAACACAGCTCCTATAATTATATATCTCCAGAGACCCCCCTACATGGAAGGAAAAGGGAGGGGAGAATCAGACCCTCAGAAAAATTCTTTGTCCACTCCTACAATACTAGGGGACGTAAATTACTACCAACCTGGGGAAGTAGTTATTCATGCGCCAATAGATGAGGTAAGTGCTGGAGCACTTGGGAAATTTGTCAGGTTTCGTTGCTGGGATATAAATTATTCCCGTTTCTCTCTCATCTCCCCCCCCCCCTCACCAAATCAACACACAGGCTCATGTGGGAAAGTATTTTAGCTGTATGGATTTTTTTTTCACCTCTAGGGACATGTGTTAACTTATGGGTCCAAGCATTTTCCAGTAGACCAGAGGGAATGCTTTGCTAACCAACCATTATATTGACATGGGGACATATCACTCTGGTGGCCTGATGAACACAGTGAAATTTCACAGGTTGAAATTGGTGAACCCAGGAGAAAAAGAAGAAAAACAGCATACTGAGGTGAAAGCTACCTGACAGGCTGGTTTTCTCTATGCAGGGACTTTTGTCCCTGGGGGAACATCTTACTGTTACAACACCACAAACATGCAGAGAGTTTAGAGGGCAAGAACATAAGAAAAAGCTGCTGGATGAGGCCAATGGCCCATCTAGTCCAGCATCCTGTTTTCACAGTGGCTAACCAGATGCCTTTGGGAAACCAGACAACCAGAACACAAGAGCACTCTGCTCACATGTGTTTTCCAGCAACTGGTATTCAAAAGCATTGCTGCCTCTGGCCATAGATGCAGAACCTAGCCATCATGCCTAGTAGCCATGACAGCCTTATTCTCCATGAATTTGTCCATTCTTCTTTTAAAGCCATCCAAATTGGTCGCCTTCACTGCTGCCTGCAGCAGTGGGTTCCATAGTTTGTGCTGTGTAAAGTAGACCTTTCATTGGATGTCCACAAATTCTAGTGTGAGAGAGGAAGAATTTTTTTTATCTGCCCACTCTCGCCACCCCATGCATAATTTTATAATATCACTTCTTACTCAACATTTTTCTAAACTAGAAAGTCCCAAAAGCTGCAACCTTTCCTCATCTGGGAGTTGCTCCACCCCCTGACCATTTGGGCTGCCATTCTGATTCCAAGGGGATCAGAATGATAGGCCTATGCCCCAAGGAGCTTACAATACCAAAAGCAGTGGTAGCTGCTTCCTTTAGGTGGTGCTAGAAGGCAGAGAGGTCAACAGTAGGTGGATCCCAGAGTGCATGACAGATGGACCCAGAGCCAGTGACAGGGCTCCTGTCCAGTTCTGCCTCTGTCCTCCTCCCTGATGAGTTCTAAAATGGCAACCCTGAGACTAATGGAAAGGGTGAAGCCAGCCAGGCAGTACGAAGACGTAAGAAGGCAGGCAGGTAGGAGCTGGCTGAGGACAGAATGAGGGTGGGGGGGGCCCATACTAATGGGCCAATGCCCACTGTTCTACAGGGCTGGGTTCAGGCACTGTTGACCTAAAGCACAATGGCAGAGAGATCTTCAAAGCTTGGATAGTTTTTGAGCAGAAATAGACTTTGTGGTAGCCACAGGCATCCTGATTCTAGTCTGGATTTGGGCATGTCCCCAAAATGGCTACTACCATGACAACCCTCCACCTAGGTGCTGTATGATTATGACTAACTTGTCTTTTATTTCCTTTCCAAGGAGAGGTTCTAGTTGTGCAGAACCCATATATATATATATTATAAAAGAGGCATCTGCCAGTCCCACGCCTCATGAGGGTTATCAGCCAACCTCTAAAGCCACACCGTTTAATTGTAATTCAACTCCTCGTGATATTTTGGTACCAATTAATATTGATTTTCCAATTGGTTTACAGAGATGTTGTTTTATTACTAATATATTTAATGTGAAAATCAATAAGAACACTTGTTTGGCTCTTTCCCTAGAAGGTAATGAAATCAAATATCTCAAGAGGAAAATGCTATCTGATCCATAAATGGCAGCCGCGACAGATGCTTAATGTAATAGTTAAAGACTAGGCAGGATTCTTGGCAAATCCTGTGGATTTTCCACTTGAGCTGCAGCAAAGTGATGCTCAATAACTTCCTACTTACACCCTCTCCCCTTTTTTGCAGTGCAAAAAAAAAGTTTGGGAAATTTCCTGGCAGTTATCCAGTCGTTTTCGATGGTCCATGCTTCATTATTATTATTTTTTCCATCCTGAGGGCCACATTCCCCCTGGACAACCTCCTGGTGGCCATATATGGGATCCCTATCCACTACCCAGGACCCCTTTCATGACTTTCCCAGAGCCTAGTAAGCAAGCCAATCTCTAATTTCCAATTTGTATAATTATAAGATTATTGCAGAATTTTAGATGGGTCTGTGATTATGAGGTGGTGTTGCGGTGACTATCATGAAGGGAGCCTGCACTTCTGAGTTTGCCGTTACACTAGTCTCAGATGCTGATGGCACAGCGTGGAGACCATAGAGCAGAGACAAGAAACCTGTAGACCTACACCTCTGGCCATTCCTGGCCACCAACCAAGCTAGATGGTTGTTGGAGTCCTGTAACACCTGGAGGGCCTCAAGATCTCCACTCCCGCTAACCAAGGGATGGTAAGGATCCAGAGGTGTCAAGGATCCTGTGCCAAAGCACCCCGTTTGGGGCTCCTTTGGCAAATGGCATGCCAGCAGAAGCGATTTTGTAACCCCTGCTAATTGAAGTCTTAAAAATGCAGCGTGGAAGCATTTGCCTTCAGCTAGTGGCGTTGATTTATGGGTAAGCAAATAATGAACTTGGCAAACAGTAAATAATAAAGAGGGGGGGATTTCACTGTTTTAATTAGCCAAAAATAAATGACCCAGCAGGGCAGGGATGAATCCGGGGGAACTGGAATTCTGTGTCCTTTAGGTGCCCAGCATTGCATCTCATTATGAAGGAAGCCACAATGGCTGCAGAGAACTTAGAACTGTGAGTGGTCCTAGCAAGAAAAAGAGACCTGCTTCTCTGACTGAAGCCTTCCTGACTCATATCTTGCTGGATTGAGGGCTCATCTATAAACAGGTCCAGGGGGCAATTCCAGGTTAGCCAAATAAGTGAAGAGGGAACCCAGCAGCTCAACAATCTCTGTTTTATTTAAGGGAATGTTTCTAGTCCTTGTCATTCTTAGGTAATCTTGGCAATCTCTACAGAATGGTATTGAATGTTTGGTACCAGTGAGAAAACCAGCAAACTTGGGGAGGACATCAGAAAAACACAGACAAACCAACAACCCCAAAACTTCCCTTGTAACAAACATAAAGCTCATTTCTTCGTGACTGGAATATGCAACTCGAAGACAATGGAAAGTCAAATGCTACCCCTGTTTACAAGGGGGGGAAATTGCTAAAGATTTATTTATTGGTAGTGACTGAGGAATATGAATCCTACACTCCATTTAAAATGCTTTTTATTTCTCTCAGCCTTGGGGCTTTGAGAACATGTAATTTTACCCATAGCTATATTTCTCCACCAAGCAGTGCTTTTCCCTCTGGGTTCTGCTGAAGTCATTTTGGTTTATGTTCCCTCCTGATGAAGCTCAGGCGGAGGTGGGCTACATGCTCAGGAACTCTCCTGGTGATCCGAAGCGCAAGAATGCACCCGCTCATAATGGGGAGCCACAGGACACACCAGAGGGACAGCCAGCCCCTATGCTATACTTTAAAAGGCATTTTAAAGTAAAATAAAATAACTTTAAGCAATGTTGGGGAGTGATGCAATTTGCTCTGTGCCCCCTCCAGAAATTTGATGGTCTAGCAAGCAACAAACTATTGTGCCAGAGATAGTGTAGTGTTTAACAACATATTAATAGATGCACAAGGGGCGTTTTTTTTCCAGCCTGAGGGCCACAACCCATTAAGGGCAACTGTCTAAGGGCTGCATTATAGTGGTGGGTGGGGCTAGAGGCAAAAAGTGGGAGAGGCCATGGATGTGGCTCTCACCTTGTACAGGAGGCTACATTCCAAGCAACACAGAAGCTAGAGATTCCCACACATTCCCAGAATCTCTATGCATCCTTCAGTCAGGCAAAATCACACAAGGAGGGTACAAAGCAAGGGTGTCAAGGGGGGGGGGGTGGCCTGTGGAGAGGCCATGTGAGGTTTGCATTTGGACCCCATGCCTGAGGTTCACCATTCCTGGTGTAACCCTATAAATATCTATTCAGAAGTAGGGATATCAGAGGATTCTGACAGGAGTAGTAATAGGAGCAGAGACCGTTGTGAATGTGTTGTCAAAGCACAATATTACCTAGGCAATTAGATTTGGTTGTGTGCTGATGTCATGGAGGGAAACTAAAGCAAGTGCTTTCTGGATGGGTCAAATAGTAGGTCCAGCAAATCAGTGATGACATGATACCGTGCCACCAGTTATCCTGTTTCATGGGCTTTTGAGGCTCTCAGGGGAAAGCAGGAAGAAGAAGAGGAGGAGGAGGAGGAGGAGGAGGAGGAGGAGGAGGAGGAGGAGGAGGAGGAGGAGGAGTTTGGATTTGATATCCCGTTTTATCACTACCCGAAGGAGTCTCAAAGCAGCTACCATTCTCCTTTCCCTTCCTCCCCCACAACAAACACTCTGTGAGGTGAGTGGGGCTGAGAGACTTCAGAGAAGTGTGACTAGCCCAAGGTCACCCAGCAGCTGCATGTGGAGGAGCGGAGACACGAACCCAGTTCACCAGATTACGAGTCTACCGCTCTTAACCACTACACCACACTGGCTGTATCCAATGAAGTCAATTCACCACAGGCAAGATCCAATCAAGCAAGTAAAGTCCAGTCAAGGTAAGCAAAGACTAGTCTAAGCCTGCAGGGACAGATCAAGGCAGGGAAAGTCTGTAGAAGCTTTCCTAGGCAGAGAAAAACAAGATGTCAGACAGCTACAGATGAGCTTTGCTGGTCAAAATTATTTCCTGCTAAGGTAGCTGTAGGAAGATGTTGTACCAGCAGAAGACTTATGCATTTTATATCATTTATTAAAAATATTAATACAACACACATCACCTGAATGTCACCTGTGATGTTCACAAGGTATTTGTTTATTCATTCATTCATTCATTCATTCATTCATTCATTCATTCAATGCTTTTATTGTTGTAATATACAGTTACTGACTTACATCTTGCATGAAAGAGTTAACCTGAGCCCAGAGCTCAGGTTGCAAGTGGGTGGAGCTGACCAGGTTCCCCCGCAGCCTTTTGGTTCTTCTTTCCCATTCTCTTTCTCTATGTGCTTCCTGGAATATCTAGTTGCCATTTTGGGGCCAGTCAGCTCAAAAGTCGTATTTTTCAACATAACCTTTTGGTTCCTGAGGTTCATTCTCAATATGTCACAATAAAACATAGTAATTAACAGCCAGCAAACACCTCAGTGAACAGATGAGTTTTAAGCAGGCACTGAAATCTCATTGGAGTTGGTGCTTTGCTTATTTCAGATGGGAGGAAATTCCAAAGGTTCGCTTACTGCATAATGTTCCACACAGCAGGCAGAAGAAGGAACAGAAGAATCTCCTCCATAGAGCTCTACATGCAAGCAGGACCATTTATTTATTTATTTATTTATTTATTTATTTATTTATTTATTTTTATGATCCACACTTTCATAGTATATATCATGGTGGATTCCAGCACAAATGCAATAAGATCACTCAATATATATTGAGCAAACATAACTGGAAAATATTGATAAAGCAGTTATTGATGCTGTTTGGGTAACAAGAAAAAAAGGCTTGTCTTTAAAAGTACAATTTTCCAAGAATAAATGAATGAATGTTTTTTTCAGACTTGTATATCATTATTTTCTTTTTTTTAGTATCTATGGATTTAAATATAAAAATGAGAAAAACAACTTATTTAAACATGTGCCCCCCTTTCCTTTTTCTTTCTTATTAAGATATTTATTTTTATTTACTCTTCTCAGTTATTAAATTGTTCATAAAATTATAACAAGTGGATTAATGATACTGTACCTGTTCATATGACCTCCATTATTTAATAATATTTGTTTTGTTTCTCTCCAGCTTTTTGATTAGATTGACACTTTCATAAAGCAAAGATGAGATAATGCTGGTATGCCTATCTGAGTAAAGGCTAATACAGAAGTGTATGTCTGGGTTTTAAAATTAAATTAAATTAAATTAAAAGTACAGTTTTTAGTAGACGTCTGTAAGAAGGCAGGGACAATTCCTTAAGCACCTCTACTAGCAGGGAGTTCCACAGGACAGGGCTTGCCAAACTAAAGGGTACGACTCCAACCAAAGGATTCAAGTTACAAGAAAGGAGATTCCAACTAAACATCAGAAAGTGCTTTCTGAAAGAAAGAGCTGTTCAACAGTGGAACAGTCTCCCTTAGGAGGTGGTCGACTCTCCTTCTTGGAGGTCTTTAAGAAGAGGTTGGATGACCATCTCTCATTAATGCTTCAGCTGAGATTCCTGCACTGCAGGGGATTGGATTAGATGACCCTCAGGGATCCCTTCCAATTCTACAGTTCTATGATTCTAAAGGCTCTGTCCCTGGTGAAGGCAAACTGAGTCTCAGAGGTGTGGAGAACCGTTAGAAGTGCACCATCAGAAGATCTCAGTGAGTGTTTGTTCACGCTGCTCCATGCAACTGAGCAGCTATCTCACGCCTGGGTGGGCACGCTCCACACCCCACACCCCTTGGGAGCATGGCCACCCTGGCCAGCTTGGGCATATGCTCCACTGCAGTGCATAGGACTTTATATGCCAAACCACAACACCTTGAACTTGGATCAGTAGCAAATCAGCAATCGATGCAATCCCTTCAGAATTGCTGCAATATGATCACACCAAGCCACCCCATTCATTTGCGGAGTAGAGGGCTTGTGGTGACTGCTAGCCTTGATGGCTATGCTCTGTGGTCAGAGGCAGCAATGCTTCTGAAAACCCGTTGCTGGAAGCCACAGGAAGGGAGAGTACTTATTTCTCACAGAGATCTGGTTGGCCACCGTGAGAACAGAATGCTGGACCAGATGGGCCATTGGCCTGATCCAGCAGCAGGGCTCTTCATATGTACTAACCTCTGTGCCCTGCACCAGCTGCAGATTCCAAACCAGCTTCAAGAGAATCCCGACATAAACTGCATCACAAAGATCTAATTTTGAGGCTACCAAGACATAGGCAACTGTGGCTAGCTCATCCCTATAAAGGAACAGCTGTAGCTTTTGCACTAGTTGAAGCTGGCAAAATGTAGATGAACAAGACCTGTTATGTGGTTGACTCTGCCTCCCTACAAGACCTGGTGTGTATGATTTTGCAGTCTTTGATTTCTGCAAGACTGGGAGGATGGAGGGCATTTATCCTCTCAGTTGAAGAATGATGACTGAGCTGCATCCTTTGGCCAAGAGGACACCAAATATGTTACTAATTGTTACTCTTGCCCCACTCAAAGAAGCATTCTGAATCTCTTCCTAGTTAAGGTCCAATTCCATGTGCTGCATGGGTCTAGAGCAAGGGGTAATGACACCAATCAGAATTGGTTGTGTGTTGATGTCAGTGGTGGTGGTGATGAAGCCTATGCAGAGAGAGGGCAAAATCTTTCTGAATTAATCAACAAAACAAAACAAAAACCCTCTTATCTCTTTTTGCTTCTTCCAGTGCTTGGAAGAAGAAGAAGAAGGAAACATCGGAAGGGTGTACACCTACCAATTCTGACAAAAATGCTTCTGCAATGTTGCTTTTGAAAATATATATTTACCATTATAGCCTGGGGGGTCAGTCTGGATCATTTCCATATCTGTGATTCTGTATCTGTGAGGTTAGAATCTATAGGTGGAAACCTGCTGAACCTGCTGAACCAGCCAAACCAGTTCCTTTATTATGGCAGTTGTCCAGTTAAGTACTACCATCTATCCACATGCACAAAGAGGTTGCCCTGTTGCCCTAGAGACCAATGGGTTGGCCTTTTCCCACCTCACTTGGCGGGATAATCATCCTAGGAGAAGAACAACAAGTCAAGGTGGGCTGTGTGTGTGTGTGTGTGTGTGTGTGTGTGCTCTTTCTCTGATGCTGAAAGCCTCCAGCACAGAGCTGCTGTGAGCCCATCATTCCTATGCTCAGACTGTATAAATGTGTAAATAAAACCCTATATCCTAATGACACCACAACTCTCCATTGACTTTCATTCCAAGGAAACCAAATCCTGGGTAAGTGCTGGGTCCCATGGAGTCTCTCGCTGCTTGAAGATTGGGGTGCAAGCTGCAATCCCTTTCTATTTTCCTTGCTTGGCAAACTTGGTGTTGAGCATGAAGGGACTGCAATCATCTAGCTGTAAGCTCAGTGCATGTGCCCCACAGGCAAATCCCCATTAGTATTCGCATTTGTGAGCTCACTTCATAAGACTAATGGAGTTGCTACCTGGGGACATTAATTGTGCATGACACCACTGGCGTGCCTTTCTGCACTCTTACTAATATCACAGGGGCCTCCTTGACAAAACGCCTCGAAAGATTACAAACAGACCTAAAGTAACTGCCACATTCACACTCATATTTGACAGCGATCTCCAAGTTCAGTCGCAATAGAATTACCATTCCTTCCTTGCACCTCTGGCTCCCTCGATTGCATTAAGCAATGGGTGATATTACTTCCTTTCAACCAGTGTCATCTTGTGTAAAATCCAGCCACCGTGCCTTTTCTGTTCAGTCTCCCAGTCATCAGGGAAACATTATCAGTTCCTTGAAGACTTGTCTAAGTGGGAAAGTGTTGTGGTGTGTGTGTGTGTGTGTGCCTGTGTGTGATGAGTAGATCTCAAACTTTGCTGCAACACTGGTGGGAATGGGGAAGGGTCTGGTGCACATTAGGTCTGGTAGGTCAGAAGGCAGGGATTCCAACAGCAGATGGCACCAGAGCTAATGATGGATGGAAGCAACTAATTCTCCTCCATTGCTGAGGTGTACAACTGACAGCCAGGACCACCACCTGAACTTGTTGTAAGAAGGCAGGCAGGTGGGGGCTGGCAAAGGGCAGACTGAGGTTGCTGGGTTGCCCAAGTATTCATTCATTCATTCATTCATTCATTCATTCATTCATTCATTCCACTTGTACACCACCATTTCCTTCAATGAGTTCAAGGTGATATACAAGGTTCTCCCCTCCTGTTTTGATCCCTACAACAACCCTATGAGGTTGCTTAGGCTGAGAGACAATGACTGACTCAAGGTCTATGTCAACATTGCACCCTCAGTACCATTGTAGGCTTTTGCACTTTGTAGTGGTCCAGTGTTGGGGTGGTGGTGGTTTGAAGAACTATTTCTGCAGCAAACTTCTTGTAGGGCCCCAATCTCCAGCACCCTAGAGCCGCCAAATCGGCATGGGAAAGGAGCTTTTTAACCCATGCATGCTGCAAAGAGAAGCATTTAGGAGAACTGCAAAGACAAGGTTCTTCAGTTGCAAGAAAATGGTGTGCATGTTCTATTATGTACATACAATGGAATTTCACAGAAAACACAACTTAAATCACTCTGAAAGAAGGTATTGGAACACTACAAATCATTTGCTCATGTACGTGCACAGAAAACAATAGCTCTAGCAGAAATGGAGATCTGCATGCATTGTTGCAATGTGTCCATTACTGTTGTTGTTGTTGTTGTTGTTGTTGTTGTTGTTGTTGTTGTTGTTGTTGTTGTCAACAACAATAATCTCAGAAGGTTGTGTATTCTTAGAAGGAGGCATGGCTGTGACTATCATGAGGGGGGCCCTAAACTTCTGGAGAAAGAAGAGAAAGAAGATTTTATAATGTTACAAAGTTACTAAAGAAGATTAAAAATGAACGCAGAAGAGAGGACGTGAGGAAGTCCTAGAATAATGATTATAAAGAGGATAAGGATTGATAAGTGTGTGAGAGTTTTTCTTTTTTGTATTTTTGTATTGTTTTGTAGTTTTTGTATTTTGTATGTTTTTATGGTTAAAATCTAATAAATTCTTATTTAAAAAAAAATAAACTTCTGGATTTGCCCCTACACTATTGATTGCAATAAAATAAAATAAAATAAAATTTAAAAAAATCAGCAACAGCCATTATGGAGCTAGCAAAAGTATGCAGAGAGAGACTGAAATTTATCTAGCAACTGTTGGGATAGGTCTAGTTTCCCCTCAATTTTTTTTATTTTTTTATTTTGGCAGGGTTAGCACAATGGGTAATGCGGCTGAACTCATGTCAGCTAAACTGTAACTCTTCCTGACCTTTTCTAAGGCACAAATGTATCTTGACTCTCTTTTGTTACTATGTAGGACACCCTTTTCAGAATGGTGTCGGTTTCAAGTGTGAGCTACGGTGTACTGTACCTGACAATCTCTTGGAGAGTCAGCGAGAGATGACAAGTACTGTAACCCCCTCCCCTCCCCTTTGGAAACTGCCTTGCGAAATCGAACAGGGACGACAAGCTACATCACCATCTCTCCTCAGGTTGTGAATGAGGAAGAGAGAGAGATGGTGAATAGGAATGCTCCTCTCTGACAGGTTTTGAGAGGTCTCTCATGTGCTCTTCAGGGAGCATTAGCAAGACATGCGGAGGGAGTTCTTGTTAAATGTGGGCTCTCTTCGAGCTGAAGGCTTTGAAGACTTTTCCAGAGTTGTTGATCCCTTGACAGACCTGTTGCTATGGGCAGAGCAATTGGGTGTTGAAAGGCAAGAATTTTCTCCATTAGGATGCACAAACTCCCAGGGAGATGTGAGAAGACAGCAGGAGAAGCCCAGTGCTCCTTCACCCAGATAATCCACACAGAAGGCGAGTGGGTTGTTTTACGTCTGTTTCTAAGATCTGTTCGACAGTGGAGCGTACTCCCTCTGGAGGTTATCTTCCTTGGAGGTTGTTGTTGTGTTGTTGTTTGTTTTAGCACAGGTTGGATGGCCATCTGTCATGGATGCTTTAGTTGAGATTCCTGCATTGCAGGGGGTTGGACTAGATGATCCTCATGGTCCCTTCCAACTCTAAGATTCTATTATTCTTTGGTGTTATTTCACAATACACAATACACAACACCTTGTTTTGCGGCCGGGATCTGTTCTGAAGCCCCAGCCGCTAACCGAAAAGGACGCAGGGCAAAGTGCTGCATCTGCGCATGCACGCGGAGCAGTTTGCAGTTCTGCGCATGCACGAGTGGCAAACCCAGAAGTAACCCGTTCCAGTACTTCCGCGTTTGCAGCAGACGTCCACCAGAATGGACTCTAGACAAGGCGGACGTTCACAGAGCTATTACTGTAAATGTAATGCCTTCTTTCCCCTTGAGGAAAGCTCATAGCTGTGTGGTATAGCTTCTTCTTTGCATGCAGAAGGTCGTGGTTCAATCCCTGGCATCTCCTAATCAGAATATTGAGGACTGACCAGCAGTGGATCTCCAGGGTTTCAGGCAGGGTTTTCTTTTTCTTGCTGTACCTGGAGATGCCAGCAACAGTGATGGCCACCAGCTTGGAAGGCTTTACAAAGGGAGTGGACAAATTCATGGAGGAGAGAGCTATCCATGGCTACTAGACACAATAGCTATGCTCTGCCTCCATCACTAGATGCAGTAATGCTTCTGAATACCAGTTGCTGGAAACCATGTGAGATGATAGTGCTCTTGAGCTCAGCTCCTGCTTGCAGGTTTCCTACAGGCATAGAGAGCCAGTGTGGTGTAGTGGTTAAGAGCGGTAGACTCGTTATCTGGGGAACCGGGTTCGCGTCTCCACTCCTCCACATGCAGCTGCTGGGTGACCTTGGGCTAGTCACACTTCTTTGAAGTCTCTCAGCCCCACTCACCTCACAGAGTGTTTGTTGTGGGGGAGGAAGGGAAAGGAGAATGTTAGCCGCTTTGAGACTCCTTCGGGTAGTGATAAAGCGGGATATCAAATCCAAACTCTTCTTCTTCTTCTTCTTCTACTACGAGAATAGGATGCTGCACTAGATGGGCCAGTGGCCTGATCCAGCAGGGCTCTTACATTCTTAACAAGAATAAGGAACTTGCTATTCCACCAGTCATTGGGTGTATGAAATGGCCTAGCATTTGGGAGGTACCAAATTTATACCTCACTACCATAATGCTCGGTGAGAAAATATACTCTGTGCTACTTTTTGTCAGTACAGTTGGAAGGTGTTGATGTTACGCCTTCAAATAGAGGAGCCATCGAAGGCAAAAAATAATGGCACAATATATTTGAGGGGATAATTTGGTTCCTCAGAGTTGGCAGAGTGAACACATTTCCTCCTGCTGTCTTCTTGACTTCTTGCCAAAAGGGAGAGAGAGGGGTTTTGATCGAACATCTGAAGTTAGTTTTTAAAAAAATAAAAAATAAATAAAAAATTGAGTATATCAACGTCCCTGTCAATGGACAGCCTTTGAATCCTTTGGTTCAATCATCATTTCACCAATGTGTTCTCCATTTTACACAGCTCCCCAGTGACACAGGACCTTTTGTCGAGCACATATGAAATTAAGTGAAATAAAAATCATATTAAAAATTATTACCGTCGAACAGCCATTAGTCTGCACGTTCCTGTCATGTCTTGATGGATTTCTCACTTAGTTCAATGAATGTTCTAATGACAGTGATAAAATCACTTAGAAAAAAATATATATAATAAACTATTAACCCTTTCTTGCAAATGCTTGTTCTCCCTCTCTTCTTACTCCCCCCCCCATATGTCAAAATGTTTTCAGCAATTGCTGGTGACTCAGGTAAATGTAGAAAGAAGAAGGCAGAGCTTGATTTACTGAGTCAGGAAGGCTCTGAAACTCTCAGTTTGAGGGAACTTGATGTCCAGGATGGGGCTCATTTAGTTGTCTCTTTATTTCCATAAATTCTGTATTGTATTTCAAAGCCCTCCCAAGACGACTTATGTACATAAAACAAAGTGTAACCCCCCCCCACTAAAACCCTTTAAAGCGTACATGTACCAAGGATTACTTGACTGAGGGGGAATTTTGGGCACACATTGCTCATCTGTTCACTTTGGGAGCTATGGAAGTGACTCAGTTATGGTCTGTGATAGCAGTGCCACCCATATGACCTCTCAGGTCAGTTAGGTAGGCAAGGATCCATCCTATCCTGTGTTCATATGAATTCACACTGCTTCTATTCCAGCACAGTTTGGCAGTGGCTAAAACCTAAGTTTTCTCGCTAACCTCTATGGTTGAAACTAACTTATTTAATGATGCCATTAATTACACAATTACTTTGAATGCATTTCAGTGGGAGGGAAAACAATATCAAAGAGGACACAATTATTTGCAAAATGTAACCCCCCCTACCTCCACCCCCACCCCATGACAGCAAATACTGCTTATATTCACTTGTATGATTTCTGTTTCTGGAGAGGTATTCAACTAAGTCCTACTCAGAGTTGACCCATTCAATTTAATTTACATACCACCTTTCACTCCAAGGAACGTACAGGTGGTCTGTGCTTCTCCTCCTAATTCAGTCCTCACAGCAACCCTGGTTAGGCTAAGAGGCAGTGACTGGCCCAAGGTCACCCAGTGAGTTTAATGGCCAAGTGGGGATTCGAACCCTGGTCTCTCCCAGGCTCCAGCTGAACATTCTAACCGCTATAACACACTGGCTCTATGAAGAAACCTAAATGAGCCATGTCCATTAACCTCAGTAGGTCTTTTCTGAGTAAGGTCAGTAAGTATTGACCTCTGATAAACAAGTGACCAATTGTGGCAATTTCTTTCCCCATTTCCATTTCTGATGGAAATCTCCAGCATCTCTAGATGGTTCGTCATCATTGATAATAGAGTTGCCATGACCACACACTAGAATCGGGTCAGGGGAGTGGCGGTCAGCTATCCTGACCAAATCTCTTCTTACCTTTTCCTTTGTTTTCATCTTTTTCCACACAAGTGCAAATTAAGTCAAAGCCAACGCAGAGGGAGAGCCGCGAGTCTCTCTTACTATTCATCACCAAGTAGAAGCACCGTTGGACAGATCTACAAGTCTCTGTAGGCTTTTGCAGCTGTATTTCCCCAACTCTCATCTGTAAGGCTGTGGCTGATTGATCGTCTCTGCTGAGATCCATGATTTTGTTCCACTTATTTCCCCCCCTTTTTAATAATAAAAAAACCCTTCCTTGTGTTTGCTAGCAAGGAGGCATTCTCCCTTGCAGGGGATGAGGAGTGTATAGATGCTCAGAATCACGACTATAATTTTGCAAATGATTCATAACCAGGACTTTTTTGTGTGTGGGTGAAGGGGATTGCCCCTTCCCCCACTGGTCATTATAGGAAACTTAGACTACATTAAAATATGGTTGAATATGGAGGGTTTCCTCCCCTGCCCATATCTCAGCTGCCCCCATTCAGAGTGCTAGAATAAAAGTGGATATGGAGTTTTTGCCTAGATTGGTGTGTGTGTGTGTGTGTGTGTGTGTGTGTGTGTGTGTGTGTGTGTGTTTCTGGCCCAGACAAAACATCTGCAAAATATTGAGGAAATCTAAAACTATAATCAGTGGAAGAGGAAGCCGTTCGGGCGCCTGGGGCGCCGTGCCCAGGGACGGGGCGAGCCACCCGTTGGGTGAGACAAGGGCAGGGCAAGCCACCCATAGGGGCAGGGTACACTACGGGGCCTCAAGAGTCTGCCTGCCTCCTCCCACTCAGCTGCCCTACAGCTGGGGGAAGGAAGCAGGCAGACAGTTCTGGCAGCGTGGAGTCTGTGCGTGCCCAAGCCACTACAACACTCTTCGGAGAGACGCGTGGTTCGGGTGCGCTGCAGGCTCCGCGGTGAGTGCCGCCCAGCATTTTATCACCCCCCTCAGTGGTGACACCCGGGGCAGACCACACCCCCTTCCTCCACCCCTGACTATAATTTCTCTGGGGTTGGGGTGGAGATGGAGCAGGCTTCACACACTCTTATCTATGATTTGCACAGCTGTACAACCTGAATCAATTCTTTGCCCATGTAACTTCAACATTAATTGTGTTTCCTCATCCTGACCTTACCTTGTACTACAGGAAATGACAGCTTCCTGGATCTGAATCAAATGAATGAAATTCCACTCAGGGCTCGAACTAAACAAGAGCCCCGCTGGATTAGAGTATCTCATACAGCTTCCTGTTTCCCACAGTGACTACAGAGAATAACACAGAATTGTTCTACTGAATCAGTTCAAAGGTACATCTAGCCTAGCACCCTGTTCTCACAGTGGGAGACCTTGGGGGTCTCATATTTTAGTGTGGTCCTGTGCAATGCCAAAATTCAGCTCTTGCACTCCATTCCAAATAATAGTTGCGGTGTTCCTGGTGGTGCCCCCAAGGCTCTGCGCCCAGTGCGATCAAACCAGTCACACTCCCCTAAATCCGCCTCTGATGGAAAGTCTGTGAAAAGAGCATGACTGCTAATAGTGTACAACTGTGTCCAAACATAGACAAAAACCAACCCCTTGATCTCAGGAACTACCATGCAAAAATTTTGTTACTGATATCTTAAGAGGTGTCCAAACGCACAGAGAACAGGCAAACAACTTTTCACAATATTTAGTTGATGATGATGATGATGATAAACATTTATGAATGACTTTTTACATATGTTTAAGGAGATTTAGAGGTATAATAAAACACAGCTTAAAATAAAATATAAAGAACCCCCTGAAATATTTAAAAACAATGCAAAACAAGGGTATCTAAAGAGTATGTAAAATAAAGGTATCTAGGGCAGATACCCTTTCATCTAGATGGAAAACTTTTGGGAGTGAATTCCATAAATTAAGAACACATTTTGTCAATAAGTTTTTGGGGGGCAGAAGTGTTTCCAACCAATTCTGGGGTATCATGGATGTCTATACTAAATCTGCTCACTCTTCTTCTTCTCCTAGAGGCATAAAGGTAAAGATAAAGGGACCCCTGACCATTAGGTCCAGTCGTGTCCGACTCTGGGGTTGTGGCACTCATCTCGCTTTATTGACCGAGGGAGCCGGCATACAGCTTCCAGGGTCATGTGGCCAGCATGACAAAGCCGCTTCTGGCGAACCAGAGCAGCGCACAGAAATGCTGTTTACCTTCTCGCCGGAGCGGTATCTATTTATCTACTTGCACTTTGACGTGCTTTCGAACTGCTAGGTTGGCAGGAGCTAGGACCAAATAACGGGAGCTCACCCCATCGCGGGGATTCAAACCGCCAACTTTCTGACCAGCAAGCCCTAAGCTCTGTGGTTTAACCCACAGTGCCACCATAGGGACAGACAAATCTGGAAGAAGTGGAAGGTGGGAATGACAGCAACAGTTGACTTCAGGATGCCCCATCAGGTGGAATTTCTATGATAGATTTGTCCATAGCTCGATCCAGCCCCGAGGGGCCATGTGTATGTGTGTGTGTGTGTGTGGAATTTACAGCAATGCAGAATGCACACATTTGAAAACAAGAATAGCTTTCTCTCTGCGTTACTTGTATGACAGGGTTATCACACAATTATTAGGGTGTGTGATGATGTCATCTGCTGCCTGACCTCATTCCATCAGGCCTCCCCTCTTAGACATTCACACATGAGAAGAACATTAGAACATCAGAAAAGCCTTGCTGAATCAGACCAAAGGGCCATCTACTCCAGTCTCCTGTTCTCACAGTGGCCAACCAGATGCCTATGAGAAGTCCACAAGCAGGACCCAAGTACAACAGCACTCCCCCCCCCCACTTGATGTTCCCAGCTACTGGTATATGGAAGCATATTGCCTCTTGCAGTGGAAGCAGAAGACAGACATCTTGGCTAATAGTCATTGGTCCATAAGATAGCTCAGTTAGTAAGAGCATGATGCTGTTAACACCAAGGTTGCCGGCTTGATCTGGCTGCATATTCCTGCATTGCAGGGGATTGAATTTAGATGTTCCTCGGGGGCCCCTTCCAACTGTGATTCTATGATTCTGTGAAAGCCTCCTCTGCATCATCCAATCTTCTTTTACAGCCTTCCAAGCTGGTGGTCGTTACTACATTTCATGGGAGCAAATTCCGTAATTTATGCTAATTCCATCAGGCTGGTAGTCCACAATGTAGAAGCCCAATTTGCAGATAGTGACTCAGACACCACACAAAAGCACTGACATCTAGAGGCAGAGCCAGGCAACGTGCTTGATGCTAGGGCCAGGACTGTGGCCACCCTCTCTAGTAATCATGTGATGCACCCTATCAGCAAGTAGTGCTTATAAGGGGTTTATCAGTAACACTATACACATTCACAAAGAGACCAGAAATGGCGAATTGCACTGGTTCATTATCAGGCCTTTGATCATGCACATTAGTGCACATGGAAAAAAATAATCCACCAGTATGCCGAATATGTGATGAATAATAGGTTTTATCCACTTCTCCCAAGTGTGCTAAGAAAGCTCTCTTTTTTGTGGGGGATGGGTGAGATTTGAGCATAGGAATTTTTGTCTTCCTTCTGATGATGCCCAGCTGAGTCACATTTGTCAGCTGAAAGCTGATTCTTAATTAATTTGATGGAAGGGAGTGGGCGGGTGGTGGTGGTGGTGGCAATGGTCCTCGTCTTGACACAGAGAAAGCACCAGACTTGATCATAGCAATTAACGGGGAAACGCGCCATGCAAAATTGAGTGAGCTTTTCCCAACGAGAAAGGGTTAAATTACCATGGAAACAAGCATGCATTATTTACATGGCCTAATGAATAAAACATTTAAGTAGTAGGCTAATAAATTTCAGGACACAAAAGCAAAGTAAGCTATGATTTAAATATATGCCTCTGATGAATATCACTTGAGTTATAGAAATAGAAAGCAATGGGAGACCTAGACTGTTTTATACCATGGGTCTGGCTTACGTGAAGGTATATATTCTCTTTTTAAATAAATGATTTTATTTTCCTTGACTAAGGAACAAAATAGAATAACATAATCTTTTCAGGAAGGGGGTTCCTTCCTTCCTTCCTATCAACCAGTCAACCAACTTGCACATTTGCTTCCCCAGGTTTCTACTCTTCCTCCTGAAAATCTACTCCTTAATCAGTCATTTCCCCTACAGCATCTTATACAGTATTAGATTTCAGTGGGGGGCTGATGCCCATTGGTACTGGTGGGGTGGAAGGCAGGAAGACGAACGGTAGGTTGCACCAGAGCCAATGACATAACCAAGAACGCAGACAGGTGGGGGCTTGCTGAATCATAAAATCATAGAATTGTGGAGTTTGAAGGGACCATGAAGGTCATCTAGTCCAACCCCCTGCAATGCAGGAATCTTTTGCCCAACGTGGGCCTCGAATCCTTGACCCTGAGATTATGAGTCCCATGCTCTACTGACTGAGCTATCCTAGCTATATATAAAGGCAGACTGAGGTTGGCCGGGCACTCTTGGTTTCCCTGTCATCTGTTCTACCAGTCCCACTGGACACCAGCCACCATTGCCTCTAGGAAGGCCACAAGTGTGGAAGCAATAGTTCTCCCCCACTGCTGGTATGTTAAGGAATACTACAGCCTTTACAGCAGAGGTAGGGAAATCTTCTTAAGCCCAAACTCAGTGAGGAGCTCCACCTTTTGGCTAGAAGACGCCTCTGTCTTGTGACGTTACATGTGGCTATTGGAACACTTTTCCTACAGTGCGGGGGTGCAAATGACAAGTCCCAAATGACTTTGGGAGCACAGACCTAGTTCTTTCCATTCATACCTTTAGTTACATAATTTTATTTATCTATTAGTATTATTTACAAGCTGCTTTTTCATTTTACGGTTCCTAATGTGCCATTCTGTAAACAACAGCAACAACAAAAACAGTAAAACCGAAACAAGGATAAGTACAATAAAAACAGTGAAATACAGGAAAAAAATGGAAGAGGATAAAAAACCCACAGTACTCACCCCCCCCTTTTAAGAGCTAAGGTTTGCTGGTCCCCTTGGGATAGGCTGGGTGCTCCTGCACCTCCCCCCCCCCCGAAGAGTGTTATATTTAGCTAAATCAGTGTGGTGTAGTGGATAGTGTAGGATTAGGATCTGGGAGAGACCAGGGTTCAAATCCCCACATAATCATGATACTCAACCTTGGGAGATTCATTGCTCTTTAGCCTAATCTACCTCACAGTGTTGTTCTAGGCTAGGCTTCCTCAACCTCAGCCCTCCAGATGTTTTTGGCCTACAACTCCCATGATTCCTAGCTAGCAGGACCAGTGGTCAAGGATGATGGGAATTGTACTCTCAAAACATCTGGAGGGCCAAGGTTGAGGAAGCCTGTTCTAGGCATTAAATGAGATGGGGAGAACCATGTAGGCCACCTTAAACTTGAAGAAAAATGTGGGATATAAATGCAATAAGTGAATAAATAAATCTCCAACATTTTGGGGTGTATCAAACTAAGTTCTACTTACAGTAGACCAACTGACATTAATGGACTTAAGATAGTCATGCCCATTAATTTCAATGGACCTTTATCCAGCATTGGATAAACTTTATAATTCTATGGGATTATGATGGAGTGGATGGGTTTGGGGTCTAATCCAAAAGGGCTATTTGTATATTCTTAAATACACAGCAAGTACTGTATGTGTGTGTTGGTCTGCTGAGCATGGTGGCTCTGCTGGTGTTTATGCCCCACAAGGATGAGTTACTTTCTATTCCTTGCAACCCATTGCTGGCAGATGGGATGGTTTTATTGCAACCACAGACAGGTTGCTTTCAGCCTTGGCTATATTTAGACCAGTGGCATCTATCTGTTCGTGGAACAGATTGTCGTTGGCTGAGATAGATGGAACAACAGCTGGCATTTCCTAGGGTGACCAAGACAGTGAAATAATACCTCCAGGATGGCCTAATACAAAACTATTTGTCATGGGCCATTCAAATACAGGTGGCCTGGGTTGGATATGACACTCAGGTTGGCCCCATATGAAGCTCCCTTATAGCAAACAATTTCTCCACCCCACCCAAGTATTGTTCACTATGACTGGCAGCAGCTCTTCTGGATCTGTAGCAGAGAGGGATCTTTCCCATCACCTGATCAATTTCAACTGGAAGTGCCCAGGGTTGAACCCAATACCCTCTGCTTGCAAAGCTTCTGGTTTACTGTAATATATTGAAATGACTGACTGGAAAAGGAACTCAGGCTGAAAAAGATTCCACACCCATGCTTTAAAGTTAAGAGGAGGCACCTTGAACTGAACCCAGAAATGGAGTGAGAGCTGGTGAAGTTGTTGTAATCTATTGGCAGTAGGCAATCAAAGGAACAAGCTATTGTCAGTGGCCTAGTTGCTGTGCAACTGGACACTTTTCAAGGGTAGCCTCATATGCATTACAGTAGCCCAGTCTGCTAGTAACCAGAGTATGCATAAATATGGAAATAGCTCTTGTCAGAGCAACATCTATCTTTCCTGGGAGCTCTCTGTGGTCCTGAAAAGATATTCTTAACTCCAGCTACCTGGAATCAGTACTTGTTTTCCTCTCCTTGCTTCTGGACTTTTGCCACAGGTCAGCCTCCTCCTGACCTCTTTCAGTAGTCTGATCAGGACCTGGTGGGATCAGGGCAACCCTGGAATAATGGAGATCACTGTGGCAAAAGCTTCCCCCTTCCTCTCCCTTTCTCCATTAATGCCACCACAAATTAAATGCCATGAATGCAAATGCTCAGAGAGCTGAGTGCGGGATGTTGCTGAGTATATAATGGCCGTCATATCTGCCTTCATTCCGTCACTCCACCACAGGTAATTAATTGCCTTGTAAAGTGCTCTGAGATACAGCGTATGAAAAATGTTATATCTGTGCAGGGGGAAGCAAATACAATAGAGCTGATGTATTTAAAGCCACAAAACCCCAATTCAGAGGAGATGGTGGCTGAAGGAACTGTGTGCCACTAATTCCTCTTTGTAGGACCCACACATGGTGAGTCATTAGCAAATTCTCCCCCTTCTCTTAAGTTACTGAAACATGATATTTAAGGTTTCTACGTGTAGAGCGGCCTTCCTCACAATTCCAGCATGACCCAGTTATTTATAACTCCTAACAGGGGAGAAATTATAACAAAATAAACATAATTTATGGGCAGTTTCGGGAAAAGGTATCAAAACACCAACAAATAAGGGGTCCTCATAGCTGAAAAAAAGGTGTCAATATGATCTTAAGGTTAAAAAAAAAATATGTCCCCAATGGACAACATTAATGCATGTGACAGCATTTTTTATATATTTCTAGGCAAACGTAATTGCTTATAAGTAGGCCTCTAAAGTAGGGTAGGGAGCCAGGAGAGAGTGGGGAGAAGAGAGGCTGACAAGCTCACCAGTTGGGTAGGCCATTGCCTTTCAGATTTCAAATGTGTAAAATATTTATTGAGAACTGAGATCTATGTTATGTAGCAATACAGTGGCAAATTCAGAAAAGCAGGGTCCCTTGATGATAGTCATAGCCATGCCCCCCTCAACACCATACCCCTCAGAACCACACCCCTCCTGAGATTATACAATAATCTTATAATTATACAATAACAATAATTAGGGATGCATTGCAATGATTGCTGTAGATCTTCATGTTTTGCCTTTCAGCTAGACCTGCGATTTTCTGTGCATGTACATGGGCAAATGATCTGGGGTGCTCCAATATATTCTTTTAGGGTGACTTAAGTTGTGTTTTCCTTGAAACTGAAACACACTGTGTTTTCAGGCTTCCTAATTGCTTATTTTTGGATCATACAGAACAAGTCTTCCTCAGTGTTGTTCATGTGCACCTTAGGAGCCAATCCTCGGTGGCTGACTCACCTGCTTTCACTCTCATTCAATCCAATAAACACCAATGGTGAGAAGACTGCTCAGCTGCTTAAAAAACCTACCCTTTCATGCTTTGGGGAGGCTCTAGACATGGGAGACAGGTACCCAGCTTGGACCTTGTTGCAGAAATATGGTAATAGCAGATCTTCAACACCGCATGCCCCATGACCGCAGACACACCTGCTGTTATGTGAAGAATTTCTCCTCACAGAGAAGAGATCGTGGATAGGGAAGGGTCATGTTTCATTTATTCTCTTTATTCATCATTACACTTACACCCCATCTTTTCTCCAAGGATCTCAAGGTGATGTGCACTGCTTCCCCCCTCTTCATTTTGACCTCATAACAACCCTGTGAGCTGGGTCAAGTGGAGAGACTGGCCCAAGGTGAGCTTCATGGCTGGCTGGGGATTTGAACTCTGGTCTTCCATGTCCTGGGCCAACACTCTAACCACTACCCCATGCTGACTTTCCATATGTCTCATATGGCTTATTTCACATGAACTCCTCATGAATATTCTCATTCACTGAAAGGTTCGTGGCTTATTGGTAGACTCTTAGGGTCGTCTTTTTCAGGGGTAAAATTTGGGACAAGTTGCATTTATCTGCTTTGAATGGCCATCATAGCATCCTCTTTTTTGCTCTTCAAAATATGGCAACTCTATTAGAGTGAATGAAGTAGGTCCATTTCCAAGAGGCATTGAGAAAATGCTGCATTGGTTGGCCCCCGCTTGGGGAAGACTGATTTACACAGATTGTCCATGGTCTCAAGCAGAGGTCTCTCACATCCCAGACTACCCAAAATCATTTTCCAGGTGACATTACCAGAGATTGAACTTGGTATCTTCTGTGTCCAGAGCAAGTACTGCTACTTTGCTCCTGGGCTAGTATACCAGGTTATCATACTGTTATTACAGTTGTGGTGCAGTCTTCATCCAAGGAACACAAGCTGTTCCATGAGGGTGGTCATGATGGAACATAGGAAGCCACCTTATACAGAGAGCATTGGTCCTTCTAGCCCAGTAATATCTACACTGACTTGCAGTGCATCTCCAGAATTTCAGGCAGGGTTCTTCTCTTCCAGGGGTAGGCAACCTAAGGCCAGTGGGCTGGATGTGGCCCAATTGCCTTCTCAATCTGGCCTGCGGATGGTCCGGGAATCAGTGTGTTTTTACATGAGTAGAATGTGTCCTTTTATTTAAAATGCATCTCTAGGTTATTTGTGGGGCATAGGAATTCATTCATTTCCCCCCCAAAATATAGTCCAGCTCACCACATGGTCTGAGGGACAGTGGACCGGCCCACGGCTGAAAAAGTTTGCTGACCCCTGTTCTCTTCCAGTCCTATTGGGAGGTGCCAAAAACTGAACCTTCTGCATGCAAAGCAGATACTCTGCCACTGCTCTATGACCCCTCCCGGACCATGCTTGCCCACCCAAAGCATGATTTAAAACAAGATTTTAAAATGTCTGAGATTCACATACACAATGCACCCAAAATATTACCAGATTTTGAGTGGCTGTGCCATTTCATTTGAGCCCCAGCCAGGAGAAGTGTGCCGGAAGAAATTATTTTCCTGCTGTTTATTCATATATATCTCAGTGTAGAACTGCTGTTGCAAATCTCTGCAGCTTCAATCTCAGTTTTTTTTTTAGCAGTCCCAGTATTTCATCACAGCTTGTATTCAGATTGCCTCCTGCAATTACTGCTTTTGTATTGGAATTGATGGGATTGTCCTCTTGGTAAAAAAAAATATCTCTCTCCTTTTTATTGGCACATGTTTCATCTGACTTCCCCACACAATCATTTGCACTGCACAGAATGGAAATAAAGACAGGAACAGTCTTGAGGAGATCTTTTTTCTCCTTGACTGTGTGTGCGCACGCACACATCTAATCTAAGGAAGAGCTCTGTGCTGCTCAAATGCTTGCAAAGAGAGACATCTCACCAGTCTATGTCATTCATAAGAACATAAAAAGGCCCTGTGGGATCAGGGCATCAGCATCCTGTTCTAACAAACCAGTTGCTTGCAGAAAACTCTCAGGCAGGTCCCATGCATAGGAGCCTTCTCCCATCCTTTGGTTCCCAGCATCTGGTGTTCAGAAGCATTGCTGCCTCCAACCATAGGGGCAGAGCATACAGTACAGTAGGCATCATGGCATAGGAGCCAACTCGTAGGGGCTGAGGTCCCTTCAACCCCCCTAAAATATTTGAGGGGGCCAAGTCAAATTTTGTGCTTGTGCCACATCAGGTGATCAATTATGCAGGTGGGTCTTAACTGCTCCCCCGTATTTTATTCAAGTTGGCACCTCCACACCATGGCTAGTAGCCACTGATCCCCATCTCCTCTATGACTTTGTCTAATCCTCTTTTGAAGGCACCCAAGTTGGTGGTTGGTCATCACTGCCTCCTGTGCAAGCGAGTCCCACAGTTTAAAAGCTTTCATGCAAAGACCCATACATCTGAGAATGAGTTTGCTATTGGTACATAGGATGAATACTGGTGGTAAGTGATGCTATTGCAGCCGACAATCCCTGCATTTGGAGCACCGGAACATTGAGTTCAACCATTGATCCATCTAGCTCAGTTATGTCTGCAGCAGTTCTCCCAAATCTCAGGTGGAGGTTCCTCTAGTGCTACCTGGAGATGCCAGGGATTATTTTTATTCATTTAAAAGAATTTGTAAATCACTTAATTTTTAAAAGCCGCAAAGTGGTGTGACAAAAGGCTGGCCTCTGCCCCTGTAATTCTCAGTGAAAGGGCGTGTCCCATTTGCAGTATGCGAAGTTCCTGACTACATTCTATCTATCAAGGGACTGTGTAATCCAGGAAGTAATAACTTTCTTCCTCTGCCTCAGGTGGTGTCTAAAAAAGCAACAGGTGTCACTCAGCCCCCAAGTGAGGCCTGCTGAGCAAATGGACTGTGGCCCTGCAGCATTTGTCTCTTTTTGGCCACCAGAAAAACCTGCAACTAGCCTCTCACGCTGCATTACTCATGAACACGATCGGTAATTATGAACCAATCAGATCCTTTTATTTTCATTGTTCCGCTTTGTCTCTTTGCCATCTTCCTTTCTTGCTGTTCTTAATAAACTACCTAAAGAAATGTGGTTGTTTGGGGGGTTGCATGCATTATTGCTAGCACTCAGAGAATCCACCCACCTACACGAGCCTAAGTCACTTTGGTTCACGCTGAAGAGAGATAGGACTGGATGCCCCACATCCTCCTTCAGTGCTCTTGCCTGGCTGGAATGTGTTCCTTGAACCATGAGTGCCTCTTGCTTTTCTGGATGGTGTGTGCTTGCAGAAGCATCTAACTTTTGCATGGCTGGGAAGTGACTGCTCAAAGATAAGCATTTTGTCTGTTGCCCCGCCCACCTTTTCCTCTGGGCCCGCCTCCCACTGGAGGCCTCTGCGCCCTGCAAGGGAACATGGCCCTTGGGCTGAAAAAAGGCCCCCCCCCCCGTTCTACAGCATCTTTTGGGGGATGTGGCAAGAAAGAGCTTAAAGAGGCAGCATCCTATACCTTGAGATAAATCATGGCTTGTGAAAAGACTTAAGTTACTTTTTAATTAAACTAAAATAAAATGGAAATATGCGTATCCATTTTAAGGGGGTTTGGAAGGAGGCTGACCTTGGCTTGTACTGGGGTGACTTTGTTAAACTCTGCACCATATGGGCTTGGGGGGGTGGGGGATTTCTGCTTGTAGCACCTGCACCGATGCTACTGAGGGACCGAGCAGCATCTAACGGGTAATGAGAAACAGCTGCGTGCAGCCTAAAATTGAATCAGAGCTATGAGATTGGGGACATCTCGTCATTTCAGGCTCCCTCCTTCCCCCTCGTAAACAGAACTAGTTATTTCGACATCCCGGATGGGCCCCAAGGAATATGTCACCTCCCTCTTCGGAAGCCAGCACCAAGGCAAGTTAAGATTAAGAACAGTCCATGTTAGAAATTCAGGTCTTAATCAAAAAGAGCTGGGGAGTCGTTGACTCCTAGTTGTACCAGCAGTGGTAGCTCAGAGCTGGAACATGTAGCAGAATGTAAATATTGACCTGGTGCTGGTGCTAGGCTGTTTTGAACCCTAGGAAAGGTTAATTACTTGCACCTCCCCGCAAAATTGCTAACTTCAATTTTCAAAAACAGATGTCTTGTGGCAGAGGAAAATGCAAAGCAGAAAACTTGAAACTGCTAAATTTATTTTAAATTGCAAGAATAAGCAATGCAACAACCATTGACCTATCTTTCTCAAATACAAAAGATATTGTTTTCACACAGAAATAATTTCAAATGATCTTTTAAATTTAAATCTTTTAAAAGTCTCAATTTTAAGAACAGCAGAAATTCACCACATGTGGCTTTTCCTTTGCAAATTTTGTTACCAATTCCTTCAGGTCAATTGCTGACCAACTGATAAATTTGTCAAGCCAGCTAGCCTCTTTTGCAACCTGGTTGAATTTTTGTAAGTTTGAGCTGTGTGAGAAAGAGCCTCAGGGCAACAGAAATCTTAGGCACATTGTCCAGGAGTTGTTGTAGTATGAAGAGAAGTATACTCCTTGTGGTGGTATAGACTTTGTAAATCTTTCAGCTGTTACTATAAGTTCACAGCACAGATCTCCAGCACCAATATTTTTGCTTCCATTTTGCAGCAATGGTTTTTCCAAATTTTTGCAGGCCTTAGGTACATCTTCAGTGGAATTTGTTGATACTGCATATATAATACAGAGGACACTGGTGGCACTGTGGTCTAACCCACTGAGCCTCTTGGGCTCACCAATCAAAAGGTTGGCGGTTCGAATCCCCGCAACGGGTTGAGCTCCCGTTGCTCGGTCCTAGCTCCTGTCAACCTAGCAGTTCCAAAGCACGCCAGTGCAAGTAGATAAACAGGTACCACTGCGGCAGGAAGGTAAACGGTGTTTCCATGCGCTCTGGCTCTCATCACGGTCCTCCGTGCACCAATAGCAGTTTAGTCATGCTGCCCACATGACCCGGAAAGCTGTCTGCAGACAAATGCCGGCTCCCTCGGCCTGAAAGCAAGATGAGCGCCGCACCCCATAGTCACCTTTGACTGCACTTAAATGTCCAGGGGTCCTTTACCTTTTTTCTTTTCTTTTAAACAGGAAGCCAAATGGGGAAATATTTTGTTGTAGCTGTTGGAATCTCTCTTCAGCAGTTTGTATGGTCATGTTTAAGATAGTATAGTAGAAACCTACTATGAATTTCTGCTTTGGATCTTGTGGTACCTCTTATTGGACCTCAAACTCAAACTGCCATTTCTTTCTCCTTTTTCTAATCTGTCTCAAAGTTTGGTAGTATTTCTAGCTCATTTCCAATGTCAGCAGTATCTATCAAAACCTGTGGAAAACCCCCATCACACATGCAGCCCAGAAAGTCATTCTTGGTCACTTGCAATTTGCTTTTAGCTGAAATTAAATCAACCTCCTTATTTTGTAGTAGCTTGCTTGTTAGATTGACTTCAAAAAGAATGTTATACCATGGAACAAGTGATACCACAAACTTGAGTTTACCAATTATATCAGCAAGAGCCTTAGCATCAATTTGGGGAGTATTTCAGGCTTGTGTCATCAAATATCTTTATTAATAGAATAGAATAGAATAGAATCATATTAAAGCATCATATATACTACCAAGATGATATCTCAGTGGTTTCAAAGCAACAATCTTACTCTCTCATCTTGTTTTGTTCAATGGCTTAACAGTTATGACTAAATCTGAAACGAGGCTAGTTAGAATTTACCAGTGCTGAGTTAATGCAGAGAAATAATTATAGATCTGTTGAACCACAAAGTGAATAAACGAGTTGCTTCCACGCAACACACAAACACTACCAGGTTTAAAGAGTGTGCATTGCTGGCCACAAAAGGCCCGTGTGTTTATGTCCAGGACTCACTTTTGTACACCATTTCCTTTGCCTTTATTGTTAATCCCATTATTATAACCTTTACCATGCAGATTCTCAATGGGCAATCCATTTTGAAGTTGAGGCTCCAGTACTATGGCCACCTCATGAGAAGAGAAGACTCCCTGGAAAAGACCCTGATGTTGGGAAAGATGGAGGGCACAAGGAGAAGGGGACAACAGAGGATGAGATGGTTGGACAGTGTTTTCGAAGCGACTAGCATGAGTTTGGCCAAACTGCGGGAGGCAAAGGAGGATAGGGGTGCCTGGCATGCTCTGGTCCATGGGGTCACGAAGAGTTAGACACGACTGAATGACTGAACAACAACAATCCGTTTTGCTCAAGCTGGCCAAGAAGAGTTTCTGTCATATTTCATACCTACATAAAAAAACACCAATTCTAGTGTTTCAATTAAAAAATGTTTCAAAATAAAACATTGTTATTATTATTTCTTCAAAATGAAAAAAATTCAAAATATAAAATAAAAATAAAATATTGCCAGTAATGTATAAGATGGAACAGAAACTAATCTGCACAAAACTGTGTCCCTCAAAGGTCAGTACTACACTCCTTTTCAGTCTGTGCCTTAGGCGGCTGCTTTGCTAGCCTAATAATAGCACAGGCCCTGTATTGAATACCAGTGGTATCCAAAAGTTTAGCAATGTGCTCTTTTAAAGAAATTAATGTAAAAAGTAAGAGTGACATGGAGATGAAAAATAAAAGACCCACTTGAGAAACTATGGGAAACGTTTATGGACAATACAAGTGTGAAGCATAATGCCTGCTCTCTGCCCTTGTTCCACTCTAGATTATGGGCCTTTCGAGTTATCTCTTCACCTCAAAACACTGTAAAGAAAATGTAAAAGAGAAAGAATTAAGATTATTAGTCTTCATAGTTGTTGAGCTGCCGTAAGCCTGTTACATTAATAACTCACCCCTAGCATCAGTGTTGTTTAATGTTTTATTAGTATCATCAGAAAAGTTTTTAAAAGAATAGACAGCGTTTGAATTGTTGGGGAACAGGCAGAGGGGGTCTCTCCCCCACTAAAGTTTTACAAAGTCCCATTTAGCTACTTTTTTTTTAAAAGAACATTCCTCATGCACTGATAAAACAACTAAAGGAAATAAATATTGATGAAACAATCATGTAAAGATGGGTAAAGCAATACTAAGAAAACACAAACTCACATTTCTCATTTTGTGCTTTGGAAAGGGAAAGGACACAAAATAAATGGAAAGAACACGAAGGTGCAGACACACAATGCTCTATTCAAATTTCAAAAATATGCCTATTTATTTCTCTTCTCTCTCTCTCTATAAAAATGCTGCTATTTGGTAGAAATTCCAGGTAGTTATGAAAAGGTCCTAAAAAGAAGGAACTTAACAGGGGTGTTCATATGCCAGGAGTGTACAATCTGCACCTCTGTATGAATTTGTTGGACTGTACACACATACACACACAACATTCAATTGGTGGAGAGGCTGTCTGTTTAGCAGAAGGGCAGTAGGTCAGCGGCAGTGCATCTCCTTTGAATGGATAAGGTCCTAGGTTTGACCCTGGCATCTCCAGGTGGGGTGTAGAGTGTCCCTCTGCCTGAAACACTGGACAGCTGCTGGTGGTCAGAGTAAATAACCCTGAGCTAGATGGACCTCCTGGTATGTCTGGAAATGTCTGCTGTTTGAAACCATGGAGAGCTGCTATCAGTCAATATAGTAGACAATATTGATGTAGACTGACCAGTGGAATGATTCAGTATAAGGTAGTTTCCTATATGCCCCTTATATGGGAGGGGGATGGTCTGTAACTCGGTAGTAGAACAAGTTCAACCCCTACATCTCCAGGTAGGACTGGGAGAGATTTCTACCTGAAGCCCTGGAGAGCTGCTGCAAGTCAACATAGCAAATACTCAGCTAGATTTATCCCAATGGTCTGAATAGGTGTGATGCAGTTTCCAAGATTGTTGTTGTTGTTGTTGTTGTTCAGTCGTTCAGTCGTGTCCGACTCTTCGTGACCCCATGGACCAGAGCACGCCAGGCACGCCTATCATTCACTGCCTCCCGCAGTTTGGCCAAACTCATGTTAGTAGCTTCGAGAATACTGTCCAACCATCTCATCCTTTGTCGTCCCCTTCTCCTGGTGCCCTCCATCTTTCCCAACATCAGGGTCTTTTCCAGGGAGTCTTCTCTTCTCATGAGGTGGCCAAAGTACTGGAGCCTCAACTTCAGGATCTGTCCTTCTAGTGAGCACTCAGGGCCGATTTCCTTGAGAATGGATAGGTTTGATCTTCTTGCAGTCCATGGGACTCTCAAGAGTCTCCTCCAGCACCATAATTCAAAAGCATCAATTCTTCGGCGATCAGCCTTCTTGATGGTCCAGCTCTCACTTCCGTACATTACTACTGGGAAAACCATAGCTTTAACTATACGGACCTTTGTTGGCAAGGTGATGTCTTTGCTTTTTAAGATGCTGTCTAGGTTTGTCATTGCTTTTCTCCCAAGAAGCAGGCGTCTTCTAATTTCGTGACTGCTGTCACCATCTGCAGTGATCATGGAACCCAAGAAAGTGAAATCTCTCACTGCCTCCATTTCTTCCCCTTCTATTTGCCAGGAGGTGATGGGACCAGTGGCCATGATCTTAGTTTTTTTGATGTTGAGCTTCAGACCATATTTTGCGCTTTCCTCTTTCACCCTCATTAAAAGGTTCTTCAATTCCTCCTCACTTTCTGCCATCAAGGTTGTATCATCAGCATATCTGAGGTTGTTGATATTTTTTCCGGCAATCTTAATTCCGGTTTGGGATTCATCCAGCCCAGCCTTTCGCATGATGAATTCTGCATATAAGTTAAATAAGCAGGGAGACAATATACAGCCTTGTCGTACTCCTTTCCCAATTTTGAACCAATCAGTTATTCCATATCCAGTTCTAACTGTAGCTTCTTGTCCCAAATAGAGATTTCTCAGGAGACAGATGAGGTGATCCGGCACTCCCATTTCTTTAAGAACTTTCCATAGTTTGCTGTGGTCGACACAGTCAAATGCTTTTGCGTAGTCAATGAAGCAGAAGTAGATGTTTTTCTGGAACTCTCTAGCTTTCTCCATAATCCAGCGCATGTTTGCAATTTGGTCTCTGGTTCCTCTGCCCCTTCGAAATCCAGCTTGCACTTCTGGGAGTTCTCGGTCCACGTACTGCTTAAGCCTGCCTTGTAGAATTTTAAGCATAACCTTGCTAGCGTGTGAAATGAGTGCAATTGTGCGGTAGTTAGAGCATTCTTTGGCACTGCCCTTCTTTGGGATTGGGATGTAAACTGATCTTCTCCAATCCTCTGGCCACTGCTGAGTTTTCCAAACTTGTTGGCATATTGAGTGTAGCACCTTAACAGCATCATCTTTTAGGATTTTAAATAGTTCAGCTGGAATATCATCACTTCCACTGGCCTTGTTGTTAGCAAGGCTTTCTAAGGCCCATTTGACTTCACTCTCCAGGATGTCTGGCTCAAGGTCAGCAACCACACTACCTGGGGTGTATGAGACCTCTATATCTTTCTGGTATAGTTTCTCTGTGTATTCTTGCCACCTCTTCTTGATGTCTTCTGCTTCTGTTAGGTCCTTTCCACTTTTGTCCTTAATTGTGGTAATCTTTGTACGAAATGTTCCTTTCATATCTCCAATTTTCTTGAACAGATCTCTGGTTTTTCCCATTCTGTTATTTTCCTCTATTTCTTTGCATTGCTCGTTTAGAAAGGCCCTCTTGTCTCTCCTTGCTATTCTTTGGAAATCTGCATTCAATTTCCTGTATCTTTCACTATCTCCCTCACATTTTGCTTGCCTTCTCTCCCCCGCTATTTTTAAGGCCTCATTGGACAGCCACTTTGCTTTCTTGCATTTCTTTTTCATTGGGATGGTTTTCGTTGCTGCCTCCTGTATAATGTTACGAGCCTCCATCCACAGTTCTTCAGGCACTCTATCCACCAAATCTAAGTCCTTAAACCTGTTTTTCACTTCAACTGTGTATTCATAAGGAATTTGATTTAGATTGTATCTTACTGGCCCAGTGATTTTTCCTACTTTCTTAAGTTTAAGCTGGAATTTTGCTATAAGAAGCTGATGATCAGAGCCACAGTCAGCTCCAGGTCTTGTTTTTGCTGAGTGTATAGAGCTTCTCCATCTTTGGCTGCAGAGAATATAATCAATCTGATTTCGATGTCGCCCATCTGGTGATGTCCATGTGTAGAGTCGTCTCTTGTGTTGTTGGAAAAGAGTGTTTGTGATGACCAGCTTGTTCTCCTGACAGAACTCTATTAGCCTTTGCCCTGCTTCATTTTGAACTCCAAGGCCAAACTTGCCAGTTGTTCCTTTTATCTCTTGACTCCCTACTTTAGCATTCCAATCCCCTATAATGAGAAGAACATCCTTCTTTGGTGTCATTTCTATAAGGTGTTGTAAGTCTTCATAGAACTGGTCAATTTCAGTTTCTTCAGCACTGGAAGTTGGTGCATAAACTTGGATTACTGTGATGTTAAAAGGACTGCCTTGGATTCGTATCGAGATCAATCTATCATTTTTGAAATTGCATCCCAGTACAGCTTTCGCCACTCTTTTGTTGACTATGAGGGCCACTCCATTTCTTTTACGGGATTCCTGCCCGCAGTAGTAGATATGATAGTCATCTGAACTGAATTCGCCCATTCCCGTCCATTTTAGTTCACTGATGCCTAGGATGTCAATGTTTATTCTTGCCATCTCATTTTTGACCACATCCAGCTTACCAAGGTTCATGGTTCTTACATTCCAGGTTCCTATGCAATACTTTTCTTTACAGCATTGGACTTTCCTTTCGCTTCCAGGCATATCCGCAACTGAGTGTCCTTTCGGCTTTGGCCCAGCCGCTTCATCAGCTTTGGATCTACTTGTACTTGTCCTCTGCTCTTCCCCAGTAGCATGTTGGACGCCTTCCGACCTGAGGGGCTCATCTTCCAGCGTCATATCTTTTATATGCCTGTTGTCTTTGTCCATGGAGTTTTCTTGGCAGGGATACTGGAGTGGGTTGCCAGTTCCTCCTCCAGGTGGATCACGTTTGGTCCAAACTCTCCACTATGACCTGTCCATCTTGGGTGGCCCTGCACGGCATAGCTCATAGCTTCCCTGAGTAATTCAAGCCCCTTCGCCACGACAAGGCAGTGATCCATGAAGGGGAGTTTCCAAGATATCCTACATAATATTGGAGCTGCACAAATGACAGAAGCATAGAATTGTAGAGTTGGAAAGGACCCAAGCACAAGAGCACTCTCCTTTCCCATAGTTTCCAGAAGCTGGTATTCAGAAGCATTAGAATTAGAGGTAGAGCTGAGCCATTGTGGCTAGTTGGTGGCTTTCGTTGCCTCCTGTGGAAGTGAGCTCAAGTGTTTTAACTATGTGCTGCATGAAGGACTTTATTTCCCCTGTACTGAATCTTCCACCAGTTCTACCAGTTCTAGGGTTGTTGTTGTTGTTGTTGTTGTTGTTGTTGTTGTTGTTGTTGTTGTTGTTGTTGTTGTTGTTGTTCTTCTTCTTCTTCTTCTTCTTCTTCTTCTTCTTCTTCTTCTTCTTCTTCTTCTTCTTCTTCTTCCCCCTCCCTTCTTCTTCTTCTTCTTCTTCTTCTTCTTCTTCTTCTTCTTCTTCGTCTTCTTCTTCTTCTTCTTCTTCCCCCTCCTCCTCCCCCTCCTCCCTCCCCCTCCCCCTCCTCCTCCTCTTCTTCTTCTTCTTCTTCTTCTTCTTCTTCTTCTTCTTCTTCTTCTTCTTCTTCTTCTTCCTCCTCTCCTCCTCCTCCTCCTCCTCCTCCTCCTCCTCCTCCTCCTCCTCCTCTTCTTCATTACTCACCCTTCACACTAAGGTCTCAGGGTGGGTTACAACATTAACACAATTTTTTAAAAAAGTTTTAAAATCTTACAATAATAAAATAAGGTGAGTCCTACTTTTTAAATAAACGTCTCTCGTGTCAACTTTTATCTTTTCTGTAAACCAAAAAAAGTTTCAAATGCTGCAGCCTCTCCTCCTACAGGAGCTGCTCCATTTCCCATGGTCATTCTTATTTAAAGCTCAGTTCATCAAACAAACAAACAAAATGCACACGGTGCTGGAAAGTGTGCATAAAAATGAACATATTAGTGAAAATAGCATACAATAATATTAAGGAAAATTGCCTGCATTACTTAAAACTGCATACAAAAATATTTAGGAGAAAATTACAATATAATGCTGTTGAATTCTCATGAGAATTTTATTATTTAATTGCAAATTACTGCAAAATTCGGAGAACTGGATTTAAAATTGGAAAAATGAAATTTGTAGGGAACTGAAATTGACAGATCCTTTCCACTTCCATCTGTTATCAAATGCATATTAGATAATGAGCTCACAAAACTCTTCAGAGAAATTGTGTGGAGGGGGAGAAGCAATTTAACTGAATTTTGGAAGTTCTCATCCTTCTAGAGAAATTCAGTTAAATTGTTTCTCCCCCCTCTCGGTTCTTTAAAGAATTTTGAGGCCATTGTCTAATATGTATTTGATAACAGATGGAGGTAAAAGGATCTGTTGATTCTGGTACTCTCAGCTACTCTCAGATTCTTTCCCTTTCCCTTCCTTCCTTCCTTCCTTCCTTTGCAATGCCTGCAAACTGGCAGCACAATCAGGTTTGCATCAGAGAACTTTCAGAGGAGATTTTGCAAAGCGGTCTTCTTTTTCCAGAAGTTTGCGGTGGGGTGTGGGAGGGAAGAGGCCTTAGAAAAAGAAAACTCTCAGAAACATTCTCATAAAAATTTCCTTACGTGACAGGCAGGGAGTGCTTATTCCTCTGATGCATTCTCCAAAAGGAGTGTGTGTGTGTGTGTGTGTGTGTGTGTGTGTGTAGGGGTGATGGGGGTGGAGATAAGAAAAGATTTGAGAAGTTATAAAGAGTGGCTCACCCCATGAAGTGGTTTGGGATCTCCGGATCAAAAGTTTATTTAAGTGAAGAAAACACACCCATGGTTTAAAAAAAAAAAACCTATGAAAAAGAAAGAATCACACTGCTGTCAATTTCTAGACATCACCATCAGGAGAGAGAGAGAGAGAGAGAGAGAGAGAGAGAGAGAGAGAGAGAGAGAAATTACATTTCAGCCTGACAAGTGACTAATCAAGGCGCGTGAAACGGTGCTGCCATAAATTACTCCACCACGAAATAAAGCACACAAACAGACCGATGATAATAAATGTAAATTATTTCTCTGAAGAAATTTTCTTGGTATATGAGTAATACGAACCATCAGGAAGGAGTCTTCCTTAACATTAATTACAGAAAATGACAAGCGACTTGATGGTTGGGAAGGCTCATTATCCGGGAACATATTCACAACTTTGCAATTTGTGCGAGATGTTCTCGGGCTAAATTAATCTCCCTTCTTTGCATGAGCCTCTTCTAATTTTCATGTTATTAACAGGTTTGCGGTATCACTCAGTACTTGCCACTCCAATCAGGTTTCGGCGCGTTCGCAAAAGCGGAGTGTCATTTATAAGGATAAGCCTCCATAATGGCGCTCGCTTTCATGTGGAGAATTCTACAAGGTTGTGTTTAATAAGGTCCTTTAATCATCTCCTTTGCTCAACTTTTGCTTCCCCCTTTTCTTTTTTCTTTTCTTTTATGAAGAGTCATTATAAGACTTTGAAGTTCATCAAGGATGATGAAGAAGAAAAACCATGACATTGTTGCAGAGGGGAAAGGAGAGGAAGGATATGGAGGGAAAGGGGTTGTAGGAGAGCGTAAGGAAAGTAGGAAAATAGACGGATGGAATTTAAGGCAATGACAAATATTGTTGTTCTGCATCCTTGACGGTTGGGTTAGCGTGGAAAACCAAGGGTCCCAAGCATCTCAGTTAAGCATAAGAACATACAAAGAGCCTGCTGGATCAGGCCAGTGGCCCATCTCTGGAAAGTACAGGAAAACACAATCATTCCAAGAGCAATCCCAATATATCTATGCCTTATGCTTGTGCTCATTGTGACTGGTGCGCTCTGGTTTCTGTCACAGTGTTCCGTTGCACCAGAAGTGGTTTAGTCATACTGGTAGAGCAGAGGGAGTGAGCCTGATGGTAGGTGAATCCAGGGATAATGAAAGGCAGAGCCAGAACCAATGAGACGGCAGAAACAACTAATTCTATCTTTGATCCCATCCTCTACCCTGTTGAGTTATATAAGGGCAACACTGAGGCCAACGAGGAGGAAGCTGAGACAGGAAGTGCCCCCCTGTGGGCTGGTTTTAAAAAAGGAGGCAGAAAACTGAAGACTGGCTGAGAGCAGGCAGTGGTTGGAGCGGTTGCAGAGGCAGTGCCCCTGTGGCCCTTGCAGACCAGCCTCCAATGCTTATATCTTTGCTCACTGAGGTCTTTGGAGGAGTTACTCTCTGTAGTCCTCGATGGCTCTCTCACACAACTCACATCCACATGCACTAAATACTATTGACAAAGATGCATGGAACGCCTTCACAGCTAAGATCAGATGGGGCCCATCTCAACGGAACTTCAGCTGCTTGGTGATGACTTTCTTTTAATGCAGAATGATAAATAAAGTCAAGGTACTAAACGCACATCATGTGTTTTTATAACGTAGATATGCAAGGATTTTAAAACTTTGCATGTAATAAGTCTACAGCATGTGGCCTGCAGAATACACAAAAATAACCAAAGGGTGTTCAGAAGTGTTACTGCCTCCAACTGTGGAGCAAGAGCATAGCCATCGTGGCTAGTGGCCATTGATAGCCCTCTCCTTTGTGAATTTGTCTAATCTTCTTTCAAAGTCATCCAAGTTGGTGGCCATCATTGCCTCCTGTGGGAGTGAGTTCCATAGTTTAATAACACACTGTTATGTATCCTGTTGCCTGGACCACCCTTGGACACTGTTTTTTTGGCTTTGCCCGCATTGGTGCTGCCACCAGAGAGTTCCCTGATTGTTTGGGATCCTGTTTAGAGCTGGACATTATGCTCCTGTGATGTTCAAATGCAGGAAAAACAGTGTCTGAGTGGGGGGTAGGGTGGGGAGGAGAGCGCATAGAATATACTAGAGGGGTAAAAAGAAGACTTTCAGAAACAGAGAAAGAGACAAGAGAATGTAATGAGAACTGTTGTGACATGTTAGGAGGGTACTTTAATCTAATATGACAATCCTGGAAGTTTTGCAGTGTGATGGTGCTGTTCCGAGGTTAACCTGATTCCTATCTGCAGATTTGATAACACTGGACTGGTGTTTGTGGTGGGTCGGGGGGGTGGGGAGTGATTGAATGCAAGCAAGAGGAAGAAACTTTATTAAATTTCTGAAATTCATTTAAGCAAGGGATCTGTGTAATGAATTGCCCACTCTCGTCTGCACAGCATCCCCCGGAAGCGACGATAATTTAGGTGGACATAAACCGATATGTAGATTAAAAAATGTTTAAGCCAAGTGTCGTAAAATATCTAAAAAACATAAGGCGGAATTAACATAGCAAAGTTTAGCATTATAAGTAATGACGGGTCAGAGAGGAGGTTATGTCTGTGGAATTGCATTTCAATACAATAAATCCATTCAAACTCTGACTGGAGACTCAAATTGAATCTATAGAGAAGGCAACTGGAAGCCACAGAGTGCTATGATGAACTACTCAGGGGAGGGGAGGGGGGATGCAGTGCATTTAGAGTTTAAAGAGGGCATTGGTGAGCATGCCACTGGCTGGTTGCAATGCACATCTTGCCTCAATTGCTGCAACCCTCTCTCTGGCCTTCTGTTGTCACTCCACAGCCTCCTTACATCTGTGCAAAACTCTACTGTCAAATCCATTCACCTCTCCCATCACTCTGATCCCACGGCGCCCCTGCTGAAACCCCTGCATTAAGAACATAACAAGCGCTTGCTGAATTAGGCCAGTGGCCCTGCCACAGGTCTTAGGCATCAACACTGGGGAGGGGGGCTTCTCCAGCTGGCACAGTGATCTACCTGCCTGCTCCACCTGTGGATGTGGCAGTGATCCTGCCACTCTGCTAAGCCCTGCTGCACAGCAGCAGCAAGTATGCCTGTACTGTTAGATGGCTTTAAACGGGGGGGGGGGGGGTAGGCAATTAAATCAAGGATAAGTCTATCAGTGCCTTGTAACCATGATGGCTAATGCATCATCCTTGCTCAGAGGCAGTGCCACTGAATGTGAGCAACAGCCGAGGGGTACTTGTCTTGCTAGTGGGCTACCAGTAGGAATCAGGTTGGCCAGAATGAGAAATAGGAAGCAAAGTCTGCAGGATCAGGCCAGTGGCCCATCTAGTCCAGCATCCTGTTTTCACTGTGGCCAGCCAGGTTCCCTAATGGGAAACCTACAATCAGGAACCAAGCTCAAGAGAGCTCTCCCCTCCTGTGGTTTCCAGCACCAGGTCAGTGGCAGATTTCAGGCTCTCGGATTTCAATGGTGCCCTGTGTGACACTAAAATTTGCTACACACCCCTTCAGGCTGCATTCAACAGCATTGTTGTGGCACCCCCTGCAGCACACCACCCAGTACCCCCGTGCTGTTTGTGCCACCCTGAAACCACCTCTGACCTGGTATTCAGAAGCATTGCTGCCTCTGACTGTGGAAGCAGAGCACACCTTCCTCTAGCTACACTAATTTCCTTTCTGCTCCTGAATCCAGATGTTCATCCTTACCTTCAAAGCTCTCTGTGGCTTTGAACTGGCCCCTTATCTCTCTCTGCTCCTATATTCTGATAGATCCAAGCTTAAGATCTTCACTCCTCACAACCACTGCCTTATTCATCCAAAGGACGGATCCTGCAAAAGAGAAGCGTTTACTCTTTTTCCAGCGGAGGCTTGTGCCCATCGGAATGGGTTAAGTTGGAAGGCAGGGACCCCAACAGTAGGTGGAGCCAGAGCCAATGACAATGACTCCTTGATGAGTTTTCCAAGGGGAAACGTTGAGACTAAGCCAAGCAGTGTCACACCCTGAGCTGTTTGTAAGAAAGAAGGCAAGAAGGAGGGGGCTGGTTGAAGGCAGGCTAAGGTTGGTGGGGCAGTGCCCCATTTACCATAATAGACCAACCTCCACTGCTTTTCTCCCTTGTGGCCCTGCAAGCCATAGCTCAGTGCAGAGCAACTGCTTTGCATGTAGAAGGTCTCATGTTTGTGCATGCGTTCTATCAAAGATCAGAACATCATTGAATGGATAACCACCCAAAATGTGTCTTGGGATCCTCTGCAATTCAGATGGATTCCACAGCAGATACAGATGGAATCCTCAAAACGTCTGTCTAAAATAGAAGTGCCCTCCAGATGTTTTGGACTACAAATGCCAAGAGCATGAAGATCCTGGCTGCAGCTGATTGGTGTTGTATCCCCAAAACAGCTGCAAGGCAGAAGGTTGGCCAGCCTGGTCTGAAATACATAAATGGGCATTGACTTCCTAAAACACGAGGAGATGCAGCATGTTACCAAATGGGAAATCCAAAAGATCAAAGGGATGGCGCAACTCCCCTATGAGCAAAGGTTGCTGCATTGGGGGCTTTTTACTTTAGGTAAAGGGTGAGTAAGGGTGGGTAATGCTGGAGGGGTATACAATTGTGGGTAGTATATGGCACAAGTTGGTAGATGAAACTTTCCCTCTCTCTACCATAATACAGTAATACCTCTGCAAACGTCCACCTCGTTTAGCGTCCATTCCGGCGAACGTCTATGGCAAATCTAGAAGTACTGGAACGGGTTACTTCTGGGTTTGCCGCTCGCACATGCGCAGAAGCACTAAATCACTCTTCGTGCACTTTGCCCTGCATCCTTTTCAGCTAGCGGCCGGGGCTCCGGCACAGATCCCGGTTGCAAAACGAGGTACGACTGTACTAGAATTCAGGGCCATCAAATAAAGTCCAATGTTGGAAGTTTCAGCATAGATAAAAGAAAGTGCTTCATCATGCAGTGTGTAGTGTATGGAGTTTTCTTCTACAGGAAGCAGTGATGGTCACTTGGGTGGCCTTGAATTTTACAAATTCATGGGTGATGAAGCTCTCTCTCAGTGGCTACTAACCCTGATGGCCATATTCTGCTGCAACTGTAGGAGGCATTATTACTCAGGAAAGCAGCTGGGAATCAAAGTGGAGCAAGTGTGTTTGAGTTCAGGTCCTGCTTGCAGGATTCCCATCTGCTTAGCCCCAGTGAGAACAGGATGCTGGTCTAGATGGGCCACTGAACTGATTCAGTAGGGCAATTCTTATGAGCCCCAAGAAATTAAAGGGTGCAAGAAACACCTGCACACATACATATAATTATATTGAAGATAGGTATGGGGGGAGGGGGAGAAACTAAATTCTGTTCATATTTAACGTCAGCCCTACCTAATTCTCACTTTCTGCAACAATATGCAAACTGAAACACAACCATTGTTTGAGATTTGCACTTCCATGAATTTTGCAATGCAGAGGTTTTCAACCTTCTTGAGTCCACGGCTCCCTTAACCAACTATAGCAGCTCTGTGGGGCTCAGGAGCCCAGTTATGTCACCCCTTGCCTGCAGAGCTGGCAGCCTCTCACTCTTTATCGAACACCCTTCCTTGTGGAGTCTTCCCTCAGCCTCCTCTCCCTTCTACTTGGAAGACCTCTGGGCCGTTGCTCCTGCTCTCAGAGATGCTACCCTACCCCTCAAGAGAGGTGCCTCCTCACATTGCCCACAAGGGCCTGGGAAGCACCCCCAGGCCAGCCCCAGAGGCACCATTCTGTTGGGGAGCTTGTAGCCAGGGCTGCTGCAACAAACAGCTGTGCAAGCCTCTGGGAGGCAGAGATGTGAGAGGGCATCAGAGGAGGGAGGGAAGGAAAGAGGGACAGAGGCCAGTGTTGCCCGCGGCACCCCTGACCATCATTCAAGGCACCCCAGGGTGCCATGGCACACTGGTGGAAAACCACTGCACTGGGGTAAAGTGTGCATAAAATGCATATATTAGTGACAGTAACATATAGAATCATAGAATCATAGAATCATAGAGTTGGAACAGACCACAAGGGCCATCCAGTCCAACCCCCTGCATTGTATTAGGAAACATTGCTTGTAAACATGTATATTTGTCAAAACTGCATACAAAATGTGTATATTATATTCATACTAAAATGCTGATGACTTTACATGAAGACATCTTTCTTTAAGACTAGACTGATGCAGAAATGTGGAAAAACAACTTAAACTTGGAAAAATTAAAAATTGAGGGAAAACAGAATCAACAGATTCACCCTCTTGAAATGATGACGATATTATTTCCCCTACCCACCCTGCCAATATTTCTAGCTTGGTAAAGGAAACTACAAATGAGTGTGTTAAGAAAAAAAAACTTGCAACGTCATATCTTAACTTTTTATGACTGCTTGATGCAGACATTCTGCCAACAGATGCTGCATTATTAACATTTGATTAAAAATCTCTTCAGGTCTTAAAGCAGCCTGTTCGAAAAGAGAACATCTTGACAAGGCTGGTGGTTTATGATTGACAATTAATAATATTCTCTGTGTCACAACACGCCATGTGTGACTTCATTGGCAGTGGCATAACACAACACACTTCAAATTCGGGACCCCAAAATAAGAAAGAGGGAGGGGAATCTAATTGGGACAACTCTGCTTCCCAACAAATGATATGTTGAAGGCATCTCCTTGCCATAGGAGGATTTATGTTAGTGAACGGGTGCTCTTGATAGAATTCAAGAAGGAGCTTTGTAGAATTCTGTGTTGTTCTTAAATGTCTGGACATTTTTCAGCAGCACAGACTTTTTCTATCAAAAACTCCAAACTTTGCTTTAGCTATAAAACAAGGAGTGAAAGGGCTGTAGCTCAGTGGTAAAGTGTTACGCAATCTGCTCACCAGAGGTCCCAGGTTCATGGAAGAAGGGTCAAGGCTCAGTGGTAGAGCACTTGCTTTGCATGCAGAAGGTCCCAGGTTCAGCCTTACATTCTAAAACACTATGCTGAGTGTATGAGGGGTTGAACTCAGCAACCCTGGGATTACTCGCTAAGTACTTAGCCAGAGGTGCGAACGTCTGGTGAGAGGTTTATTATGGGCCATTGATTTCCTGTCAAAAGATATCTCAAACCCATTAATTGTCATATGACATGCTCAAAGAAGGGAAAAAACAAGAAACGCTAACAGGCTTTGATGACCCACCAAGTTAACGAGAATGACAAAGAACAGGTGTTAGAAATTGGGAGCCTTTGTCAACTTCTAGCAAACTACACCTGAGAAGTACTGGAAGCAGTGCTTTTTATCAGGCGGTAGTCAATGTTGTGCAGTACCAGCACCTTCCCGGCCACCCTGTCCCACAGGCATGGCTTGCTGGGCCCTGAGCCAGGACCTGGAGAGGGCAGGAAACCAGAGGCCGAGCTGCTGCCACTTCCTTGCCCTGAGTTGATGTGGATGGAGGCCCCCAAGAGGAGCCACCGAAAGGGGCGGGAGGAGCCTCTCTCCTCAGCCTGGAGCACACCCAGTACTGGCTTGTGCTGCCCTAGCGCAGCTCCTGGCCTCCTCTCCATCCTCTTAGTGGCAGAATGGAAGGAGAGGAAAGCCCCAGGAGAGCCAAGAGGGACCCCCTTTCCTAGACCCCACCACACTCCCTGTTGGACTGCTGGCAGCAAGGCAATGCGGGAGAGGCAGTGGTGGTGGAAACAGTAGAAGCAGAGCCCAGTTTGCTTTCCCCCCCCCCATCCTCTCATTCCAACTTCTCCTTGCCCAGCCTCACTGATGCCCAGCAGCCCTGGTGCCGAGGTTCAAGGTGGTCGGGTGGTCGGGCAGCCCTTTCTCCCCCTCCCTCCCTCTGTCCTCCTCTTCTTTCTTCCACCTTCTTTCTCCTCCTCCATGCCACCTCCCCTCCTCCCTCCTCTCTGGAAATACCCCAGGCAGCTTTATGGTGAGTGCCGGCACCTTTTTTACAAAAGGAAAAGAGGGGGAAAAACACTGACTGGAAATAATATTGACTCGTACAGCAGCTGCTTTGCTGTTTTTTTATTCCATGCAAGTGCCACTATACCTTACAAAACCTTTTGCATTGCTACTGCCTTGCTTTCTGTCTGCACAGTACATGTTTATGTGGGACTGCCTCCCCTCATCTAAGGCAAGTGCCAAAACAGATGTCCTTTGGATAATGAAACCACCTATTGCCTTTTAAACTGTATGTATGGACTGCTAAGTGGACACAGTATTATCCCAATGGACTGGCTCAGTATAAGGCTTTGTTCCTATGTAGGCCCCTGCCCATGAAACATGCAATCTAAATTTTGAAATATGGGAGGTGAGGCACGTGCAGAAGGTCCCAGGTTCTATCCCAAGCATCTCCCATTAGACCTGGGAAAGTCCCCCCTTCTGAAACCCTGGAGAGCCACTGCCAGTCAGTGTAGGCAATACTGAGCTGGATGGATCTAGATGTACCTATGGTCTGAGCTAGAAGGACCATGCCCTTCAAAGGTTGAAAGACATGGACATGTTTAGCCCAGGGAATAGATTGTTAAGAAGTGATTGTTCAGATTTTTGGAAGGGCTGGTACATATTTGGAAGGGCTGGTACATAGGTGATGGACCAAATTTGTTTTCTGCTGTGCCAGAGAGGAAGACTAGAACCAATGGTATCCAAATTACAAGAAAGTGGGTGTGCACTAAATATTAGGAAGAGTTTCCCAATGGTAGAAATTGTTTGACAGTGGCAGTGACATAAGCCAGGCTGGATCAGGCCAAAGACCCATCTCATCCAGCATCCTGATCTCACAGGGGTCAACCAGTTGCCTCAACTGGAAGTGCACGAGCAAGACCTGAGCAAAGCAGCCCTCTAGCCATGATAGTTACGCTCTGGCTCCACTGTCAGAAGCAGTAATGTGGCTTGGCCACAGTAAGAACACGATGCTATACAAGATGGAGCATGGACCTGATCCAGCAGGCTCTTCTCATGTCCCCATTTGTGATTCTCAGCAACTGGTGCTGCGAGGCGTACTGCCCGTGACGGTGGCGGCAGAACGTGGCTATCAAGCTTGTTGCCACCAATAGCCTTATCCTCCATGAATTTGTGCAACCCTCTTTTAAAGCAATCTAGTTTGGTGGGCATCACTGCTTCCTGCGGGAGGGAGTTCCATAGATTAACTATGTGCTGTGTGAGGAGGTCACTTTCTTTCGTCTGCCCTGAGAGCCAGTGTGGTGTAGTGGTTAAGAGCGGTGGACTCGTAATCTGGGGAACCGGGTTCGTGTCTCCGCTCCTCCACATGCAGCTGCTGAGTGACCTTGGGCTAGTCACACTTCTCTGAAGTCTCTCAGCCCCACTCACCTCACAGAGTGTTTGTTGTGGGGGAGGGAGGAAAAGGAGAATGTTAGCCGCTTTGAGACTCCTTCGGGTAGTGAAAAGCGGGATGTCAAATCCAAACTCTTCTTCTTCTTCTCTTCTGAATCTTCCAACATTCAGCTTCGTTGCATGTCCATGATTTCAAGTGTTATGAGAGAGGAAGATCTTTCCCTTCTCCCCTTTCTCTGTGCCACGCATAATTTTATAAACTTCTGTAACCTCTCCTTTTCTCTCAACTAAAACTAAAACCTCTCCTTTTCTCTCAACTAAAAATTCCCAGCGTTGCAGCAGCCTTTCTTCATTAGGGAGTCGCTCCATCTCCTTGATCATTCTGGTTGCCCTTTTCTCAACCTTTTCCAACTCCTTTTGAAGTAAGGCAACACCCAGGTTCGTGGGGGGGGGGCATTTATTGAATGCATAGAATGGAGTGTAAGTAGAGAGTGGAAATTGGAAATCTCATCTAGGTCACAAACCAGGATAAAGTCGAAGTGCCGAGTCAGAGGGAAATATTCCAGGGTAGCAAAAAGAACACATTTTATTTTAGTAGGTTTTTAATAAATAATAATAATAATAATAGTAATAATAGTAATAATACAAACATGCAAAGGTTTCTCTGGGCACCCCTAAGTATATATTCAATTTTGTTTTGAAATCTGGCTTTGACGTGACTTTATAATATCGGCTTGTTTGCTCCGTATTTAAGCGGAGACAGTAAAAGGAAAGGTTGTAACATGAAATTACTCATTTGGCTCCCAGGTTCCCTCGGGGTCTTTGTGCCATGTGGTGGTTTAAACATATTTCAGAATGTGGGGCTAAATGTCATGCTTTCATCGATGGAAGGCTGCCAAATGCATCTTGGCTTTCCTGGAATTACCAGCTAACCCACCTTGGAACGTGTTTCCACTGAGCCTTGCTGTGATCCTTCCTTTGAGCCAGGGTCACTCAGAGACGAATGGGGGGGGGGGAATCATGGTGCTTAGAAAGAAACAACCGCCAGAATAAGAAGGATAGAGCTGGGTTCAAATGACTGATGGGCGATTAATTTCTGCATTCAAATCGTTATCAGTTAACTGATGGGAGTCAGTATTGTAGTTGCAAATTTTATTTTATTTTATTTTTAAAAATCCTAAGACACTTTATTAACTAAATTTGATGAGCATAAATTAGCCATGACTTAGGGTCAACATAAATGAGGCAATGGAGGTCTGTGATCAGATCTATCTCACCTCTTTGTTGGGGGGGAAAGAAGTACGGGATGGTGATTCTGGGAAGGAGAAGGAGAACTCCTGGTGACTAGGTGAATGGTGCTATCTCAAATTTCCGAGAAAGGTTTTGTATGCAGAACTCCTTTAGTTGGATCATTGTTGGGTCGTTCTCACAGCATCTGGCCCAGCAAAGGCTAAATATATAGGAGGCCTGCTTCTTACCCCCATATGAGCTAGCACATCTGCATTTAATTGTGGAGGTGAATAAAGCAACACGACAAGAGGGAATTGTATAAGACTTTAGTCAAATTTATCTGGATTGTACAATCTAGGTCCATTTCTGCCCTCCAGGGAGAGTTGGCAAAATGTCAAAACAAAATCGAAAATTCTTTCTAGTAGCACCTTAGAGACCAACTGAGTTTGTTCCTGGTATGAGCTTGCATGCACACTTCTTCAGATACCGTGCATGCACACGAAAGCTCATACCAGGAACAAACTCAGTTGGTCTCTAAGGTGCTACTAGAAAGAATTTTCGATTTTGTTTTGACTATGGCAGACCAACACGGCTACCCACCTGTAATTGGCAAAATGTGTTGTTGTGTATCTTAATTGGGTTTTCAATAGCACCTGGCCTTGAAATCAGGACTTAGCATGGGAGCTTTCTAAATTCGCAAATCATAGCACAGGGACAGGTACAAATAAAGTGTCGTGCTAGTGGTGGCAAACACAAGTCCAGCTGGCACAATGGGGCTTCCACACCCTCTCCTCCTCCTGCTTCTGGGCAGTCGCAAAAAGTCTCAGAACAGTGTGAAAGGGAGACTGATTCACAAGGCAAACAGAAATGATTGCACTGACAGTGCAATCTCTCTAGCATTACTTTTAAGTCCACTCATAATTTTTGAAAGGAACATAGGGAGGGGTCATCCCAGAGCACAGTAGTAAAATGCATGCTTTGGACTGGGTAGACCTAGATTTAATCTCTGGCATCTCCAGGAGGAAAATTTAAAGTGACGGGAAATACCTCCTCCGCCTGACACCATAGATAGCTTCTACCAGTCAGAGTAGACAATCTTGCAGTAGATGGACAAATTGACTGGTAGTTTCCTATATTCCATATTTGTGGAAGCACAAATCTACAGGAAAATTTGATCCACTCAATTTTCTTGGCAAAATGATGGCTTGTTGAAAAACAAAACAAAACAAAGCTAAACACATATCCTGGGATTTTAGTGTTTGTACATATTTCAGAAAGGAGAATTCCCCCGCCTTGAGCTATTCTGCTTAAGTATCTGGATGCCTGTAGTGACTTTCCAGCAATCAGGAAGAATTATGTAGAACATCAGCAGATCATTCATCCATGTCAAGAAAACCTCTGAGCACTCTGCATGGTTTGGTTTGATTGGCATTTTCTGAACCTATTGGCCCACTTAAATTTGCAACAGTGATCTCACTACTTACCTCACAAGACTAGTGCTGTTGTATTCTGCTCAGACTATGAGTCCACAGAAAATTAGCCTGGAACAGAGGCAATTGGATTCAGGAATCAAATAGCAAAGAGCAAGCACGAGACAACAGGCTTTTGGGGACCCCGGAGAGCTCCTATGGATGACAGTTGTTGCTCCAACAAAGATTAAGGTGATTTTAACTAAGTTTTACTCAGAGTAGACACAGTGAAATTAATGAACATGACTTACTTAGGTCCATTCATTTCAGTAGGTCTAATATGAAGGAAAAAAATTAACTGAATGCCACCCTTGGAGTCAAAATAAGATCTTAAGAGCAGTTGGGTTCATGTTCTGGCACAGCAGCTCCAACGCAACAGGACTTGACAAAGGATACACCCCTAACCTGAAGCCATACACTTCAGCATCCTTTGATAGTCTTCAGCTGTGTTTTCCATCTTCTCAGCTGTGGACACGAGAAACCTTCAGTGGTTGGTCAGCTTCCAGATGAGAGGCCAGTGTTGGCTGGTGCCCATTGAGATTTGTGGGGTAGAATGCAAGGAGCAGAGCCAAGAAACTCATTTTCTCCCCATCCTCTGTTGGAAGTGCTGGGATGCAACTCAGCTTCTACTAGACCAGTGTACTAGACCCGTGGTTCTCAAAGGATGTGGTGTGCCACATGGGTGTGGCAGGAGAGAATGGCAAGGGTTGCAGGAAGATTCAAGAAAAATCAGTATTATATGAACATATAATAAAGTGTTTTATGCTATAAATAAAGCACTGCTGGGAGTGGTTTCTTTTTGTTTTCCAATGCATTTCTCATCAATAAAATTTTTGGTGTGGTGCGAGAAATTTTTCATTCTGGAAGTGTGGCCCAGAGGAAAAAGTTTGAGAACCACTGCACTAGCGACTGATGGGTCTGCACAGGAAGGACTAGACAGAGAGAGGAAACTCCACTTTAACCTGTGTTGACCTGCCCTTGGGTGTCAGGCTGATTTTGTTAGGGTTGCTGATCTCAATCCCTTTATTTCTTCTTCTCCATTCTCTCCTAGGCTCTTTGTATCTCTTCCTTAGTTAGATAGGTAAAGGTAAAGGGACCCCTGACCATCAGGTCCAGTCGTGTCCGACTCTGGGGTTGCGGCGCTCATCTCGCTCTGTAGGCCGAGGGAGCCGGCGTTTGTCAGACAGACAGCTTCCAGGTCATGCGGCCAGCATGACAAAGCCGCTTCTGGCGAACCAGAGCAGCGCACGGAAACGCCGTTTACCTTCCCGCTGGAGCGGTCCCTATTTATCTACTTGCACTTTGACTTGCTTTTGAACTGCTAGGTGGGCAGGAGCTGGGACCGAGCAACGGGAGCTCACCCCGTGGCAGGGATTTGAACCGCCGACCTTCTGATCAGCAAGCCCTAGACTCTGTGGTTTAACCCACAGCGCCACCTGGGTCCCTGGTTAGATAGAACTAAGCTTTTAACAAGTGTGTATTTTCTTTAATAAACTTAGCTGTATTGTTTTCCTCAGGAGTCAACTGCATGGATCCTTTCAGACAATTTGAAACCCATGAAGGGCTTATATGAACATGTACTTGATTCTAAGCTTGTATAGCCAAAGAGATATACTGTGTTGGTTCTTCTCTGATTTATCCTGAAGTTTAAGTTTCTTGTACATAAAAATTAAATACTGAGTCAAAGACCTTATCACTACAGCACTACTAATTTTATTCACTAACCTGGGGCTGCCAAACCTTTTGGACCAGTGGGCATGGATGAAATTTTGAGAAACTACTGTGGGCACCCACCACAAAATGGCTGTCATGAGGGCGTAGAATCACACAAAATGGCTGCCACATCCAAAAGAGCAGAAAAAGAGACAGGGCCACAAAATGGTACAGCCATGTCCTACACCTTCATCAGTGAGAATAAGTCACCCGTACCAGCCACCATTGCACTTGCTCACAGAGAAAAGCTCTTTGCACCTTTTCTTTCTTCAGAACTGATGGGCGGGGTGTCCGATCCTGACACCTAGTGAAACGTGGGCATGTTTAAGAAGTCATGTTCCATGTGGAAGAGGCTGAGCCAGTGCAAACAGGAGCTGAGCCAGAGAGGAAAACCGTCTATTGTGCATTGTGGATTTTTGAGTGAATGTCTACTGAGACCTTTGTGGGTGCCACTGGAGGTACCAGCAAGCACACTAGCACACAGAAGCATGACACTGGTGATCTCTGTGTAACTAACATTTCATATCATAGAATCATAGAGTTGGAAGAGACCACAAGGGCCATCCAGTCCAACCCCCTGCCAAGCAGGAAACACCATCAAAGCATTCCTGACAGATGGCTTTCAAGCCTCTGCTTAAAGACCTCCAAAGAAGGAGACTCCACCACACTCCTTGGTAGCAAATTCCACTGCTGAACAGCTCTCACTGTCAGGAAGTTCTTCCTAATGTTTAGGTGGAATCTTCTTTCTTGTAGTTTGAATCCATTGCCCTGTGTCCGCTTCTCTGGAGCAGCAGAAAACAACCTTTCACCCTCCTCTATATGACATCCTTTTATATATTTGAACATGGCTATCATATCACCCCTTAACCTTCTCTTCTCCAGGCTAAACATACCCAGCTCCCTAAGCCGTTCCTCATAAGGCATTGTTTCCAGGCCTTTGACCATTTTGGTTGCCCTCTTCTGGACACGTTCCAGCTTGTCAATATCCTTCTTGAACTGTGGTGCCCAGAACTGGACACAGTATTCCAGGTGAGGTCTGACCAGAGCAGAATATAGTGGTACTATTACTTCCCTTGATCTATACTCCTATTGATGCAGCCCAGAATTGCATTGGCTTTTTTAGCTGCTGCATCACACTGTTGACTCATGTCAAGTTTGTGGTCTACCAAGACTCCTAGATCCTTTTCACATGTACTGCTCTCAAGCCAGGTATCAATAGTCATAAGCATGAATCAAACTTTTTTAGCATGCTGTAAAATTGCCATTGTATCAACCAGGCTGCTAGGAGTGAGCTAAGCAAACCCAGACAAGCCTTTGAGGACATCACATTACACCTGCTGTTATCGTAAAAAACCCTCTCAAGTGCTCATTGTGACTTCCTGATTTTTTTTTCTCTTTGGTTCGGTGTCCTCCACTGAAAGTCAAACTTGTGGTCACTGAGGTTTCTTCCTCCCAGTGCTTGGAATATTAACTGCTACTTTTCAAACTAATTGGCTTTGAAGTCGTTACCGCAGGAAGAGAAGGGGGGGATCACAGCAGCCCCTTTGCTAGAGATGGATGCCACGGCTGATGGCATTGAGAAGAGCTTTCCCCCCACTGCCTTAAAAAAAAAAGGGAAAAGAAAAGAAGTATGACTTTAATTTCATCTGTTAATTCTGGCCGCCACGACTTGGCGTGGCCGGGTTTGCTGAGGCGCGAATGATTGATGATCTGTGATGCGCCACTGCCGCTATTGACGGGGCATCTCTGGTAATGGGAGAACCAAGTCCCGTCCCCCTCCCCTCCCCCCCCCCCGAGCCAGCCCTAGAGAAAGCTAGTGAGCTAATGAAAGCAAGAGGCAGGGAGGACAAAACAAACTTTTCGATGGACACTTTTGTTGCATTCCTGTGGGTTTCCTCAGGGGACAGGGCCCCTAGTGTCAGGAGATGCAAGCCTTTCCCCCAAATGCTCACTGAGGAGAGCAGGATTGCGCAATGGTACTTTTCCACCCTCTCTTCCTACTTCATGCGCCTGAGATTGGTTCTATGTGGATCGGGGAACCCCCAGAAGAGTATGCAGAGGGAGTAAGGTGAAATGCCTGTGCAGACAGAATGTTCATCATAGCATGACGTTGAACCCCACTGTCCTCAGTTCATGCTCTAGTTGAACAACTTGATCCAAGGTGGGCTGGTGGTTGGCTTCTAGAGCTTGCAGATGGGCAAGGCAATAGCAATATGCTGCCCTGAACATCCCCAACCTAATCAGATCTTGGAAGCTAAACGGTTAGTACTTGGATGGGAGACTTCTGGGAATAACAGGGGCTATAGGCTATGGGGAAGGGCTGGAGCTTAGTGATAGAACATGATCTTTCAATACAGAATGCCCAAGATTCAATCCCCAGGATTTCCAGGTTGGGCTAGGAGAGATCCATGCATGAAATACTGGAGAGTCACTTCCAGTCAGCATATTGGCAATAGTAAGCTCAATGGACCTATGATCTGATTCAGCATAAGTGACACACTCCCATGAGCACCCTCAAAGGCCCCCTCCTATGAGATACAAGTCTCTTTCCAAAACACTCACCTAGGAGAGCAGGGTTGAAGGTGTAGTGCAGTCCAAACAAATCAAGGCAAAGCACAGGGATGCCAACTAATTCCTAAATATGATCCAGCAGCCCAATAGCAATATCACAAGGAGTTCAGACAAAATACACCACAGCAAAAGTGGAACTAGAATGAGGAGACAGAGACTTGCATTGTTTCCAACCACTGGAAAATTCAAGAGGGACACTTTATATACTCTGACTTCCTAGACCATGTGTTTAGTTAGGGTGCAAGAACATATGAAGAGCCTGTTGGATCACGCCAATGGTCCATCTAGTCCAGCCTCCTGTTTTCACAGTGTCTAACTAGATGCTTGTGGAAAACCAGCAAGCAGGACCTGAGCACAAGAGCAACTGGTATTCAGGAACACTACAGCCTCCAACCAGGAGGTAGAGCTTAATCATCCTGGCTAGCAGCCATTAATGGACAAAGTTAGTCCATAGCCTAAGTGTACTTGATTGAGAAGCTTCTACCTGCCACACGAGGCAGCTGTTCACAGAGCCCAGTGAACATAATGGCTGGGCAACAATTTGAATTCCGACCTCCCTGGTGATATTATTTCTAGCCACTTCACCGCACAGTCACTTCTTGTGTGCAAGAAGCTGTTGCCACCTCCATCTCATTTTGCAATTTCCACAGAGGGCTAAACTTGTGACGTTTCCATTCACCCATTCCTATGCTGCGTCTTCTCATGGTGGGTGGCTCATCTGCATGAATATTCAAAGCCGAAAGCATCGTAACATGTCTTTGCGAGAGCAGGAGCACAAGGACAAATCCATCCATGACATAGCTTTCTTTGAATGCCGAATTAAACTACTGAGGGAATATGACTGTACCTATCACTCCTGGAAGTGGAAAAGATGCTCAAGTAGAAAGACACATGGAGAGGGAATATCCAGAACTCAGGGATGTCAAGACTGCTTGAATGGAATACTGTATGGGTCCCCATCTATAAGCCTCTCCAAGCTCCATTAGTTTCTAAAGCCTTAAATGACTTAGGTCCCAAAAGGCTGTCTCCATCCCTTGCATCTTTCTTGGTGTTAAGATATGCAAAGGGGCTGATCACTCTTGGTAGTTCTGCCACCCTCAGAGCTGCTGGCAATGTTGTCCCGGGAGACAGTTTTCTCTGTGGTGTCTGAGAGTAAGTAGCATACTGAGCTGACACAACAGTTGCCAAGAAGGAGATTCCTGTGCCAGCATGAACAAGCCTCACAGGCCCAGCACACAACAGAAGTGCCTGTTTGCCCCTCTGGAGCAGAAATGCCTGTTGTTGGCTGTGCTAAGACTTGTGCCCACCCCACTCTTCAAAAGGAAAAGGCAGGGGGCTGTAGCTTGCTGGGCTGTTGTCTCAGCTTACTCTTATCCATGTGATTCACCTGTCATGTCTTATCTATGTACCTCTCAGATTTATGCATTTAAGAATTTGGCAAAAAAGAAGAAGAAAGAAACCCAAGCTTGAGTCATTCATTCATCAGCAAGAGCCCGGGCATGATGGGTACATATCAGTCTGAAAAGGACTTCCTGATGTTAGAAGGAATAAACCCACCATTGTAGGGAACATGGCAAGACAGATGCCATTGGACCCCCCCCCCCCCCGCTTAGCAGCATAACCCATTGCAGAATATTTTCACAAAATAAGGTGCCTTGTCATTGGCAGAAGTATATTGGGTCGGCCTCCAGCCATGTTTGTCCAAATGATGGGCAACCTTCTGCTAATTGCCTGTGACTAAATATGCCAATTAGCTGCAGCCATCCAGCTGTTGAGTTCACCCAAGGTGCCAGTCAATTTTTTGACCCCTGGAAGTTTGGGACAAGGGCACAATATATGACTCAGCAGGGAATGAAATAATGGGTGGCAGGTGACAATAATTAGTCTGTAGTTTTGCTCCCCCATGAACCCCAACACTTGAAATCCTGTCAACCCACTGTGTGCAGAGCACCATTTGCAAACAGAATTTTTGGGACAATTGCTGACTGATTATTGGTTCTTAGGTAGTTATTTGAGAGGAGTGGGGCTCACCAGAGAAAGTCGCAAGTCCAATTTATGTGGTTGCTGTCGATAATGGACACAGGGCACAGCAACCATAGCTAGAAGCCATTGATAATCTTCTCTTCCATGCGTCATTCTCCATTCAGTGTAGCAAGGGATGAATTATTATAAACAGAAGAATAGCCTGATGGTTCGGGCCAGTGGCCCATCTAGTCTAGCATCCTGTTTTCACAGTGGCCAACTAGATGCTGCAGTGGGAAGCCCAAAAGCAGGACTTGGAGCACAAGAGCCCTTTCCCCTCTTGTGGTTCCCAGCAACTGGTATTCAGAAGCATCACTGCCTCCGACCATGGGGGGCTGAGCATAGCCATTGTGGCTAGCAGTCATTGAGAGCCTTTCTTCCCCATGAACCTGTCTAACCCTCTTTTAAAGGCATCCTTGTTGGAGGCTATCACTGCCTCCTGTGGGAGTGAGTTGCATAGTTTAAGTATGCACTGCATGAAGGAATACATTCTTTTATCTGTCCTGAATCTCACAACATTCAGCTTCACTGGATGTCCATTGATTCTAGTGTTATGAGAGAGGGAGAAAAACTTTTCTCTATCCACTTTCCCCATGCCGTGAATAATTTTTATAAACTTCTAGCATGCCAACTTTTACTTGTCTTTTCCGTAAAATAAAATTCCCCAAACGCCACTACCTTTCCTCATAGGGGAGTCTCTCCACCCCTTGATCATTCTGGTTGCCAACAAGGTGTTGCACTATCCAGATGGGCTGGTGGGCTGCTCCAGAAAAGCTCTACTTTGTAAATGTGACCAGTCCCAAGTTCCTTAAGTAGCAGAAGTGATCCCACAGAAGGGGACCCTCCAGGAGGTGTGGTCGGTGCTCCGTTAAAGATTAAAGCCCAGCCGTCAGCTTTAATGCATGAGAGTCCTTTGTGATTCCCTGGTGATGTCCCATTCATCCCTTCGTATTTGAAAAATGCATTTAAATGTCAGAACTAAAGTACCCAAACAATGGTTCCTTAGCACAAGAAACTGTTAATGCACCGCTTAGCCAAATGCCTTTCTGAAAGACATATGGGATCAGCTCTATCCATAAAACATACCGCAAGTAATACACCGAGTCCCCCGAGGAAATAACTGCAGCAGTACTGGCATTTCCTGACCTGCTTTTACGCATTTGAGAGCCTCCCGTGTAGGCGACACCCACTGCAAAAGTTGCACAAAGCAACTCAAAAGGCTTCACCGCATCATTTGCTTTTGCTTTTGCTTTTGCTTTTGCTTTTGAGGAGGCTGTTGCAGGGTTCTAATGATGCAAAAACAGACCAGGTCTCTCCATGGTTTTAAGTTTGGTAATGAGTTGCAATTTAGCAACTTCTCTTTCCAGTCTATTTCTGAAATTCCTTTGAATGGAAAGAGAAGTTGCTGAATTGCAACTCATTACCAAACTTAAAACCATGGAGAGACCTGGTCTGAACAAAGACATTGTATTCTTATCTCATTATGCATGACAAAGCTATCTTTAGCCATCTCACCCCTTGCTTTTTCCTGTAAGACTAATTGCAGTCTTTAACAGTCGTCAACAGGTTTTCCACAGCTATCAGCCAATCACCCATTCCCACCACCCTTCTGAATCATACCCCTCCCCACTCTCTCACCATATATAAGGGTCTGGTGACTTCTGTTTCAGTGTATCAGAAGAAGTGTGCATGCACACGAAAGCTCATACCAAGAACAAACTTAGTTGGTCTCTAAGGTGCTACTGGAAGGAATTTTTTTTTTAAAGTTTCAAGATCTACAAGTAGGACCTGTGTTGTGGAATGCTCCTGTTCAGGATGCCGGCCAGTGATGCCCTTTCCCATGTTCCTCTACTCCATTTCATTCCACTTCATTCCTTTCTATTACACTGGTGGTCACCAACTTGGGTAGCTTTAAAAGGAGGGTTGCACAAATTCAAGGAAGATAAGGCTCTCAAAGATAAGGCTCTAGCCACAATGGCTATTCTCTGCCTCCATGGTCAGGGCAACAATGCCTCTGAATACCAGTTGATGGAAACCACTGACATCTCACTCGGACTACTTCAGTGTAGTCTATCTGGGGCTGCCCCTGAAAAACCACCCAGAAACTTCAACTGCTGTAGTTGCTACTGTTAAAATCATGACTGGTGGCAAGTGCTGGGATTGTGCAATTCCCTTTCTTGGAATAGCTGCAATGGCTGCCACTTCATTTCTGAACGCAATTCAATGTGCTAAGCTGCCTTTCAGGGATTTTTTTTTTTGCGGAGTGGGGTGGGTGTGGGGAAGTGGGATATAAATGTTTGTCTACACAAATATCTAATGCTCCAAGAAGTAGATTAAAATATCTTGGTTGTCCCCTGGAACTCTCTGCCGCTTGGAGATGCACAAAACACCCCCTCCCCTGCAAGACCTTCGCATTCTGTTGCCGCTTGACTAGAATGTCCCTGCTGTACTTAGTTGCAGTGCCAAGCTGGATGTGACAGTCCCATCTCAAGGCTTTTGTCTCTCTCCAAATGGAGCTGCTCAGATCAATGAGCTCGTTAATTTACTCTGGAGGCCGCTAATGAGAGCAAAAGCGAGTGAGAGAGGGGAAACTTTGCAAAATGCAAATTACCTTCGAACCCAGAGACCCGAGTAATGGAAATTTAAATGGAAGGCAAGAATGGAAAGATGGACCTGGAGGAACCAGAAAGAGGATTGCTCTTGTAGTGAGGAGCTACTGTTTTCAGATCTTGCCTGCTCTGCTCTGCTGGTATTTTCTTGCCTTGCTTCTCCTTCTTCCACCACCACCATCACAAGAATGTAAGAGGAGCCTGGCTGAGGAATCAGGCTGGTGCCCCATGTAGTGAAGCATCATGTTTTGACAGTGGCCAACCAGATGCCACAGTGGGAAACCCCCAAACGGGATGTGGGTGCAACAGCACTCTCCCCTCCAGTGGTTCCAGCAACTGGTATGGAGAGGCATACTGCCTCCAGGAGAATGAAGCCATCAGGCCTGGTAGCCTTTGCTTCATTGAGTTTGTCCTCTTTTAAAGCCATTCATGTTGTGCCCATCACTGCTTCCGGTGGCAACGAATTCCATAGTGCTGCATAAAGCAGTACATTTTTAAAAAATCTGTCATGGATCTTCCAACATTCAGCTTCTGTGGGTTCGTGTTATGAGAGAGGGAGATTCCCCCCCCCCTTTATCTACTTTCTTCATGTCAGGCATAATTCTATACACCTCTGTCATGTCACCTCTTACCTTTTATCTCAACTAAATAGCACCAAATGTTGTAGCCTTTCCTCACAGGGGAGTCACTCCACACCCTTGATCATTTTGCTTTCTCTTTTCTGAAGCTTTCTGAGGTTAGGTTCAAGTATAACCTGACACCTTCTGGCAACAGTGGAGAACCTGTGGCCCTCCAGACAGTGGTGTAGGAAGGGCAGGGTGTAGGGGGCAGGTCGCCCCGGGTTCCAGGGGAGGCGGGTGACGCTCCCTGGCCCCTCCCGCCACTCCCCTGCCACCCGGCACCCTGTCCATGCTTCTTTACGGACAGACGGGGCAGCCCCACGAGCCGCCACTCACTCACCGGCTTGTGGAACTGCCCCATCCATAAAGCACCATGGCCGGAGCAGCCCCACAAGCCGCTGCTTGCTCGCCGGCTCACTGTGGGATCAGCAGCACCAGCCCGGATGCACTACACATGCCCCGCCGTGACGCCCCTCCCCCAGGGGGGTGCCTCCGCTCTGCCACCCTGGGCGGCGAAGAGGCTTCCTCCGCCACTGCCTCCAGATATTGTTGGACCGTGACTCCCATCATCCCTGACTATTGGGTGTGATGACTGGGGTTACAGAGTCCAACAACATCTAAAGGGCCACATTAATGACAGTGGGTTAGCATGCAACTGACCTGACACCATCATGGACACAAATGACAAGGAATGCACAGGTTTTTTTAATCCTCTGTAGGTGTCATCACAGAAAGGGTATGTTTTGAGGAGGCATGGGGGGGGCAGAAAGATGGTGAGGAAGGCACCTTGTTAGAATCATGGAATCACAGAATTGTAGAGCTGGGAGGGAGCCTGAGGGTAATCTAGTTCAACCCCCTGCAATGTAGGAACGTAGGAATCTCAGCTGAAGCATCCATGACAGACGGAGCTTTGAATTCTGTCGGGCGTCATTGCAAGGTAGGGTTAATGCCTCCCCCAGATCTGGCAGTCATGCTGGAAGCAAGGGGTTTCCCCAGGCTTGGATGAACCCTTTTCAGCTTCACCCAGGCCCACGAAGTGGATCGCAGCCTGCCTGCCTATTTGCACAATTGTGCCTGAGCCACTTAAAGAAGGTAGATTTCCCGGGGGGCATTGGGTAAATAGGCCGAATAAGTTTGGGAATCTCTCCTGTAGGTGAAATGGGTTGGTAATGCCAGATTTCACCAGCCAGCGCCATACGTATATGGAAATGTGTCTAACGTGGCCTACATCTTCATCAAAGATGAAAGGAAATTGATTCTTCTTAAGGAAGATCAGTTAGGTCTCCATGATGGCCTGGAACTTTCCTGGAATAATAATTTCCTCCCCCTCCCCACAACATGATGATGGTGGAATTTCAATTAGGCAGAATTGTAAAATGGATTCCCCACCCCCTTCCATGGGAAGTTATATACATTGCATATTCAAGCACTATAAAATATTTGTAACAGGCAGGTACTTTCTAAATTGCGTCTGACAGTACGACGTAGTGACTGGAATATTTATGCAAAGGTGTCCAGGTAATGAGACAAAGCAGAAGGAGAGGAATAATGGTGGAAACAAGTGAGGATATAGAGCCAGGCTGGTGTTGTGAGCAGCAGAAGAGCACATAGCTCCCATGTCCAGTACCCAGCACCTCTAGGTAGGTGGTGCTTGAAACACTAGGGAGGCATTACCAATCAGCAGACAATCCCAAACCAGATGGACCACTATGGTCTGCTTCGGTATAATGCAACTTCCTATATTCCTACCTAAATCTAGTTCAGGAGGGAGTGTTCTCCAACACACTGTCTTTGAGCTCATTGGCTGAATGTGTGGTGCAGCAGGCAGTATTCCCTGTTCTATTGCACCATGCAAAGCTTCAACTGTTAGAGCTGGTCAATCCTGAAGCTTCATTTAACCTGTTAATTACAGGAGCTGCTTTTGTATACTGCAATTTTCATCTGCAAGAACACTAAGCTAGGTCTTGACCTCAACCCATGAGATTTATGGTTCAGGTTCCAAAGTGTCTGCCACAAACCACATTGCATGTGCAAGAAACTCAACACATCCATCTTTTGAGGACATTAGCTGCATTAGTACATGTGAAAAGGATCTAGGGGTCTTAATAAACCACAAGCTTAATGTAAATTAACAGTGTAATGCTGAAGAAGAAAAAGGAAAAAAGAAGAAGCTAATGCTATTCCAGGCTGTATGAACAAAAGTATAGTGACCTGATCAACGGAAGTAATATCCTGCCTTGCTCAGACCACATCTGGAGTACTGTGTCCAGTTCTTGGCACCACAATATATGAAGGATATTGACAAGCTGGATCATGTGCAGTGGAGGGCAGCCAAGATGCCCAAGGGTCTTGAAATCAAGCCATTGAGGGAGTTGGATATGTTTAGCCTGGTCAAGAGGAGACTGAGGAGATACAATCACCATGGAGGATGGAGCAAGCTTGTTTTCTCCTGCTCCAGACTCAAACCGTTGGATTCAAGTTACAAGAAAGGAGATTCCAACTAAACATCTGGAAGAACTTTATGACAGTAAGAGTTGTTTGACAGTGGCATGGACTCCCTCGGGAGGTGGTGGACCCTGGAGGTTTTTAAGCAGAGGATGGATGGCCATCCGCCATGGATGCTTTAGTTGACACCCTGCATTGCAGGGGGTTGGATTAGATGACCCTTAGGGTCCCTTCCAACTCTATATGGTTATATGTCATTTCCCCCCTCCACCACCACTTTTAGGGAATGGGCTAATGTCAATTTCAGTTTCTCTCAGTTTTTCCTTTTTTCCTATCCTTTCCATGTTTCCACCTCAGTTTCTGATGCAAATTTCTCCTAATGTTCATGTTTTCGTAAGCGATTTCCCCTAGTGTCCCCATTTTTGCAAACAATTCCCCCTAATATTTAATATGATGCCAGTGTAGTCTCATATTTAGAATGTCAGACTAAGACCTGGGAAACCAGGGTTCTATTCCCATGAAGCTCACTGGGTGACCTTGGGCCATTCACAGCTCTCAGCTTAGCCTACCTCACAGGGTTCTCGCAAGCATAAAATGTTGAGAGGTGGGGGAGAACACCCTCCACTACCTTGGGTTATCTGGAGGAAAGGTGGAATATAAGTGTAATAATAAATAAATAAATTTTGTATGATACTTTCATTGATATTTACATTTCAATTTATTGCTATGCTTGCAGGTGCATTTCCAGTTGGAGAAACAGAGAACTCATTTCTATGCCAGGCTTTTTTTTTCCAGCCAGAGCTCTCTAGAATTGAGTTCTGGCACCTCTAGGGTGGGCACCATTGCCATTTTAAGAGAATGAGGGAGGTGCTCATGGTGAGTTCCGGCACCTCTTTTCCTAGAAAAATAGCACTGTTCATGTGTAATGATAAACCATTGTTACTACAATAAGAATGAACCTAGCCTGCCCCTGAGACTGCACTCTTCCCTTCACCTGTTTCCTCAATGTGGTTGGGAGTAGTAGTTCAGAAATGCTAGCTTCCGTTTTAGAGTAACTGCAACTTGCGATGGTATCTGAACCCTGAGAAACTGTGGTTGGTCTTAACTCTGGTTGGAAGAAGCCAGCTTCAAAGCATTATGAAGCCAGCTTGTCTAAGGTTACCAGATGTCCCCATTTCCTGGGGACAGTCCCCGGATTTATACATCAGTCCCCATACAAAATCCATTGAAGTTGAAAAGTATCCCCAGATTCATTGGAAAAAAAATCTGGTAACCTTAGGCTTGTCTCAAGTAACTATAGTTAAGGTTGATCACAGTTTCGAGTCTGGATGTAATGCTAAATTGTGCTTAACTGAAACTAGAAGTTAGAGCTTCCCATGTTGCTGCCACGCCAGACCAGGAAAGTGAAAGAGGAGAGCATGCAAGACTTAGGCTTGTCCATGTTCCAATGAATGAACCATTGTTTCTTGTTACACCTGAACTAGGGCCAGAAAAGAGTGTCTCCAACATGCAGAATCCATGTATTCTGTCATTTGCATAAAAATGGTATTTTTTCTGAAGAATTGTGCATGCACACGAAAGCTCATGCCAAGAACAAACTTAGTTGGTCTCTAAGGTGCTAATGGAAAGAATTTTTTGTTTTGTTATAAAAATGGTAGCAACACTAAGATTTCACCTGGAATTCTTTCTCCCTGTACAGCAACTCATGGGATGCTTTGGCTCTCGCGTTATGTCATAATAAGGAGTGCAGAGATGTGGGAGACTCGTATATAATTATGGAGGAAACAGATCTATGGAGTTGTTGCCTCATCGCCCTCAACTGTCACCTGGGCGCAGCCATCCTATCAGGTTGTCTCAGTGAAAGAAATGTGATGCAAGGCTCATTCCATCAGCCTTGCTCTAAGACTGGCTCCATCATGTGCCTCCTACCCCTGAATTATGCCAGCTGATCATTATAAGAACAGCTGTTGATTAATTGGTGCCTGGGTTTGATCTTTTACTCCTCCCTCCATGATCCTTTCCCTTTGTGTGTTGTGGTTTCTTTCTCTTTTTAGAAAGTAAGCCTGCAGACTGAGGCCACCTTGTTTTAATTGATTGTATGTAAGCCACTCTGAGAGCTTCTTTGGCAGAAGATCAGGGCACGAATGCCCAAAACAAATATATAAATAAATTTCATTCAAAGCAGGCCCATTGAAATGAAGGGATCTAAATTAGCCATGCCCATTATCTTCAATGGGTCTGCTCTGAGTAGCACATATCATTGGCTACAATCCACTTACATGCATCCCAAATGTGGAAACCAGAGGTTGTGCCTCTCCCGCCAACCACCCACTTTTGCGTCTCTGATTTCCCACCCATTCATTCAGCTGGAGGGCTTTCTCCGTTTCCTCTGGAGGCCCATCATTTGACTGACTAATTTTACCGTAACGTTTTTTGACAATCACAGTTGGTGACTCAGTCTTTTAGCCCTCTTTTAACAATTAAAATATGGTATTGATACAAATAAGGTCTGGCAGCTGCTTCAAAAGGTTTTTAATTGAATGATTATTGTATTAAATAACTGTTTTTAATGGAGCATGAACTTTTCAAATCATGACTGGGGGAGCTATTGAGGGTCTGGCGAGTTTAGCAGGTATTAACAAGCCTTGAAAATTATAAAATCATTATAAGCATTATTATTTGAAACTTTGCCCAGTAGGGTTTGCCGGCAGCCAGATTAGACACCGTCGAGAGCACAAGAACATGGACCGCGGTTGAAGAATTCTGTGTTCCATTTGGCATCTGTGAAGCACATGGATAATAATCCTAATAGTAATAATAACTAAAACCATTTGCAAAGCAATAGTAAGATCTACTCATCTTTCTATATGAATACGATCTAATTTATTAACTGCCTCACAATAGGTTGGGCCAGGCAGACGTAACTACACTAGAATCCCACCCCACTGATTTCATGCAGTTCAATGTTGCAAATGACTTCTCAGAAGTAAGTTCTGTTGAATTCAATTTAACTTAACTCCTAAGCATGAGCACACAGGAGGGGTAGCAAACCCTTTTTCAGGAGGACAGCCACATTGGCTCCAGGGGCCACATGTCAAAGCAGGTGTGGTTGAAGCCCAAAAGCGGTGTGTCCAAGGCACAAAATTGGGATGTGGCAGAGCTCAGGATTTCTCGACCCTGTTAATTATCCCTACTTATTCCCACCTCCTCATCCCTTAAAAGGTAAAGGTAAAGGTACCCCTGACCATTAGGTCCAGTCGCGGATGACTCTGGGGTTGCAGCACTCATCTCGCTCTATAGGCCGAGGGAGCCAGCGCTTGTCCATAGACAGCTTCCGGGTCATGTGGCCAGCATGCCTAAGCTGCTTCTGGCGAAACCAGAGCAGCACATGGAAACGCCATTTACCTTCCCGCTGGAGCGGTATCTGTTTATCTACTTGCACTTTGATGTTCTTTCGAACTGCTAGGTTGGCAGGAGCAGGGACCGAGCAATGGGTGCTCACCCCGCTGCGGGGATTTGAACCGCCGACCTTCTGATCTGCAAGCCCAAGACAAGAGGCTCAGTGGTTTAGACTTATTAACCACCACCCCTTTTTCCTTACTTACTTTCACCCAACCCCCTTAAACCTTTTCAGTTTCCACTGTTTACTCCATTATTACACTGATCCAGAGTCCAATAACTCAAGGATGTGTGAAACTTTCCCTATTCGTCCTACACTAGCAACCTACCCAGCCCTCAGAAGCATAAGCTTTTACAAGAGAATTTTCCAGTGGCTTAGTTTGCATATTTACAAGTATGTATGTTCCCCATTCAAAGAATCAAGGAGTGAATTATTAAGAACATAAGATCAGGTCAGGCCTAGTCCAGCATCTTATTCTCACATTATGCAGCCAGATGATTCAGTGGGAAGCTCAAAAGCAGGAACTGAGTGGGTACCCTGGTCTCCTAGGCCATAGTCCAGCACTCTACCCATTATACCACACTAGTTCCTATAAAAATGCTTATATTAGAAGTGTACATGAAAGTGAAGAGAGTAGTGAAAGTTTTTTGTTTGTTTTCTTTAGTTGTTTAGTCGTGTCTGACTCTTCGTGACCCCATGGACCAGAGCACGCCAGGCACTCCTGTCTTCCACTGCCTCCCGCAGTTTGGTCAGACTCCCGCAGTTGGTAGCTTCAAGAACGCTGTCCAACCATCTCATCCTCTGTCGTCCCCTTCTCCTTGTGCCCTCAATCTTTCCCAAGTGGCCCAGCCGCTTCATCAGCTCTGAATCTACTTGTCCTTGTCCTCCACTCTTCCTCAGTAGCATGTTGGACGCCTTCTGACCTGAGGGGCTCATCTTCCAGCATCATAACTTTTATATGCCTGCTGTCTTTGTCCATGGAGGATTCTTGGCAGGGATACTGGAGTGGCTTGCCGGTTCCTTCTCCAGGTGGATCACATTTAGTCAAAACTCTCCACTATGACCTGTCCATCTTGGGTGGCCCTGCACGGCATAGCTCATAGCTTCCCTGAGTTATTCAAGCCCCTTCGCCACGACAAGGTAGTGATCCATGAAGGAGGTAGTGAAAATAACATTATGCATTTTGTTAGGGAGAGTTGCTTTCAAAAATGCATACATTGGTCAAAATGGTACACCGAAATGGGTTTGTTAGGATAACTTTGCAGAATTTTCATGAGGGTTTTTTGTTTTTTTTAATGCAGATTGCTACAGAAATGGAGACACCATAATTAATGGTTGGAAAAATTAGAAACTGAGAAAGCTGAAATTGACAGATCCATCCCTAGTAAGTGGAGATCCTGATGGGGTTAGGATTTTTCCCTCATGTGAAAGAGTGATAACTAACCAGGTTCTACTGAGAGCCAACTCACTGAAATCAATTGGTCTACTCTGAGCAGGACTTGTATTGGTTTTTACCTTATGTGCACATTTCAGCTCCAACTTTAGTCTGTGGAAAGATAATCCATTCAACTGAGGTATTAATTTTCAAATCTGTCTTGCAGTATTTACAGTGGTACCTCTGGTTACGTACTTAATTCGTTCCGGAGGTCCGTTCTTAACCTGAAACTGTTCTTAACCTGAAGCACCACTTTAGCTAACGGGACCTCCCGCTGCCGCTGCACCGCCAGAGCATGATTTCTGTTCTTATCCTGAAGCAAAGTTCTTAACCTGAAGCGTTATTTCTGGGTTAGCGGAGTATGTAACCTGAAGCGTATGTAACCCGAGGTACCACTGTATTCTTTACACCAGTCACCAATTACTCCATTTACAGTGCTAGCCTATGCATGCCTAAGTTCAATGCAACTTACAACTGAAGTAAGTGTGCTAAAGGTTAGATCTATCCCCATAAATGTTTTTGGGAGAAATGGAGAAATGGAGAGAAGACTTGGAGAAAAAAAGAGAAAGAGAGAGTGGAGAAGAACAGAAATAAGCAGTAAAATATAACTACAGACCCCACATTTCAGGCTAGGGTTAAAGGTGAATCCCAATCTAAATGGATTAGGGATCCCCTTAATGTTCCCTGATGTGCTTCTGTAACTTAAGGGTCTACTCTGTGGCTTCCAATCATCCTTCTTTCTCCCCAAAGAGAAGAAGTATTTCAACAGCATGGATTGTTTTAATGAATTGTCATGTCTTTTTATTTTTATGATGAGAAACAGTAAATTTTATCCAGAGCTGGTTGGGTTTGAGGTTGGGGAAGGTTGGGGAGGAAAGGAAGAAGGGTGGGCTTTTTGAAAGACTGGAAGTAATAATGGTTTATTGATCTGTTTGTTAAGTTATTGAAGCCTTAATGGAGGTAATAAACCAATGGGCTACAGCATGGCAGGGTGACAACCCGCTCTGGAAGACTAATTAAACAAGAATTTCTCCAAGGACACAACCGGGGGAGAAAGCTTCTCTATCTGTGCATTTGGAGATCCCATGACACAAAAGTATACATTTTTTTCTTGTTGCAAAAATGTCCACAAGAGTGAAAATCCATTCCAAATGTGTGTGTGGGGGGGGGGGGGTGGATGGACGGACGGACCAAATGGGGTTAGTGCACTTTTCTGAATGTCTGTATGGTATAGTGTCACGTCTGGCCTCTGGAGGCACCACTGGGCTGGTGATGGTGAAGGGCCCTGTGCTTTAAGACCAAAAAGGTATCCCACTGTGACAAGGTTTTTCTGCAGGGCATAAGAACTCTCTGATACATTACATGTAGATCTTAGAAAGTTCATTTTTTAAAGGTGCTAGTTCTAGCTCAAGATCAGCATATTAATCCAGAAGACTGGCGGCTGGGAGTAGCCATCTGGGACCATATCACATAAGAATCTTTACTGGCTCCCGGTAAGTTTCCAAGCACAGCTCAAAGTATTGGTGCTGACTTTTAAAGTCCTAAACAGCCTCAGCCCAGCATACCTGAAGGATTGTCTCCACCCCCATTGTTCAGCCCAGACACTGAGAGTCCTCCTCCAAGGGTCTTCTGGCGGTTCCCTCACTGCGAGAAACAAAGTTACAGGGAACCAGGCAGAAGGCCTTCTTGGTAGTGGCGCCCGCCCTGTGGAAGCCCTCCCACCAGATGTCAAGGAGATTCAGAACAACATAACTTTTAGAAGACGTCTGAAGGCAGCCCTGTTTTGGGAAGGTTTTAATGTCTGGTGCTTTACTAAGTTTTATATATTCTGTAAGCTACCCAGAGTGGCTGGGAAAACCCAGCCAGATGTGCGGGCTATAAATAAAACAACATTTTATTTTATTTTTTAAGGAACTAGCGTGCCTGGCATGCTCTGGTCCATGGGGTCACGAAGAGTCGGACACGACTGAACGACTGAACAACAACAACAAAGCTCAATTTTATGTTCATCCCTTTACAAAATGAACCAGTTGAGTTCTTGGTCAGTTTGCAGTTCAATTCATATTCTGCCAAATGATCCTGAGCATTTTTTTTCAGCATTCAGGGTACTGCAAACTGCATTGATAAAGTACTGTATAAAAATAGACTTAAGAAGACGAAGTCAGAATAGAGACACAGTGGAATGTGAATGGTTTAACTGATTTATCCCCAACAATTATGACCTTTGAGCTTAAAGGCCTAAAGAGTAAAATCCCCAAAGCTTACACCTTCTTTATGGGGGGGTGGGGGTGGGATGGCTGCTGATGCACAGAGAATAGATAAAGTTTCAAACATCCTTGAGCTAAATATGTAGGACTCTAGTAATAACGTTACTTCCATACTTTCAGAAACTTCAATTAAAAGCCTCCCGCCCCGGAAGAATAAATAAATAAATGACATTACCTAAAGAGGTTTTGTGAGCCTGCGAGGGGTATTGATTGACTACATGAGAATGTTAGACTCCTGTAGGAGAGCTGTTTGCAATAATAGTCTTTTAACAACAAAGAAAGTTGCCTAGGAATGCAGCAATTTAGTACTGTAAAGGGAGGGGGGGGAAATCAAATGACAAACAAATAATTTCAAGCAAACTAAGAAAAGAAATAGAAGTGACTTTTAATTATATAATCTCTCTCTTTGTTATGAATTTATTTCTGACAGTTTCATACGATGACAGGAGAGCACATTTTATATGCAAAGGGGGGGAAATAGGGGGAAAGCTAACCATTATTCATTCTTGACTGTTAAGGCATAAGAATTGGCAAATGATTTTTAATACAGTTTTAAAGTCTTATGTTTTTTGGTCGGGGAGGGAGGGGGGAGAAGCCCCACAGCAATTACTGAGTCACATGGTCTGTAAATCTTTATGTTTCTTTCTTTTTGACAGGAATAACAATAAAACATATTTCTGTCCAACTTTTTTTCAGTACAAATTGAAGAGGTTTGAAGAGACAGCTGTTTTCTGCATTCTGAAACTTTGCAAATGCGCAGGAGGGGGGAATCAACAAACGTTGAAGCTAATGACTCACTTGTCTTTTGACTTGAACAGCCAATTATGTTTGTATAACTGTTTCTAAGTTAGTCCTTTGAAAGGAGCAACATGTATATTATTATAACTATAGTTGCCTGGTCAGTCTACCTCAGAATAGCTACTAAGAGGTAGGATAAGAGGAGAAATTCAATTTGCATTGAAGGGCAAATCTACGTAAATTGCACTTTCTGAAATGATATGGGATCTGAAACACAGCCAGCCTTTGAAATGTGCACTTTTCCTAATGTTGCAATGCAGTTCTCAAGCATATACTAGGGCAAAAATACATGAATTGGTGGAAAAAAACACCATATAAAATGCATTTCATTAGGGGAAGTTGCTCTGCAAGAATGTGGTAACTTCGGAGCGATTTTATTTGTCTGTGGCAACAGAGCCATTACAAAATATGGGAATATTAGAAATACCTGCAATCACAAATTGGAAGCAAATTTAAACTCCTGCCAGGACAACCACCGGAGGAGCAGAGACAAAAATGTATGCAAAAATATGTAAGGAGGAATTTGCACTAAAATGTTGGTGAAATTTCACGAGGGCTTAAAAGAAAGCAACCTGAGGCAGAAATGTAGAGAACCAAACTTAAGAATGCTTTTAAAATGAGAAAATGTAAGAAACTGATAATTGACGGTTTCATTCATCCATAATGGAGAGCTAAGAAAATGTGCAGAAAAGGGCAACCAGAATGTTCAGGAGAACTTCCTGAGGAGGAGAAGCTGGCTAAGAACCACCTCTATCCATACAGTATGAGCCGACCCAGACCCTTTGATCCTCATCTGAGGCCCTTCTTTGTGTGCCTCCTCCATGGAGTTTCAAGAGAGTGGCAATGAGAGAATTGGCCTTTTCTTTGGTGGCTCTGTTTGTGGAATGCTCTCCCCAGGGAGGTTCACCTGGCGCCTTCGTTATACACCTTTTGATGCCAGACGATATTCTTCTTAAACCAGGCCATTGGCTGATTGACATCCAACGCCTAATTAAATGTTTTGTGGGAGGGGGACATTGTTGGGTTTTTTGTTTTTATTATTCAATTTGGGTTTTTTTTTGTAATTTTATGTTGTGAACTGCCCTGAGATCTATGGCTGAAGGGCAGTATACAAATTTAATAAATAACAACAATAAAATAATAATAGGGGAAAGATGACTAACTGTGCAATTTATGCTCAATTTCCACTGCACCTGCAACATGCATTTAAAGCAGTACCACAGCACCTTAAACTAGCATGGCTTCCCCATAAGCATCCTGGGAACTGTAGTTTGTTAAGGATCCTGAGAGTTTTTAGAAGACCCCTATTTCCCCCCCTACGATTCCCAGAGTGTTTAACAATCAATCCCTCTTCCCAGGAAAATCTTGTCAGGTTTCCCCCTACATTTCTATTCTGAAAATGATGTACCACAGTTAAATATGTTTTCTTTAATATGTTGGCCTGTACTCACATGTTGGTAAAAGTACTGTGGGTGCCAGCACAAAATGGCTGCCATGGGAATAAAAAAAAAGAGAAGTGTCCGCCTAAGGGGCTATAATGGTGGTAGGGGAAACTTCAGGCCTGGAGCCAACATGCGGCCCTCCAGAACACCAGTTTCCTGTGAAGAAAGGCTGATAGTTAACCTGCTGAGGAAATTGTAACTCCATAGATCGCTTAGGGGTCTCCTAGTGACAATCAGATCACTGAATGAACTATAGCTCCCAGGATTCTTTGATAGAAGCTATGACTGTTTAAATGAAGAGTGCAGATGAGATGAAAAGTCACTAGGCTGTACGTGTGTGTGTGTGTGTGTGTGTGTAGGCAGGCAAGGAGGGAGGGGAAGTGTGAACCCTCTTTTCAGGACAGCCTCTGTCCATCCCTGTACATATTATGCAGAGGATGCACAGTGTTCAGTGTTGGAGATACAATTTATTTCCACTACCGAATGGATTGGCCATATTTCATGACAAGCACAGCCTGGAGTGGGGATGAAGGTCAGCCCATCAGAGGTGGAAATAAATCGTATCAGATTACAGCCTCCCATTATGGGAACTATTTATAGCTTCCTTCCTTGAAAACTATCTGGGAATTTGTTTTGCTTGGGACTCTCTCTCTCTCTCTCTCTCTCTTAAAAATTACAGCTGAAAAGTCACTATGGAGCAAACATCTGAGACAGGTGAATCAGACAACAACTACAGGCCCTCTAACCAAGTTACGGTCACATTGCAGAACAATCAACTCACCACAATGACCCAGAAGGAGCATTGCAGAGGATACAAAACTGGTGGCCAGGCTACCAGCTACCGCTTTTAATTGCAAGCCCTGCCTTCCTACTACCACCGGTTAGCCCTGTCAGTTTGCTCCAGATCTGCAACCAACAAATAAAGGTGGAGATTTTTTGGAGCACATTTTTTGCACATCCCTAGGCTTCCATTCTGTTCCAGTCTTACATTGTTGTACATTCCAAGTGCCTATGCACTTGGGCATTTACCTGATTTTAATACTGGGTTGTATCCAATGCTATTCATATTCAGATTTGACCCATTGAAATTTATAGCCATGACTAGCTTGTTGTTGTTCAGTCGTTCAGTCGTGTCCGACTCTTCGTGACCCCATGGACCAGAGCACGCCAGGCACGCCTATCCTCCACTACCTCCCGCCAAAGTTTGGCCAAACTCATGCTAGTTGCTTCGAGAACACTGTCCAACCATCTCATCCTCTGTCGTCCCCTTCTCCTTGTGCCCTCCATCTTTCCCAACATCAGGGTCTTTTCTAGGGAGTCTTCTCTTCTTGTGAGGTATGACTAGCTTAGGTTCATCCATTTCTATGAGTCTACTTTGAAACTTTTATGAGACTATCTATGGCTACTAACTCTGGTGGCTGTATTCTATGTTCACTGTCAAAGGGTTCAGTATGCTTCTGAATGCCAGTTGCTGGAAACCACAAGATGGAGGGGTGCTTTTGTGTTTTGCTTCTGTTTGAAGGCTTCCTATTTGGCCGTCTTGTTGTCCCCTATGAGAACAGGATGCTGGACTAGATGGGCCATGGCCCCAATGCATCAGGGGTCTTACGTTCTTACAGACTTTGGCTTAAAAAGTACCAAAATTCCAGTAGAAATGTTTTTTCTTAAGATTACCATGCATATTTTGAGATGAAATGCCTAAAAAGCTGATTTCGTAAAACAATATGTGAAAATATAATGCATTTCCTTTGCATTTTAAAAAATCATAGTTCGATGCAGAAGCAGTACAGTCTTGTGGCTGAAGAGATGTGAAACTGAAACAGCCCACAAATAGACTAAGTTGTCCACCTGTAATCCCTAGGGCCAAAGGTGCCATCACGCTGCTAGTCCTCAGGAACAGCATCAACAGTCATTCGCCCTGCCCCCTTGCAATGGAGGGCAAGCACATCATAGATGGAGGCAGTCAAAACATTATCATTTCCCCTCTCTGTCAGGAGTGTGCTGCACCTCAGATTTCTATTATTTGCCTATTCATTGCTAGTTGCCAACGGTCCTTAGAAATATTTGCAAATACTGTTTAGTTGTGATGGAAGACTCCCCCTTTGTTATTGAAAACCCATGAAATATTAAATACAGTATAAATATCACCTTCCCATTTTTATTTTAAAATAGCCTTTGTTCAATGCCAAGACTGGAGGGTGAGATAAGCCCACACCTCTCTCTGCTTACTTATTTGTTCCCAGAATATTTATTTGCCAATACTTTACCCTGGGTATGTGTCTTTCTTTAACATATCCTTAGATGTGTGTGGTTTATTTGGTTTTTAAAAATTTTCTGCGTTTCTCAGCAGAGCACCGCTGAACCTAATTGAAACCATTCACAAGCCAAGCCCCCCTAATCTTTCTTTTTGCCCCTTCCAATTTTTAATATGTAGCCCTCATGCCCGTTACCCAAACTCTAATGCATCTTTCAAAGTTAGCAGCTAATTATATTTTCCCAAGTTATAGATCTGGAGTTCTTCAAAGGTGGTGAAGGCAATTACTCCCCCTCGCTCTCTCCCCCCCCCCACTCTCCCCCATTCTCATTTAGCCTAACAGTCTCCAAAAGCTATGTATTGAAATCGCATGGCAAGTCATTCTGTAGATCAGAATCGATGGGGGACGGGGATGCACAGCTGAGGGGTGCTGAGTCAGCTGCTCTGAGTTCCCTCCTTTGTTCATATTCTCTTCTCCAAGAAGGCTTTCCTCCTTTGCCTTACTCTTTGCAGAATAACCACACTGTGCTCTTACTAGGCTTGAATTCCTATATAACAGCAGGGAGGACCCTCAGACCTGATTGTGGCCCTCCAGCCCTCTCTCTCTGGCCCTTGGAATATTCCCCAAGCCACACCCCTTCTCCTCAGGCCACACCCCTCACCAGCCCTGCTTTAAACCCAAGTGGAATGTTTTTGCCTGGCTGGAATGTGTCCTTTAACTCTGATCATGCCTCTTGCTTGCCTGGCCAGAGAGCTCAGAGAAGAGTGTGTGTGAATATGCAAAGAAAACAACCTACCGTGCAAATATAAAATTTACATTTACTGCTCCACCCATTATTGCCTCTTGCCCCACCCAAAACTGTTGCATGGGTGTCAGAAAGTTACCAATTTGCTTACTATTTTTTTATTTTATTTTTTACACAAAATAAGCAAGCAAAATCCAGTGCTGGGTTGCAGCTGAGGGTTTGATAGCTACCCATCAATTCATGCACCGAAATCACATACATCTGAATGCCATTGGCCAGGGACTGACAAAAGAAGAGGGCTTGTTCCTTCTTGCCTTGCCTATGGGCTTTCTGAGGACATCTAGTGGAAATAGAATCCTAGACTAGAAGGGTCTAGTCTTGGGGAAATGTCACAGCTCAGTGATAAAGCATCTGCTTTGCATGTAGAAGGTCCCAGGTTCAATCTCCAATGGCATCTCTAGGTAGGGCTGAGAAAGACTCCCCAGCCTAAAACCCTGGTCAATGTGGACAATAGTCTGACATGGTATAAGACATCTTCCTATGTTCCTAGATGGACCTTTGTGTTTCATGGGTTCTTAGGGGAAGAGAGAGGCTGGACTACAACTACCATATCAGAACTACAGTGAATAATCATTTTCTTTCTTTCTTCTTGGGAGTCCGGATGAAGGTCAGCCTGGTTTGATGGTTTAGAAAACAATAGTGTAACGTGTTTTATGGTCTCTCAGGATGTCAGAGAATTCCACCAAAAACAAGAAAGGGAGCAGAGATTGTTTGTTATTTTTCTTGCGCCCAGAACAGAAATAGATCAAACAAACAGGATCGGCATTTGCTGTTGTTGTGGCTTTCAGTCAGCAGGTGATACATAATTGATTACACACACACACACACACACACACACACACCATTTGCACTGCATTTCCTCTGCACCAAAAGGAATGAGGTGGAATAGCAATGTAAATCACATAATTAATTATGTAAGTTGCGTAAGTTACGTATATTATGTAATGTGGGTTTTGGTGGAAGATGAACTGAAGCAGAACAGAAACAGTGCTGCGTGTGGCAAATACAGGGCAGAATAGAAAACAATGCCTTCTTACGTCTCTAATGGTCAATGTCCCCTTTTCCCAGCAGTAAAAGAGAAAGAAAGAAAAGCTTACCACAGCTATGATTACTTATAGCAACCAAGGAACTGTGTCCCTGGATTTTGTAAATCACGGGCTCCAGAGATCCAGAAAATCCCTCTCTCCTTGCTCTCTTCTCTGCCCCTCTTAGCTTGCTCCCACCCCAGCCTCCCCCTGTTCACCCCCCCCCCATGTAATTGTGAGAGGGAATGATGGCAGGCTCTCACCCCTAGTGGGTCAGAGCTGTCAATGATCACGCAGGCACAGGGGCTGCAACCACAGAGATTATTCGTTGCCAGAAGAACCTGGAAGAAATTAAATTCTCCACTTGGCTGGTCCGGGTGACTCGGCTGTGCTCCACCAACTTGTTTCTTCATTATATTTTTGGCCGATAACTGACTGCAAAGCTTGTCTTGTCTGTTTAATGCCAGTTCGACGGCTCCATGAGAGGGACCAGGGTTGTCTGTCTCAGCAAAGGCGTGCACCGGATGACTATCCCCACCTCATTTATTTTACAGACAGGTGGGTGTGCGGGGGATTGCCTCAAGTTGCTCTGTCTCTCAATAAGGGTTTTGTTGTTGTTGTTGTTGTTGCTGCTGCTGCTGCTGCTGTGCTTTGCTGGGTTTCCCCCCAGGACTCTTTGAGATGAATTTTGGGCTCAATGGCCAAGAACATAAGAATATTAGAAGACCCTGCTGGATAAGGCTAGTGGTCTATCTAGTCCAGCATTCTGTTCTCATAGCGGCCAAGTATTTTTGTGTTGTATCATTTTTTGTGCTGACTTTGGTGTTTTTCCAATGAGCAAATATTCAAGTGACAGACACAAAGAACAGGGCATTTCCCCCTGAGTTTCTTTGTTTTGTTTTTTATTTGTTCATGGCTTGGGCCTAGTGCTCACAAACAGAAAGTGAGGAGGGCAACCTATGTTAAGTTGGTATTGTGGTGCAGCAGGACTTGAATGCTCCTTAGTCCCAACAAACAAACAAACAAACAAACAAACAAACAAACCCCTCCACACATAAAATTTAGGTGTCAGGGAGAAGGGCTCCAACCTAGCCTTTCCCCTGACCTGCTATATTTCTATGTGCAGGATTTATTTACATTTGGTTTTTTTTTTTATGAGGAACTGTTCCATTATCAGGGTCTGCACCTACAATGCTTCACCTTCACTTTGGGTGAGGATTTGGGCACTGATCAGGATTTAGAGCCGTGTTCTTTAACCTTGGGTCCCCAGATGTTGTTGAACTACAACTCTCATCATCCCAAGACAGCCTAACCAATGGTCGAAGATTATGAGAGCTGTTGTCCAATAATGTTTGGGGACTGAAGGTTGAAGAGCAGTAGCTTAGAGCAAGCAAGATAAGAAGCATAATGACTTAGAGGAAATTCATATTCCAAACCAGGCAGTTCTGAGCTTCAACAACCACTACATAGTGGCTTAACAGAGTGGCTTAATAATAAATCCCTCTTCCCAGGGAACTCTGTGATATGTAGTTCTGTGAGCTCAGAACCTTTAACAAACTACACTTCCCAGGATGCTTTTGGGAAAGCCATGACTGCTTAAAGTGGTAAAATACTGCTCAAAATGTAGAATGCAGTTGGGGCTTTGGTTTCATTTCCCAAGTAGGAATGTCTCTTATTCAGTCAGTAGATCCTGAGTATAGAATTGCACCCTTAGTCACTCCCCCCCTAGACCAGATTAGCCTCTTCAGGTCATTGTCCTCAACATTTTGGTTTCCATTTCTGCAAGTTTTCTAGCTTTAAATTAGGGATGAGTTAATCTGTCAATTTTGGTTTCTTTCAGGTTCTCCTTTTTCCCAGTGCTGAATTCAGTTCCCCACATTTCTGTAACAGCTTGCTTTAAAAAGAAAAGAAAAAAGGAGCTTGTGACAATACTGTTTTAAATGAATAGTGCATGTGGGGCCTTAATTCTGGCAATTGGTCAAGCGCAGGGGTCAGCAACTTTTTTCAGCTGTGGGCCGGTCCACCGTCCCTCAGACCATGTGGTGGGCCGGACTATATTTGGAGTGGGGGGGGGATGAACAAATTCCTATGCCCCACAAATAACCCAGAGGTACATTTTAAATAAAAGGACACATTCTACTCATGTAAAAACATGCTGATTCCCAGACCATCTGCGGGCCAGATTGAAAAGGTGATTGGGCTGCATCCAACCCCCAGGCCTTAGGTTGCCTACCCCTGGTCAAGTTGGTAACTTTATAGTCAAGCCAGAAAAATCCTGGCTGGGCAGGGGGATGACACCCTTCTGTCCATTGCCTTGTGTAAGCTGCTTTTCTGCAGACTGTCCACACATTAAGCTGCCAGTTCATCAGCTGCAATCAAGTGACAGGCACCATTTGTGAACTGCTGCTAAAGTTCAAGACACCCTTGTTTGTTTGGTTGCTTGCTTGCTTGCTTGTTTTTGTTTAATTAAGAGCAAGAAGAAAGAAGCTCTTAAGAGGCTGGAGATTCTCTTTCTCCACCCAATGATAAATTAACCTCCTCTTTGTTAAGGGAGACAGGCAAACAACTCAAGATCAATGAACCCATTGCTGTCAGTGTGGCTGCTCATTTGGAGAATAGAAAGAAGAAATTCTGGTGGGGTGGGGAATTAGAAACTTCAGGCCCCTACCACGGACCTTGCTGGTAAGCAGGAAGTGAGTGTTGGTAATTATTATGAACAGAAGTTATTATGAGCCAGATCTGAATACTTGTGAGGAGGGGTTATAGCTCAGTAGTAGAGCATCTGCCTTGCAACAGAAGGTCCAAAGTTCAATCCTCAGCACCAGGGACAGCCCAGCCCATTTTGGCTCATTTGGCAAAATGGGAATGTGCCACTTCCTGCCCCCCCTGTCTCTCTGCCACCCCCTGGCCTCCCCATCATTTCTGGTGCCAATGGAATCACCCCCTGTAGCTAAAATTTGGTGAGAGGGGGTGTTCTGCAAGGCCTTGGCTTTGGTCTTTCCCACCCTGGAACCAGGGAAGAAGAGCAGCAACACCATGTGCCAGAATGCCCCCCCATTTTGTTTTCAGGATGGTAGTAAAGTCATGGGCTACTACCTGTAAGTAGGGGAAATAGTGAATTCATCACTTTCAGTTTCTCTCTGTTTCTTATTCATTCAGGCTTAAATCCAGTTTTCCACATTTCCATATCAGTTTTTTTTTGGGGGGGGGGTGGCATTTTAGTGTAAATTAAATGCAAATTTCCCCTAATACACACACACACACAGAGAGAGAGAGAGAGAGAGAGAGAGAGAGAGAGAGAGAGAGAGAGAGAGAGAGAGAAACAACCACCATGTCACACCATTTTCTAAACCAAGCATTCCCCTAGATGCATTTTTGTATGCTGTTTTCATTAATATAGGCATTTTAATGCATGCTTTACCCTAGTATATACCGGTACTTTTCTGTATACATGGCTTAGATGGAGGACTGCCTTGCACAATTTGGAGCACTGTGAAGTTTGGTGGATTTAGATGTTCTGGTTTTTGTACAGTGTACACTCGGGTTACATTACCTTCGGTTAATGTAACTTTCAGGTAGCGAACACGAACTTCTGGGTTTTGTTGCGCGTGCATGTGCAAAAGCGCTCTGTGCACATGCGCAGAAGCGCTCTATCACGCCGCATGCATCGGCGCCTCATGTTGCAGACTTGGGGGGGTGTACGGACCCCTGGAACGAATTAAGTTCATATCCAGAGGGTCCACTGTACTGTGAATTAGGTAGGTTCACCATTAAATGTGAAAGGAATTAAATTTCTTCCCTCACCAAATAGGCAATATGCAAATATGGCAGTATTTTATTAGTCCAATGAATGAAACCCAATATAATCCTGTAACCGTGTTTGGATCTATAAAGCCAGGAAAAGGCCAAATTCTCCTGGATGCCCTAATTCCATCCCAAACCTAGCACTCAGAAATCCACCAGAGGACATCATACACTGCTCTCCCTTCGCTGCAAAATCTGTTACCTTGGTAAAATCTTTCAGGGTCAATACCTTCTGCCCAATTCCTGGAAAAGCTTCATTTGCTCGTTTTGTTGTTGTTTAAGGCACCATGGACTGGCTGAACACATGGAAATGGTGAGAGGCACCAGGTGGGGAACCCCCAAGAGAAGGCTCAGAGCCTGGGGAGCAGTGATGGGACAAAGATGAGCGGTCAGGGGGAGAAGAGGAAGAAGCCCGGAGAAGGAGGTGTTGGAAGCTGAAGTGGTAAAAGGGTTTAGTGAGCAGGGAGTCTGTGGCAGAGGGAGGTCCAGAATCAGAATCAGAAGTTGAAGAGGGGAGGGATGACGGGGGGGGGGAGCTTGTCACAGAGATCAGTCAGGCTGTAGAAGAAGCCATAATGTCTTCCCCTTCTGCTGTGACAAGCTCCCCCCCCCCGTCACCCTGGACCAGAAGAGGTATGAAGGGGGAGGAGCAGACACAGGCACATCAGCGGAGTCTCAGATTGCTTGGGAAGGACCCTGAGGAGGGAGAGATTTAGGCAGTTGTGGGAAGGTGGGGATCTTCAGCCTCTGTAACTGCCACATAGGGGCAGGATCTACTGAGAAAAGTTGCCATGCTCATTAGGCCTGGCTCCTCTAAGCAGGTCTTGCTTCTGCTAATTCCTATTAGCTGGTTAATGATCAGGCATAATGGGAATTGTAGTCCAGCCATAGGTGCCAACTCCCCGGGGGCCCAAGCACCTACAAAATTCTCCATGAAGGGGCTGGGAACCCACAAATTTTGGTGCCAGGGCCATGCATGCTGCATGGCACCCACGTCCTGGGCACCCACGGTTGTGGGGCCAAGTTGGCACTCCTGAGTCCAGCAACATCTGAAGGGCCGCAGGTGCCTTATCCTTGCATTAGAAGATAATGTGTATTACTCCACTTCAAAATGTGGCGGGCAGGCTGACAGCATTCCCCCCCCAATACTCTTCCTATTGAGTAGAGCCCTAGATATCTGAGTCCTACCCCAAGTCCTACCCTAAGAAAACCATTGAATGTGTCAGGGAACTAGCCAGCAATAAATCATACAGAATATGTGAAGTTAACTCTTCATTGTAGTTCAGCAACATTTGTTGTTGTTTTTTTAAACAGAATTTATTAACATTTTCATAATATAACATAAACCCAACCCCACACCTACAAATAGAAAAACAACTACAAATACACATAAAGTCAGGATTCTTCTTCTTACTTGTAACCTTACAAAAAAAAAATTTCTAGTTCTGAATCTTGACGTTTGACTTCCCCCGCCTTTTCACCTTCGGTTTTAATTCAATATACTATTTCCTTAACAACTTTTCTCTATAAAATTTTTTTTAACTTTACTTAAAAAAAGAAAACATACTTATCTCCAACTTTGCATTATACCTTAAATCTTAACCAAATATTCTTATAGCTAAACTTATTTCTTCTGTCCTTTATCATGCTGCTTTTGACTTAAAATTCAATATCTCCTTACTTATTTAAAATAAACTTATCATTAACCGACTTCACACTCCGACTTCGGATACCATGGCAGACCATTTAGATTATACATTTAGTTCTTCAACCCACTCCTCCTCTGTCCATTGTCTTTTCCTGTCTTTCTCCAGCGCCAAATCTCCCATTGTCTTGCTCCAAGTGTCCACAGGTCCAGGCTGCATCCACAGCAAACCCCGCATCGAGCCTCAAGGCGTTCCTCATCTGCGTTCTGGGCTCCTCCGTTTCTTTTGCTTCTTCTTCTTGTAAAAATTCTAATTCCATGTCCCTCGCCCCCGAGCTGCCACCTCGGGGTCTGGATGTTGTAAGTTTTCCCATTTCCCGTTGCTTTTCCCGGTTTTGCCCAGCCATCTCAGACCATCTTTCAAACGCCTCTCCCAGCTCTTTGCCAAGGCATGATTCCATTGTATAGAACTTTTGAAAAGCCTCCTCTGTGGAAAGTAGATCTTTTTTATAAATGATTCCACTCAAGACTTGTAGTTTCCGATCAAGCAATTCCATCTGTAAAATAGTGAGCTTTTCCTCATCCTTTAAATATGAGTTCGATACCAGTGTGAGCGCGAAGTCCAGCATTTTGAGAGAGAGGGTGAGTGTCAGATTTCAGTTCCTGTCTCTTCCTTCCTTTGTTTCAAATTTTTCCTACGACACTCCAAGTCGCCGCCATTTCTCCGAGGCAGGAGTGTAAAGACCAAAACTTCAAACGGAGATATTTTTCCCCCAGTTAACCCCCAAAGGGAGGTCTCAACAGACTCAGTTTTCAAATTCCAAATACTTTCTAATGATTGTTGTGGCAGCAGTCACTTAAAGAGTTAATTTCTTTCAGCAGCCGAAGGGAGGGAGGCGGGCTGCCTTTCTTCTTCCCCCAGAGCATTCCAGGAATACAAAGAGTCAATCAATTACTCACAGCCTCCGGGTTCTTATCAGCTCCTTAATGACAGGTAGAACTTAGACGCTCATCACAGGCTTTGCCGCCGCAATTTCATCCCGGTTGGGGCTTCTCCCCTATGGCCCGGCTCCGTAGTCCCTTCACCCCCACTCCCCCTTTACAGGGGGTGCGGGGGAAGGGTTCGGAGCCACAACGGGCACAGCCGGGGAGCCCAGGGCACGGGACGCTCTTCCCGCACCCCAACCGGAGCCCTGCTATGCGGTTGCAGGGCTCCTGACCCCCGGGATGAACTGGGTGCTTCGCAGCCGAAGCGACCCACGACCACCCATAATGGCGTCGCAAGCGGAAGTCCGTAGTTCAGCAACATTTGAAGAGTCCTGATTTAAAGACTCTTGGAAAGATAATTCATAGGGATGATGCTATTCTCTAGAGAGCAAATTGTGTGTGTTTGTGCTGTAAGATCTTTAAGCCATATTCTAAAAATACCTAGCAGCACAATCGGTCACAGGAGCAGAGCCATAAGAGAAATAGAGAGGGAGGAGGAGGAGGAGGAGGAGGAGGAGGAGAGGAAGAAGAAGAAGAAGAAGAAGAAGAAGAAGAAGAAGAAGAAGAAGAAGACAATATGCTTTACACAGAGCCAGACCATTGGTCCATCTAGCTCAGTACTTCCAGCAGCTCTCTAGGATTTCAGACAGGGAGTCTCTCCTTGGAGGAGCCTGAGATTGAACCTGGAGCTTTCTGCAAACAAAGGGATGCTCTACCGCTGATTTATGGCCTTTCCCCAATATAATGGCTGGGTGCAGAGTTAAGAACACAGGAAGATGCCTTATAATGAGTCATCTAGCTCAATATTGTCTTCCCTGACTGGCAGCAGTTCTCAAAGGTAACTAGCAGAGGAGAAGTTTAGCATAACTTGTTGCCCAATCCTTTTTAGCTCAGGAATGAAGAACCTGTAGTCCTTGAAATATTGTCAAGCTCTCAGCCTGGATAGCTCAGTTGCTTAGCTCAGTGCTGATAATGTCAAAGCTGCAAGTTTGATCCTTATATGGGACAGCTGCATATTCCTGCATTGCAGGGGGGTTGGACTAGATCAGGGGTGGCCAACTCGCAAGAGACTGCGATCTACTCACAGAGTTAAAAACTGGCAGTGATCTACCCCCTTTGGGGGGGAGCTTCAGGTCAAAGTTGTTGAGTTTTTTTTAGGGAGGAGGTAAAATGTTGAGCTTTCTTTGTGGGGAGCCAATGATCTACCAGTGATCTACTGCAGACATCCAGTGATCTACCAGTAGATCGTGATCTACCTGTTGGACATGCCTGGACTAGATGGTCCTTGGGGTCCCTTCAAACTCTACAATTCTGTGATTTCTATGTGCTCTGCCACTGAGCTAGAGTCACTTCCCAGATGGTTCTGTGGTCTGCAATATAAAGATATTGACAAAGTGTGACATGTCCAGAGGAAGATGCTGAGGTACCTTAAAGTGAAGCTATTTGAGGAAAGGAGATGTGGTGGTTAAGAGATCGGGATAGCTATCTTCAGATGAGAAGAAGTGGAACTTAGCTGAAAGATTAGGAAAATCTCTGGATAAGACATACTGTTGGACAATGGAACATAATAGCCTTGGAAAGTAGTGGGCTTTCATTTGTTAGAGGTTTTTAAGTAGAAGCTGGGTGGTCATCTGTGAGGGATGCTGCAGTGGGTGGATTTGTACCATCACTGATGGGATGGAGTAGATGATCTCTTAGGATACCCTAGTGGTATCCTAGGATAACACTGGTGGTGTTCTGTTTGGCTCAGGCTGTGAGACTGCGAAAATTGGACCTGGAACAGAAGCATACTGGAGTCAGAAATCAAACAAGTGGAAACAAGCAAGAGGCAAAGAAGTTTGCCACCTTTTAGGACCTGGGAGAGCTCCTTTGGGTGGCAGTTGTTGCTCCAACAAAGATTAGGATGGTGTTCAACTAAGTTTTTACTCAGAGCAGATCAAATGAAATGAATGCTCATGACTAACATGGGTTATTAATTTCAGTGGGTCTACTCTAAGTAAAACTTAGCTGGATAAAAAACACATTGTGAATATGTTCTACCCCCCCCCCCAATGCCAAAGGATACTTTCTTTCCCTCTCTTTCAACCCTTGTTTTGTTTAAAATGCATTTCTTCCCCCTCTCACTTTATGCAGCAATTGTGACCTTTACGCCAGCCCCCTTTGGAGGCAGGCTTGGAGTCGTGCATAAAAGTCACATCAAATGGGCCACTAAAACCCACTTTGGCCTGATTAGAATGAATTGCTCTTGGGTGCCTGGAACATTTCCCTTTCCTTGCTCGCTTTCTTGTGCTTGATGGAGTTTCCCTAGCGATCAAAATGTGGGGCGGGGTGGAGAAAATGTGAGAGAAATTCCTCTACAGGTACGGCCGTCTGCCTTGGAGGGTGCTAATTGCACTCAGCAGAAGGATTGATTTGTAAAATGTATTCTGCTTGCCTCAAGGACAAACATTTGTGCAAATCATATTATTGTATGCGGGGAAATTGGTAACACTTGGCGTTACAGCTCTTTTTATAAATACCCTATTATTTATGAAATTAAATTAAACAGCACTTGATAGCAATCCCTTTCCCCCCCCCTCCTCCTCCCAAATGTTGGCAGGCCAGTGTGCCGTTTTTTAAATGCTACCCTCACATTACAAAATAATCTATTAGCTCTCGGGAGTCCATCAACTGGTGGAGGAATTTATTGTCCGTGCATTTTGTAACACGCTGAGTGTTAACGGTAGGAAACAAATAGGCAATTCCTCAGATAATGCAACACAGCCTCTCTCTCGCTCGTTATTGTAGTTCTTTGAAACAGCATTGTTATTATATACAAAACTCATTCACGGGATTCTGCCACATTCCTGTGCATCCAAGTGGAGCTGTGCAATGAAAAGGGTGTGGCCATTCAAGTAGAAGCAGATGCTCACTGTCTGGGTCACTGAGGGCAAGAGGAAAGGTAGTTTCCACTCTGGTGACATTGCCTTCACTTTCATCCAGACATTGGCCTCAGTTGCCTTCACTTTCAGTTAAGGATGAACAAATCCAGTTTTTCAGTTTTCCAGTGTTAAGTTCGGTTCCTCTCATTTCCGCATCAGTTTGTAGATTTTACATTTTTTTTTTTATAAAAAAAAAATGTCCACATGTAAATCCACCAGCATTTTAGTGCAAATTTTCCCTAATGAATACGTTAGTTGTATGCAATTTCCCCTGATAAGTACATTTTTATAGGCTGTTTCCCCTGATACAACATGCCACTTGTGGTTGGTAAAAGGCACTTCTAGCCACTGAGGCTGCATGGGCCTCCAGTGAAAGAGCTGGATTCAGAGGCACCCACAAACTGTGCAACTTCAGGGGGACATGGGAACCATTCAGTCACAGTGCCTCTGCCTCGACAGGATTCAAGCTTTTAGATGCCCCACCAACCTCAGCCTGCTGTAAGCCAGTGCCCCTTCCCCTCGCACCCTACCTGCCTACTTACAACCGGTTCTGGGAAAGTCACTGGGTATCAGCGTCCTCCTCTTGTGGTGCTATTGTTGGCCTTCTAGATCTCAGCAGGAAGAGGGCAAAAATGAGGATTCGTTGACTCTGCCTGTCATTGGCTCTTGCTCCACCTCCCCTTGGTCTCTCCCTGCCTTCCACCTTACCAATCCCAATGGGTGCCAGCCACCACTGCTCCTTTAATTTCATGAGTGGGTAAAGTGAATTGTGAACGAACAGTTATTAACATGGAGGTTTCCCTCTGGGTTAAGAGAAACTGATTTTCTTGGGGAATAGACTGCTGCTCTCTCTCCTGTGGCTTCCCACCCAGCCTCCCATCTTCTTTTGCTGCTCAAGTACCCATATCTGTGGGATTTGGCAAGATGTAGGTGCCCTCTGGAGCTCCACACATGTGAAGGGACACCTGGGCACCCTGAAATCACCAAGTTGGTCACCATGTGGGTTTTATGTCACTGACCCTCCATACAGGGCCCAGCAAGTGGCCCATTCAATCAACTTTAATTGTTCGACTGCATTTGCATCCATGCCCAACACCCTGGCCACACTGTACCACACTCTATATTTCTCACTCCATTTTTTTTCCTTTACACAATCCCTGCCAGTAAGGTCAGAAAAGCCAATAAAGGAAGGACAAAAACTTCTGGCGCTGCCTCCCTCCTTCACAAGAAGACACTGACCTTGCCTTTTGAAATTCTCACCGCCTCTGGAAAACAGGCAGACAAGACATCTTTACCGAGGTAAAAATTTCTCTTGAACATACCCCCTTTAATTTATGTCTGCTTGCAGTCCATCGCCTGCAGGCAAGAAGCCATTAATGGTGGCTGCTTGTGACACAAGCAAAGGCACCCCTAATGGGCAGCAGCGCTGCGAGTCAAAAATCTGCCTGGCTGCAAAGGACTTTTTGCTATCATTGCAATGCTTCCACCTCTCCCCTGTTCACCTCCCCACCCCACCCCACCCACAATGCTATATTTCCCAGGCCCTAGAGAGCAATCCTTACTTAAGTTCTTCGCTACTAACCCAAGCCATTAATTTTCTCCTTCCCCCTTATCCTGGTCATCACCTGACTCAATCCTTTGGGAGCAGCACAAGCGGCACTCCATAACCCCCCCATTAGATGCCTTGAAGGTAAGACAAGCTACATGTCATGAAACTTTTAAAAGTTCCATATGTGTGTTTCTGAGGGGGAGGGGATACTTTATGTGGCTTTCGAGATGATGCTCAAATTGCACATCAGAAAAGATAATGCATCTTTATGCTGTTACAATGACTTCTAAATTTTTCATTTAATGTCAGCAGAGTTGGGAGGGAGAGCGGTGTGTGTCGTTGTCTCTCTCTCTCTCTGTGTGTGTGTGTGTGTGTGTGTGGTGGAAAGGGACCCTCCATTGGCTGTGATACGCTCCAAGATACCCCCCTCCCCATGATTCCATAAAATGTCTGTAGTGGATTTGAACAGTAGGAAATCCAAGGGTGATAAATAGCTATTTCTAAGTAAATTTCATGCAATTGCCCTTTGGTTAAAGTCTCTCCTCTCAGCACTTTTCCTGAGCCCGCCGCATGGCTAATAACATTCAAGAGCGAGTACTCTGCAGTGTGACAACTGATTGCACTTTGAAGGAGTAAATGGCTGATTTCATAATTGGTATAATTTTTCACAAGTACCTGAATGTCATATACAGAAAGAATAAGCAACCTGGACTTAATATGAGAGCTTTTTCAATTCGCTGGCGAAAATCAATAATGTATTAAATCCCCTCCAACTGATTATAATAATGGGGGCTTTGACGAAGGTTTTGGTGAGGGAGGCAGTGTGCTTTGAAGGGGGTGGTTGGGGGCAAGGGGGGGAGATTTATGGCCAAAGGGTTAAAATGCAGGGCTACTTTAGCGATGGGAGTCGGTTTTCCTAATTAAACTTTTAGCGAGGTTCCTCCTGCCCACCCACCCTGTCGGAGCACTCTACTTATGTAGAGAGACGCTCCTTTCTGAAAATTATTATTGCTGCTCAGAGTGGCTGTTGCAGAATTAGTAGGCGCTCAACATGAGAAAGAGGGAGAAAGCGATGGCGATTATAATGAAAAGAAATATGGACTCCAGTCTGGAAATTACATGCCAGCTTCAGAGGATTTTTCAGGGCTCTAATGTGAAATGGCACTAGGGCTGGATGTTGGGGATCTCCCCACCCCCCACAAACACACCCTCTTTCTCCAGAAGCAATCAGTTTGTGTGCTGGTGATTCATAGTATGTTCTTTGTCCTCTTTCCCAGAAGTTGTTTGCAGCCAGGTGCTCATATGGACCAGTGGAGTGCTTCATGGATGCTCCTTCTGGGCTCTTTTTCTCAAGGCAGGGGGTTGCCATGGCAATTATCTCACCAGGCAACTTTCCTGCCTCCAGGCACCTTTGTGAAAGTTCAATTAGCATCAGTAATAACATGAATATTATTACCGTCCAAGCTATAAAAGGGAGAAGAGGAAGAAGAAAAATAAAGGGGGAGGTTGGTGGAGTGGGAGGAAAGGACTCCCCCCCCCTCCACAGAGGGAATTTAAAAATTGGGGACTATCCTCAAAGCAGGGATGGGCAGCCTGTGGAGCTAGTGTGGTGTAGTGGTTAGAGTGTTGGACGTGGAAGATCTGGAAGACCAGGGTTCAAATCACCACTCAGCCATGGAGCTCACTGAGTTATCTCAGGCCAGCCACTGCCTCTCTGCCTAATCTACCTCACAGGGTTGTTGTGAGGGTAATTGGTGGAGGGGAGAACCTTGCTTGTACACTAATTTGAGCTTCTTTGAGGAATGGTGGAATGTAACTATAAAGAGTAAGATGATTTGGGGGAAAGGAAGATCAGAGTCTAGGTCCATTCTGCTTAGCTGGACCTGCTTGATTGTGCAGAATGTCTCGTCCATCTCTATAATCAGATTTTCAATTGTAGATCACAGGAACATAGGAAACTGCCTTATACCGAGGCAGATCATTGGCTCATCTAGCTCAGTATTGCTTATTTTCAGAGCAAGTGGCTCACTTAGAGCTCTCCAAGGTCCTGAAATCTAGGTTTGCTTGCTGGTCCAATGTTGTCCTGTGAGCTTCTGGCTGATGCCATGACACAAAAGGCATCTGGTTGATCTCAGTACAAAATAGGATGCAGATTTGATGGACCATTATTCTGATTCAGCAGGGCTCCTGTTATGTTCTTCTGTGTAAATAAACATATTTTGTCTACCCCTCATTTGATATTCCTTCATTTCCTTTTTTTTTTAAAGTCTGCTTTGCAATTTCCTGCCATTTAGGAAAGCAGGGAACACAAAACACAGTGGAATCTCATTTAGGAAAACATTTCCCCATATTAGGAATGGGGAACCTGTAGCCCTCCTGATGTTGCTAGACTACAACTCCAGTCATGCCTGACCACTGGCCATACTTACTGGGGCTAATGGGAATCAAAGTCTACTAGCTTCTGGAGGTTAACAGGTCCCCCACCCTGGTCTACACCACATCAGGTCCCTAAGCTGAGTTTCTGTGGGTATTGCACTCTCTACTTACTCATTTCAAAACTCCTCAACCTGGCCTATGCTGTTATCTGCCCTGATGTGCAGAATACAGATTTGAAGCTGACAAATCTATCTACCCTTCACATCACCAAATCTAACTCCACCCCCTTGAGCATGGGTATTATTCATGTTTGTGTCTATAGTTTCAAACTCATTTCCTATTTTCCAGTTGAGGGGACTCTGCCAGGAACACTCTGTGCCAAAGATTAAAACAATTTAGGGAGCAGACAATCCAATTTCTTCCTTTGAAGACACAAGCAAATTGGATATCTGCAAGAGGCACGCAAATTTTATTATCAACACATAGTTTGCTACTTAACTATCCTTAAGAATCACCAAGTGTTCATGGAGTCTAATTAAGAGGCCATAGTGGAGCTGTAAGAATTTCCCAAGTAACTTTGTAGCTTGCAAGACCAAGGGTTCCTAAAAACACACCACAGAGTGTTAAGGGTTACTCAGAACACCTCATGGTCATCTAATTTGCTTAATGAGGGCAACAGCTTCTATTAAAAGGAGCAGAAGTATAAGCCACAGTCTGTCATGCTGTCAACCACAGCCCTCTTCTTCTGGGCCAGCTCTACAGAATATATTCACAGGGGTGGGGGTGGGGCTATCTAGGTGACAAATTACCAGTTCCACAGACCCTCCCACCCCACCCAGTTTTCTGACAACCTCTTTCCTTGTTACAATGGTGCAACAATCCAGGAAGAGTATTGCAGAATCATAGGTTTGCATGCTCACAGACCTTCTGGCTGCCATTTTGAAATATGCCCCATTTTTTAATGACACTGGTAGATCTTGTACCCTGGCCAGTTGTTTCAGCATAGTTGAGGAAGAGCCACCAGGTGGAGGACAGGAGCTGGAGGGACACCTCAGATCCTAGGGGGTCAAGCCATATGTCCAACCAAAGGTTCTGAATCAAAAATCAAGAGCCAGGGAAAATGATAAATCACTGAGACACACACACACAGTCTGAACAGCAGCCAAAATGAGAGAGCCAGTCTGGTGTAGTGGTTAAGAGCGGTGGACTTGTAATCTGGTGAACTGGGTTCGCCTCTCTGCTCCTCCACATGCAGCTGCTGGGTGACCTTCGGCTAGTCACACTTCTTTGAAGTCTCTCAGCCCCACTCACCTCACAGAGTGTTTGTTGTGGGGGAGGAAGGGAAAGGAGAACGTTAGCCGCTTTGAGACTCCTTCGGGTAGTGATAAAGCGGGATATCAAATCCAAACTCTTCTTCTTCTTCTACCCCTAATTTTTTTTTTTAAGGAAAAGGCACTGAAAATATATATTTGTATACTGCTGTGTCATAAGGCAGTTGACAGCAATAAAAACATAAAACCAAATAATAAAAATGGTTTAAAAAGTTAAAAAAACAGACATCAGTTAACCATTGTGGAAGGGTGTGTTCTTAATTGCCTGTACGGGCCTGATGGGAAAGAAATGTTTTCAACAGGCATTTAAAAGTTGACACAGAAGAAATACAACTACTACTCATAATAATAATAATGACGGCGACGACGACAATGACGACGACGATGACGATGATGATGATGATGATGATACACAGTGTGAGCTTGAAAAAGGGTCCTGAAAGGGTCAGAAGCATGGCAACTCTTCTCTGCAGTAGCTGGCTTAGTAAGAATCCCTTCTCATCTCCTTTGTATCTCCTCTTAAAGCTGTCAGCCCTTGGCTTGCCCCATTGATTCGCTTAATATGCTGGGGACAAGAAAGCCTAGTGTGTGTCAAATGTTGCTGGCAATAGATGGCTTAGGAGTCATTTTCGTTCTTTTTATTGCCTTTACATTATTTTTAAATTGCCCCTCACAGCGCTTACAAATGGCCTCTCCCCATCCAGCTTTAACTCCGACTGGGGAGCTAGGGAGTTAGAGAGGCCTGTGCCACGTTGTCATTTGAAATAATGGTCTGGTGATTCTCCTCTGCATAGGGGCGATGGCAAGGAGTCACCTGTTACAAGGCTTGCAAGAGCAACAATGGGAACAAAACAAAAAAATCCCCTATAACCTTTCTGAAATAATAGCTGGGATCACTGTCATCGGCGTTCAAGGTGCCAAGTCTTTGGAACGGAAGATTGTTAGTGTAATTAGGGCCATAGCTCAGTATTAGAGCACCTGCTTTTCAGGCAGAAGGTCCCAGGTTCAATGCCCAGCATTTCCAGGTGGGGCTGGGAGAGAACCCCTGCCTCAAACCCCAAAGAGCCACTCCCAGTCGTTCTATATATCATTGAGCTGGATGGACCAAGAATGCTTCCTTAAAGCCTAATTTCAGAGGGAAAGGGAACCCTGTGGGTACCAACTGTTGTGGTTAATGTTGGACTAGGAACTGGGAGACCAGAGTTCAAATCCTCACTCAGCCATGAAACTTAGTGAATGGCCTTGGGCCAATTACTGCCTTTCAGCCTAACCTACTTCACAGGTCATTGCTGGAATCGTCATTGCTTTTCCCTCACAGGGTTGTTGTGAGGATAAAATTGGGGGGGGGGCATGTACACTTGGAGGGAAGGTGAGATGAATGTAATAATGATTGTAATGATATGCACCTATAGATGCTGTGTTGTAGACCCTTGAATTACACCATTCCCACCTCAGAAAAAGTCATATTGTTACATTAAAGCCCTCATAGGATTCAAATGACATGAGGGGAAGTGGAGACACTTTAGAGCTCAGGGAAACTAGAACAAGGACCCAGAGACCTTTGTCATTTCCACCAACTGGAAGACTCAAGAGGAAGATTTATGTAATCTGGCCTCCTAGACCACAGCCTTAACCCCATCTGCTGCTATTAAAGGACCTCAAGGAATTGCTAATTCACTGGTAGACCTTGTGAGCTGTTCTGAGTCAGTAGATGCATTCTATGTTGTCATCCATCGACTTGGGCCTTCTGGCACCAGCATTCTTGAGAACTGAGGAATGGTTCTACTACCTCTTCTTCTGATAGCTCCATGCATTCTTCAGCAAGTATTCCCTGTGAGAGGACCACTCAAGAGGGATCTTCAGCCCTAGCTCCAGGAGACCCCACCTGTTCCTCCAGGCCTTTGACTTGAGGGATATTTGCCCACTGAGGAATCAGTGTCTGGCAACAGGTCCAGGCAAGATATGACACATCACTGCTGCCCAGGTCAGGTCCACTACCTTCCATGTTTTGTATACCTGTCAACTGTCCTGGGATATCCCACTTTTTCCTGTGAGAGTATGGCGGCCATTTTCGCCCTGTGACCTCACCCTGGAAAAAGCACTTTTGCCGGGGCCATGATCTTGCACTGGTCATTTGACTTGCACAGGAGTACAGCCCCAGAAGATGGTATCTCAGTTGTTTGTTGCAACATGTTGCAGGGTATGTTTTTGGACACCTGCATCGGGAAAATGACATGAGTACAGCAGGCTCCCTACTGTAGACCATTTGTTCTCAGATGCACAGAAGGCAACGTGACAAAGTGAAAGGGATGTGATGGATTCAACACATCTTCTTTCTCTCTCTTCCTCATCATACAAGCCTTTTAACACCTCATAAATGGCTACACTACACTAAGGTCTTTCCCACAATAGTTGTATTGGTCAAACTTCCTAATAGCTTGCTTCATAAACAGGTACACTGAGGTATTTTCACATTAGCTACACAGTTTCCACCTCAAAATAGTTTGCCTCATAAACAGCTGCACTAAGGTATTTTCACATTAGCTACACACTTCCTACCTCATAACAGTTTACCTCATAAATGGGTCCACTAAGGTATTTTTCAAATTAGTTAGAATGGTGAAGCCTCATAACCATTTACTTCATAAATGGGCACACTGAGGTATTTTTTATATTAGAAAGGAGAAACCTCATAATAGTTGATAAGTTAGTGCCTCATGTGGTATTTAGTTTCCCACAAAGCAGAGTTTGCCACATAGCAAATGCAGCACATAGTGAGACAAATGGTGCCAGAGGCAACTTTGGACATTTGGGAGTTCCACTGACCATCCACAGATCTGACTCGGGCTTGAATCAGGGCCATGAGGGATTTGCAGTGGCAGGAGGGAATATGTATTGGTATTGCTGAATGCTACCGGTTTAGTGGTGCCTGATATGTTCATTGGGTTGCATTCAACTAAGCTCTCCTCAGAGTAGATCCATTGAAATTAATGAACCTAAGTTACTAATGCCCATTATTTTCAATTGATTTGTACTGAGCAGAACTAGTAGATGCACACTGTTCATATGTCTGCTTCAGGTCCCCCTTCAGGTTGAAAAAATAGAATATTTAAGCTTACAATACCATGCAAAGCTAACAAGAAAGACTAGACAGTCAAGGGATGCCAGCTCCTGGGGACTGAACCCCTTTGGGCCCCCTTAATATTTTGGGGGGTTGGGGCTGCCCCTCCATGATCCGAAAGTGCAAAGGCAAAGTGCAGAGGTAAGCATAGCATGGTTACTGTGGCTGGCTCCTTCTCCTCCTCTTCCTGCCATGGAAGGAAGAGGGGGTTGAAACAGCTTCCCCCTGGTGACAGCACCAGGAGGAAGAGGTCCTGATCCCACTAGCGCGATGCCAGGATATTGCATGTGTGTGATATCACTTGCACATTGTTGGCCTCCACAATCACCCTTGCACCTGTTTTGGAGTATCCCAGGAAACAAGGCCTGTACTTGGAAGGCTTCTTGCTCCTCTAGGGACACATCTGCACAATACATTTAAACGGCTCTTACACCACTTTAAAGTGTCATGGGTTTCCCCAAAGAATCCTGCGAACTATAGTTTGTTAAGGGTGCTGACAATTGTCAGGAAACCCCTCACAGACCTGCCATTCCCAATGCAGTTTGACAATCAACAACTCTTCCCAAGGAACTCCCCATCCCATTTTTCAAATTGCACATTAACAGCTTTCCAACAACAGAATTATTTTTCCTCGTCCACCTTTTGTGTCAAATTGCAAAGAAACAAACCAGCATTGGTGTATACGTGTGCATGTGTTCAAAATACATCCTAGAATCCACTACAACATTCTGTGTTGCATTTGATCTAGGAAAGGGACCCTGAATTTGGAAAGTTTGAAAACTGCCAATCTAAGAGGGAAAGAAAACCACATAATCTTTTTTAAAACACAAGAGATTAAACAAATAAAAAAATGAGGATAAAGCACAAGCACACTGGCAAAACACACACACAACACAACCAACAAAGTCATTCATCAGGGCTGTTTTAGTTCTTGACCACATAGTGAATGATTTATTAAATCTTAATATATTCCACAAAGTCCCCATATTTCCATAAATATGTCACATCTACCTAATACTTGTTAACTCACTCTGAGGGCAGATAAATAAGCACGCCATGCCAATGTTTATCAAAGAGAAACATGTCAATATTGGGTTCTTCAAAGTATCATTCTTCAGAGACAAGTGAATCAGTTTCTAAGGCATCTCTTCAGTGACAATCCTTAGTGTACAGTCTGTTTCCACGGTTGCCTTCGGACAAGAGATATAGAACAATTAAATCAAGAACGAATAGACTAAAAAACAGTTTTTATCCAAGGGTTATAACTATTTTAAATGCTGTAACCAAATGATATGATCTTGGGGAGTCGTGATGGATGGTATGTATATGTATGTGTGGCTGTAAATGTATAAATGCGTATACAGTATGTGGCTGTAAATGTGGAATGGCATTCAATTTCGTTGTACTATGTACCATGACAATAAAGTATCTATCTATCTATCTATCTATCTATCTATCTATCTATCTCTATCGGATCTTAGAGACCAACTAAGTTTGTTCTTGGTATGAGCTTTCGTGTGCATGCACACTTCTTCAGATACACTGAAACAGAAGTCACCAGACCCTTATATATAGTGAGAGGGTCTTTCCTGTAAAACCAATTGCAGTCGTTAATAGTCATCAACGAGGAGGGAAATTAAGGGAAATTAAGGGAGATATAAGATATATGTTTGTGCTTTGTTAATGTTTAGTTAATCTATGTACTTATGCTATGTATCTTTGTTATTTTCATGTATTTTTGTAATCTTTATTATTATTATTATTATTTTTCTTTGTAAACTTTGAACTTAAATAAAGTCTATTTTATATATTAAAAAAGTCATCAACAGGTTTACCTCACCTATCAGCCAATGACCCATTCCCACCCCCCTTCTGAGTCATACCCTCCCCCACCCTCTCGCTATATATAAGGGTCTGGTGACTTCTGTTTCAGTGTATCTGAAGAAGTGTGCATGCACACGAAAGCTCATACCAAGAACAAACTTAGTTGGTCTCTAAGGTGCTACTGGAAGGAATTATTTTTATTTTTATTTTGTTTCGACTACAGCAGACCAACACAGCTACCTACCTGTAACTTAGTGGATCTATATGTGCTTCTCTGGGAGTGGAAGGGGGAAAGCTCTACCTGTGCTACTGTGCCATTTTTTTCCTCCTGCTTATGAATTCAGTTCTCTTTTTTATGCTTCTCATATGGATGATACTAGTCAACCAGGGATTATGCAGTGAATCTGATAGTGTCATGACTCAACATGGCCATTCAGTTTGGCTATGTGTTGATGTCACTAAAAACAAATGAAGTTAGTTCAGAGTAAAGGGAACCTTTCCTAAACTGGGCAATGCTCTCAGAAAACAATTTTTTCAATTAAATAATAAATGAAAACGCCAATCAATGAATTGTGCTTCATTCACACTTTAGCCCATGAAGCCTAAAGTTAAGGTACGCCTTAGCTCTGATTGAGGACAATAACAATAACAGCAGCAGCAGCAACAACAACAACAACAAATGTACCGTAATCTTTCCCTTGATCAATGCATAATAGGAGTATTTGCTTATTAAATTATAAGCTAACTCACACTTCCTTCAGGACCTCAACAAAGCCCAAAGCCCCTCTATTTAGGGTTGGGTGATATGCAAATTACACCGAGAGGCACATGAATAGCTAACTAAGTTTATGAATAAAGGGAGGCCCCAATTCTTTCCTTTCGAAAGGATTCAGCAAATTACTGGAAAGTAGGTCAATCAATGGCTACTAGATAGAACCTCCATGTTCAGAGGCACACTAGCAGATGTGGGGGACAAGCAAGGAATACTTCCCCTTTCACGCCATTTTTGAGAGCATTCAGAAGCATGTGCTTAGCAGCTCTCAGAAACAAAACATCAAGCTAGATGGACCTTTTGGCCTGATCTAGCAAGGCGCAAATTTTGAGTGCAGAATCAACAGTTTCATCAGCAGTATCGAGTCCCAGCGAGCATCTGTTGAGCATCCCATGGGCTGGTGCATCTTTCACTGCTGTCACCCCAGAGGCTGTGAGTGGCTTAATAAGACTGCCATTGTCTCTCCGCGCCACAACAATCACTTCCCCTTAGCAACACAGTACAGCATTCTGGGACACTCCAGCGGCCTTAGGGCTGCCAGTTGCCGTGGCTCATCTCAGCAGTCTTTCAGCTGACAGGCTGCATTTTCTTTGGGGTGGTGAATCTTGTCAGCAGCTGGGATGACACTCATTACTCTCTGGCTCAAACATGGTGCCGCTGAGTGACATTCAGAAACCTCCCTGACACTTCCGAGGGATTCCCCTTCCCAGTTTTTGCTTTCATTGGTGGTGGTGTTCTCAGCTGGGAATCACGTCTTTGTCCCTGAAAGTTGGAAGGAAGCTCAGAAGGTGAAAACCTATGTTATGCTTCCTTTGTGAATAGGGAGAAGCAGAAGCCCAGGTCTGCTTGGGACCCACATATTTGGGTTGTTTGCAGAGTGGGGAAACCAGCAAACATGACGTATGTGTTGCACTTCCTGTTTTGTATTTTATGTTAAGTATGGCACTCCCAGGGACGCAGGTGGCGCTGTGGGTTAAACCACTGAGCCTAAGGCTTGCTGATCAGAAGGTTGGTGGTTCGAATCCCTGCGACGGGGTGAGCTCCCATTGCTCAGTCCCAGCTCCTGCCAACCTAGCAGTTCAAAAGCACGTCAAAGTGCAAGTAGATAAATGGGTACTGCTCTGGCGGGAAGGTAAACGGCGTTTCCGTGCGCTGCTCTGGTTTACCAGAAGCGGCTTAGTCATGCTGGCCACATGACCCGGAAGCTGTACGCTGGCTCCCTCGGCCAGTAAGGCGAGATGAGCACCACAACCCCAGAGTAGGACACGACTGGACCTAATGATCAGGGGTCCCTTTACCTTTTTTATGGCACTCCCACTTTGCTTTTGTCTCAAGCAAAGGTGTAGTGCTCCAGGGCCACAGGGGGTCAAATACCTGTTACAGTTTCTGCAGCAGGTTCCCTGTCCCCAGTGTCCTGGAGCTACCCAATCAGTATGAAAGGGAAGCCTCTTAGGCACCAAGAAAATGTCTTTCCACTCTTCGTGCTGATTGCAGCCAACCAGAGTGAAAGAGGGTACATTACCCACTGAGGATTGGCTCCTAGGGTTGTTCCGTGTGATCCAAAGCTAAGCATTTACAACCCCTGAAAATACAAGGTCCTTCAGTTTCAAAAGAATGGTGGGCAAGTTCTGTTACCGGTATATACAATGGAAATTCAAGGAAAACACGGAGTCACACCGAAAGAAGATACTGGAGCACTCCAAATCATTTGCCCATGTGCATGTACATAAAATAGTAGACCTAAATGAAAGGCAGCAAATGGAGATCTCCACTGATCATCGTAATACACCTTTAAAAAAACCACTTATATCTCTAACTAATTTTATTGCATAATTATAAGATTATTGTATAATCTTAGAAGGAGTATGGGCATGAGAAGGGGTGGCTGTGACTATCATGAAGGTGCTTTGCACTTCTGAATTTGCCACTACAGTACACTATTGCTAATAATTCCCGGCTTTGCTTCACATTGTTGTGCTGGACTGGGAGAAGGGCTTCCATTCCTCCTAGCTCAGCCCTGCAATTGGGAAGAAAACCACTCCCTTTGCTCTTCAGAAAATGCTTCAGAGAGATCGGCTTACCTCTCCATTGCAGCACTGGGCTGGGAGGAGAGAGACATCATAGCACTGCATTGGGGAGAATCCTCCCTTGCAACTTGGCGATTGACTAAAGAGTTTGTGTGTGTTACATGGGAAGAAGAAGAAGAAGAAGAGTTTGGATTTGATATCCCGCTTTATCACTACCCGAAGGAGTCTCAAATCGGCTAACATTCTCCTTTCCCTTCCTCGCCCACAACAAACACTCTGTGAGGTGAGTGGGGCTGAGAGACTTCAAAGAAGTGTGACTAGCCCAAGGGCACCCAGCAGCTGCATGTGGAGGAGTGGAGACGCGAACCCGGTTCACCAGATTACGAGTCTACCGCTCTTAACCACTACACCACACTGGAAGGGCTGTAGCTCAGTGGTAGAGCATCTGCTCTGCATGCAGAAGGTCACATATTCAGTTCCTGGCATCTCCAGTTAGGGGCTGGGAGAGCTGCCTGTCTGAAATGCTGAAGAATCACTGCCAGTCAGTGTAGGCAGCACTGAGCAAGATAGTTACTTCAATGAGAAGCTGCCACCTGCAGTTCAGAGGTACACCACATGGGGAGCTGCAATCAAACCCAGCATTTCCTCATACCAAGATCCACCAGTCATTTGCCATACAGTGGTACCTCTGGTTGCGGAAGGGATCCGTTCCGGAGCCCTGTTTGCAACATGAGCAACACATAACATGAAGCGCTGAATCTGCGCATGCGCGATGCGCTGAACCCGGAAGTAACCCATTCGGGTACTTCCGGGTTCGGCGCGTTCGTAACCCGTGCTGAACGCAACCCGCACCTATCGTAACCCGAGGTATGACTGCATTGTTTTGGGCCAATTTGCCTATGTCCAGCTACCTATTTCTGTGGATTTGCAGTACCCATGGCAAAGCTGGCACTGTCTGGATGAGACTCTTTCCTTTGTCAGGTTAATCAACACAACCCTTTTTATTGCATTAGGAGTGGCAAGCTCAAGCAGGACGCTTCCCTGCCCCCCCCCACCCAGGAGCTGCTTCTACTCTTGGAGAATATGCCCTATGTAGCTGGGTATTGTTTCCTGCCTGCTAGTGGGGGCCCGGTCCCTTTTATCTCCCTTCTCTCCAGCTTTTCATCCTGTTTCCCGGACAATGCTTCCTACAAGCTGTTTCCCCCTGATTTAACTGCCTTTGGCTCCTTCTGAACTTCCCAGCAGGCAGAAGGCATGTGGGTTGGCTGGAGACAGAGCTCCCAGCCCCAGTATCTCAGTTTCTTTCTCTCGGCCCTTGCACTCACTTCTTCAGAGACGAGCTTGCTGCTCTTTCTTTTTCTACCATGCTTCTCCCTTGGGAAAGGGCCATAGAGCTTTGCCAGCTGCGCCTGTCACAATATGGTAAAGAGACTCAGCTCCTGAGACCATCGTCTTGAGTTTGGCGCCAAGGCTCCACTCGTTTCGGCTTGTTTGGGGGATGCCAACCTCATTGTGCGTTCTCTTGGCACAGGGATGGCTGGCACTTCCTCCAGTGCCAGCTGTACAGAGCTCTATACTAGATCATATATCTTCCTGACAGTTGAATACCTGGGACTGATGCCTTGGTTCTCTTCCTTGGCATGGGATTGTGGGTTTGTCTCTCCTCTCATGTGCTGGAGTCCCATCAATATAGGCTCAGCGCTAGAGCCCTTGGTCCGGACAGCCAAGAAAAGTTCCTGAAGTCTCTGAAGCAATGTGATTCTCAAGTGCTGCCCATGATGCCCATAATGTTTTGAGGGGCACATTACCACCACATAGCCTCAGTGTGGAAAGATAGTACCAGTGTCACATAAGCTTCAGCAAACAGAATGTTTCCTCTTCAATCTCATAGCTGCCACCTTGGAAACCGCATCCTTTCATTTCAGCTGAAAAAGGTGGAATGCTTTGCCACATTAATAAAACATCAGCTTTTGTTAATCTTGATTAGAACTAACTGGGAGTTGGAAAACTAGTTATGGAGAGAGATTTGAATGGGGTGTTTTGGAAAACTGACAGGAACAATCAACAGCAGACTGGGGATCCCTTTTCAATCTTGAAGACCACATTCCTTTTCAAAAGCCCTCTGAGGGCTATGTTCCAGTGCTGGCTATGACTAGAGGCAAAAGTCAGTGGAGCAATGAATGTTACCTGTTGCACAGTGGACAATTTTCTACACACACACCACCACCACCACCACCTCCCCTCCTGATCTTCTATTGAGGCAAACAAGAGACATCTGAGTTCAAGGACACATTCGCAGCCTGTCAAAAGCACCTGAGGAGGTGGTGAAGTAGCGTTGGTAAACTGTGTGGCCTGGGGAGAGTTCCAAGGGTCAGATACAGAGGTCAGGAGGGCCACATTTGGCCACCAGGCCTGAGATTCCTCACCTCTGCTGAATATAAACACTCCACATTGCAAAATCTTGAATCAGGTCTGGTTTCAAAGGTCACACAGAGGGGAAGATTATACTATAAAGATTACAGAATCCCTGCCACCAACTGGTGGAGAGAGAAAAAAAAAACCTCCTTGATCTTATGAGATTTCAGCAGGCATTGCTCACACACTAGAAACTTTTTTCCCTTAAAAAAAACAGTGGAAGGTGAAATACTCAGAAAATTGAATTCTAATACTACATTATCTGCTTATCTTTTTTCTGTTTTCTAGTGTTCAGTGAGGTTAATTGAAAACCTTGTGGATGTGTTTTAGTGCTGTTTAATACCATGATGACAATTATCGTAAAATGTGAGCACACTGGATATTTTGCAGGATTCCTTGTTTTCTTTGACTGTTGACATCAACATGTTATTTCTAGGTGTGACATATTACAATATCTGTTTCTTTGCATTAGTGGCTCTGGACCACTCATGTTATAGTTCATTATATAGGGCGTCTATTCTTTAGGTTAAAAAATGATGCAAAAATTTCCACAAATTTCATTGAATGAAAACATGAAAGATTATGCTCGCTTCTCCCTCCCACCCACCCCCCCCCAAAAAAACCCTGTGGATACGTTGTTTAAAGCTAAGTGCAAACAGCTTCTCAAAATTCTTCACATGAGTAGAGAAATGGGAATAGGGATCATATCACCAGATTTCTCCAGGGAAAGGAAACATTCCCCAATAGTAACCAGCAGTGTCAGTTTGGGCAATTTCCCTTTAAAAATAGCCCCAAAACTTCATTTTTTGTGAATTTGCCAAAAAAAGTTCGATGACGTTGCCCTCCCATAACAAGCAAACAAATGGGGGGGGGGAACAACTTTATGTCTGGATTTCCACTGTTTGGAACATGGCAACCCTAGATGGATGATAAATTCAATTCAGAACAAAATCGAAAATTCTTTCTAGTAGCACCTTAGAGACCAACTGAGTTTGTTCCTGGTATGAGCTTTCGTGTGCATGCACACTTCTTCAGATACACTGAAACAGAAGTCACCAGATCCTTAAATATAGTGAGGGAGTGGGGAGGGGTATTACTCAGAAGGTGGGAATGGGTGATCAGCTGATAGGTGTGGAAAACCTGTTGACGACTCTTAACGGCTGTAATTAGTCTTGCAGGGAAAGGCAAGTGGTGAGATGGCTAAAGATAGCTTTGTTATGTATAATGAGATAAGAATCCAATGTCTTTGTTCAGACCAGGTTTCTCCGTGGTTTTAAGTTTGGTGATTAGTTGTAATTCAGCCACTTCTCTTTCCAGTCTATTTCTGAAATTTCTTTGTATTAAGACAGCTACTTTGAGATCTTTTATAGAATGTCCTGGGAGATTGAAGTGTTCTCCTACTGGTTTTTCTGTCTTGTGATTCCTGATATCAGATTTATGTCCATTTATCCTTTGGCGTAGGGTTTGGCCTGTTTGTCCAATATAGAGAGCTGAAGGGCACTGTTGGCATTTGATTGCATACACAATGTTGGAAGATGAGCAATTAAATAGTCCTGAGATGGTATGTTTGATGTTGTTGGGACCAGTAATGGTGTTGTCCGGGTTTATGTGGCAGCAAAGTTGGCATCTGGGTTTATTGCAGGCTCTGGTACCACAATTCAGTTCACACTTAAAGGTGAACCTACCTAATTTGCACAGTAATCCTTCAAAATTCACACTCCTCTGATTTTTGCAATGCAGTTGCAAATAAGGTACCCAAAAATGCATATATTAGGGTAAAGAGTGCACTGAAATGCATATACTGAAAATAATATACAGACATGCATTGTAAAAAGGGAAATGGCTTTGCAAAAAAGTGTATGTTAGGTAGCATTCAATGAACGTCCCTCACTTGAAAGCTGATGAATTTTCATGAGGACTTAAAAAAACAAAAACTTGCAAACTGATGCAGAAATGGGGAGAACTGAACTTAAGAAAGTGAAAATGAAAAATGAATGGAATGAAAAATGGAAAAATAAGATGAATGCAAAATGAAATGAAAATGAAAAATAAGAAACTGAGAAAAACTGAAATTAATTGATTTGTCAGTTTCCCTACTCACTGGTGGGGCTCACCTTTAGCAGGAAAACAGTTGCCTTCTTTTTTTGCTAAGAGTTTGGGGTGGGGTTTATTTTTTGCTGCTGCAAGTACTAACAAAAGAAATGTGGTGGAAACTTAGCCACCATTTTACATCCTCCATAATGTCCTGGTCACTAAAAAACAGGGTGGAGGAAATTCTTTTCTAAGGTTTAGGATGGGGAAAGGGGGTCATCGAGCACCATTGCACACCTCTTTACCCTGGCCTTTGGCTAGGCAGGGGGAGAAATCCAGTTTGCATTTAAAGGGACACCTATTATTCACTGTTTGCAAAACGATATGTGAACCAGAACACAGACACCCTTTGAACTTACACATCTCCAAATTTTGCAGTGTGGTTCTCCAGCCAAGTAATGCATTCAAATATGCACATACTAAAGTAAGCTGTACATAGAAATGCATATTTCAGTAAAATAACACCAGGTGAGCTCAAGACCAATCTAAAACCACCAATGATGCACTCTCTCTCTCTCTCTCTCTCTCTCTCTCTCTCTCTCTCTCTCTGTGTGTGTGTGTGTGTGTGTAGCTGCACAGTCCTAGTGCCTAGTGATGACACAGGGCTGTCATGTTTTGGGGATCAATGAAGCTGGATGGTGGGAGATTCAGGCTAGCCAAGAGGAAGGACTTCTTCACACAGTACAGAGTTAAACTATGAGATTTACTGCTACAAAATGTAACAATGGCCGCAACTTTTGTTGAAGAGGATTTGAGAAAAATGCATTATATCAGAAAATGTGTATATTGGCTGAAATTGCATATAAGCATTTAATGAGAAATTCACATATGAATTGAGTCTTGAGTACTGTTAAAAAATAATAATTTGAAAGCTGATGTGGAAATGCGGAGAACCAAATTTAAGATTGGAAAAATGAGAAGCCAGGATAAACCAAAATTCACAGATTCAACCATCCCTACTTTTGATGGTTAAGATTATTTTCTTTTAGGGGACCCACCTCTTTCTCTGAATTGATGGTGTTCTGTTGCGGCTGGAACAGTTCTACTTCTATTTATAATTGTAACTGTTTCATCTGTTTTTATAGTTGTGCATTATATGGATGCAATCTACCCTGGGACCTCATAGCGAAGATCAGGTGGGAAATCTTGTAAATCAATGAAATAAAGGGGAGGGGCAGAAAAACCGTAGAACTGTTATCAAAACGGTGTCTTCTGAAAAATGTTGGCTCTGCTCTTTTCCAGCCCCAAATGCAAATTATTGCAAAAACCTTGTGCATTTTCTATATCTATCTGGCTATCCATCCACAAACATTCAAGTGTGTATGAACACACACACACACACACACAGAGAGAGAGAGAGAGAGAGAGAGAGAGAGAGAGAGAGAGAGAGAGAGAATTGGGTAAAAGTTTGCCATGAAAAGCAGCTGGCAACCTCTCTGAGCCTGTGAAATGATATTAACATTTTATTATTCTAAGGTGAGCTTTTTAAAACAGAATTTTAAATGTTACCCTGCTGTTTCGGAACACAAAAACCTTTAATTTTATGCAAATGAACAGCGAGGAGCTGAGTGCCTTAATGTAAACGAACACTTTCTTTGAACAAAGAGGTTGGAAGTGAACAAGAGAGAGGGAGAGGGAGAGAAAATATTCCCATAGATTCTTTAATTGCTGTCTGAAATTATGTAAATCCCAGCACTAGGCAGAATGCAATTATCCAGTGCCCCTCTCTGCCACCATTGCTAATGTCTAACAAACTATCAGTAGGTGACATTTAGTGGAGGTAATGCAAATGAGAATTAATTTTTTTCCCTGAGACAAAGGGCAGCAGAAAGAGCACCTCCTTCATATACAGTAAAAGGATACTGAAGTGTGTGTGTGTGTGTGTGTGTGTGTGTGTGTGTGTGTGAGAGAGAGAGAGAGAGAGAGAGAGAGAGAGAGAGAGAGAGAGAGAGAGAGGACGAGATGTGGGTGGGAAAGACATTAGCAGAAAAAACCCAGTCACTTGGAATGGAATTTCTGGGATGGGTAAAGTATGTGTGGTAGAACTCAGAGATGGAGATGTCAGACAATCAGAGTGAAAACATAAACAGGAGCAGAAGTAGCCAATGTCTGCTTATTCATCTGATGTCCAGATCAGAATTCGTTCCAGTGAACACAATTGACATCCACTGTTGTTGTTGCTTTCAGTCTGCGAAAGATACACAATTGATTATGTCCCCCTCCTGCACCTTTTCATAGCATTTCCTTTGCATTGAAATTAATGGAATGGAATAAATGTATTAATAACACAGCTTACAAAATCTGTTACATAATTTATATAACGTATGCCATTTTGCAACAGCTGATAGCAAGACAGATAGCATAGTATTTGGCAGAAGGTGAACTGTAGAGGAACAGAACCAATGCTGCATGCAATGAATACAGGGAGGAATGGAGAATGTTGCCTTCTTACAGATGATTGCTGCCTCATGTATGGCAGAGGGGAGGGCATTTCACAGTACAGGGGCAATTGCAGGAAATGTTAGTTTTGGGGTCTGTAGGGTGTGGTGTCATGAGCAGAATTTCCCCAGACAATCTAAGTGATATTGCAGATCTCAACAGGGACAGGCAGCTTTTCATGCTGAGGCAGAGGGAAATTCAGAATCAAGAGAGGCACAGAACAGAATGGGTCTGGTGAGAGGGACTCATCTCTTTATTGATCTCTCCTTGGATTGGGCCTTGAACATCATGTGCTTCATAGCCGGCTGAATCCACGTTCCCACCTCTGTTTTTTAGGCTGGGAGGAATGAAATGAGAAATAGGCTGAGCAGTCAGTGAATGATGTACGTAGCAAGCGAGCAGCGAGAATCCATGCACATTGTCTCAGAGTGGGATTGGGAAACATCACACGGAGACCATTTTAGAGAGTAATGGGTGGAGAGGAACCTATTTCTCTTATCCGCTGACAACAACTTTCCTTCCCTCCCCCTACTCCCCGCTCTTGTGCCTTCTCAATTGCAAGGCTGGCCAACTGCTCCTACAAGAGAGACTGCAGGTTGTGAAGGCGGAGAGCATCTGGTCATTATGCTGCAAAAAAAGTCTACAGTTATCTTATTCTGTTGAGTATCTATGGTGAGGGCAGGCTACAGACATTTTGCCTGAGGCAAAGGACAAGATGCCCTTGGCCTCTGTTCCATGCAGCCACGTCAACTGAACTAGGAGATGAATTCTTCAACAGCCCCGGTGGAAGGACAGCATCTCCCATCACACCTGAGACCAGCAGGTTAGTTTAGGAGCACAGGAAACTGTGTCATGCTGAGTTAAACCATTGGTCCACCCAACTCAGTATTGCCTACACTGACTGGCAGCAGCTCTCCAGAGAATCTTCCAAAGTCCTACCTGGAGATGGCAGAGATTGAATATTTGATCTTCTGCATGCAAGGTGAGTGCTCTACCTCTGAGCTACAGCTTAGACATAAGAATATAGAAATCTGTCTTATAAGGAGATGGTCCATCTAGCTCAGTACTGTCCACAACAGCTCTCTAGGATTTCTCTCCCAGCCCCACCCAGAGATGCTCTACCACTGAGTTACAGCCCTCACCAAGGAAGTATAGGCCAAGCCAGGCACAACTGCGTTCTGCAGCACATCACCACTGCTGTCCACTCTCCAGCAACTGATTATTGGTGATACTGGCCACAGCCAGTAGGAGTTGGAGTCCAATAATATCTGGAGGGCCACTGGTTCCCTTCTTCTTCCTAGGGTGACCACTTACACACCTCACACAAAAGAGGACAAAAGAGAACCTAGATGGGAATACCATGTGCACATGCTAATTTATATGTAAAGATGCAAAATATGGAAACAGTGGTGATAATCTGAAGATAGCAGCTAAAATGTGCCTTAACCTTGGCTCCAAAAAACCTGCTGGTTGGTATACCACTGAGATTGGTTAGGTTATGAGTCACTAGAGATGGGGATTTTGCATTGGTAATCCCTAATTTATGAAACTCAGACTGAATCCAGTGTCAGAGTAGACCCATTAAAAATAATAGGCATGGTTTACTTAGATCCATTAATTTCAATGGGTCTGCACTGGGGAGAACTTAGTTCAATGGAATCCTATCTCCCAAGAAATCTGTGGTTGATTTTGTCTGTGCCGGCCTTCAAAATAGCCCGGAAGACCTATCCATTGCAGTTGGCTTTTAATGAAGGTGATTTGTTTTTTTAAAGGTTGCTGATGTTTCAGTGTATTGGGTTTCAATCTGACACTTATCTGGAATTTGAGGTTTTGCTGTTTCTGGGCTATGCATAGCTACGTAGCTTTATTTGCTCTGTTGTTCTTGCTGACCAGCTGGCATTATCCATGTCACTCATTTAGAATTATGCTTTTAGTTTCTAGAAAGGACCATCATCTGAAATAGCTACCTCAAAGCCTCTAAAACAAACAATCCAACAAATAAAACCTACAGGTGTGCACATAAGGCTGTGCCCAAAGCTGGTCCTATTCTGAATAGAGCTGTTGGAAATGACATAGGGTAAAAGCAACCTTGTATGCTCACAGACAGTAGAGGGCAGAGTTGAAACTAACAAATAGTCTAGGAAAACACCCTTCGTGGTTTTTCACTAAACACCCAAGCTCTTCCTTTCCCTCTGTCTCCTCTCCCTGTTTATTGCATGAGGATGCCATGAAACAAGCTCTAGTCATGTAGTTTCAGGATCTGAAGCCATCCTTGTAAACATGAAGTAATTGTAAGTAAATAACATTTTTTCTTCACCAATGGGACTCCCATGAGTTTTATTTCCCCATTTTAAGCAATGATAGTAATGTGTGAAAAAGTGACAGAATGGATGGTGGTTGGACTGGGTAACTCCAGCTAGCTTGGGCTTCCAAGCATGTCAAGTCTTCTCTCTCCCCACCCACTCTCTCTCACAGACAAAACACCCACCCACACTATTTATATATTACTGTTTGTTGTTGTTCAGTCGTTCAGTCATGTCCGACTCTTCGTGACCCCATGGACCAGAGCACGCCAGGCACGCATATCCTTCACTGCCTCTCGCAGTTTGGCCTGCCCTGGTGACACCACTGGGGGATGGACATATTACTGTTACTATAAATAAACAAATAAATAAATAAATAAATTTCTATATTACCTTCACCTGAGGATCACAGGGCAGTTAACAATATAAAAACATCTCAGCTCACGCTGAGCCATGCAATCAACTTGTAGTGCCTTTAAACCTTACCTTGCCTATGTATCACTCAGGTTTATGCATTACAGAATTTGGAAGAAAATAATAATAATAATAATAATAATAATAATAATAATAATAATAATAATAATAATATTTATACCCCACCTATTATGGGCAGTTTCCAGCACACAAGAACATAATAAAAGAAAGAGAAACGCACATTCATTATCTTCTTCTTGGGGGCAGGGAAGGTCATGGCCTTTTAAACTGTGGCAGGTTTTTTGGGGTTTTTTTTGTTTCTTGTTACCATGTTGTGTATTTTTGTGCTTTATATTGTAAAGCTCCCCGTGATCCTCGGATGAACAGTGGCAGAGATACTTAATAAATCATCACCACCATCCTGGTTTTAAGGCTACCCTTTAAGTCTCACCTATGAATAGTACAATGAAGGCTCAGAAACTTATGTCAGGATGTTGCTCAATCATCATGGCCTCAAGGCACATACTGGGCCCTAATGCAGCCTCAAGGCCACACCTTGCAAACCCAGATGACTCCAGTGAGGAGGGTCTGTTTCAGAAACCATCTTGCCTGGGCGGAAATTCTGGCTGGTATTCATGGCCAGCTCAATACATTTTGCTGCCTGAAGGCAAGATGGGGTCATTCCCCATATCCAGGTGTCCTTGAACACTGACAGACCCTCCAAGTGTCCTTATTTTCTAGGGACATCCCTGATTTACAGAAGTCATCCCAGTTTCTGGTTGATCCCGGAATGTCCCGCTTTTCCTTAGGATGTCCCTATTTTCATTGGAGAAAGGTTGGAGGGTATGGAGTTATCTGACACCCCCCCCCAAGCCTGTAAAGGGAAGGTTTTTTGTTTTTAAAAAACATTTAATGTTTTATTGTGTTTTTATATATCTTGTAATCTGTCCAGAGCGCTGGGGTAACCCAGTAAGATGTGTGGGGTATAAATAGTAAAATTATCCTTATGGAATGGGACACCCCTATTTTCATTGGAGAAATGTTGGAGGGTATGCACTGATCACGTCTCTTGTGGGCTGGGCAAAGAATAGAAATGTGTGGAACTAGCCTACTGTGCAAAGGGAAGATTTGCATTAATCACTCCACCCACTTCTGCATCTGGCCCTGCCCACTGCTGGTATGCACTCTCAGAAAGTTGCCCAGAATGGAACACGGCCTTCAAGCTGAAAATTTTCCTCACCCATGTTCTATAAATCAGCATGTGCAAATGTGATGCAAATCACATCCTTTGGGGGGAAGGTGATGCATTTCCTTGTTTAGCGGCCATTGTAGGTTGTTTCCGCAACAACTGGGTGTCGTTGAGAGAGGCTTGAGGCACATCTTGCCCTGAACATTATTTTTGTGTGTGTGTGTTCTGAGAGTCCTCAGAAAGGAACGCACCACAGGAAGAAGGGGAAGTAGAAACAGTGAGGCATATAACCAAATGAAAGTCAAGAAGCACAGCACTGTGGCGTTTAAAAATATGCAGGTCGCCGGCTGGGCACCCCCAGCATAACAGCATGTGCCTCTAGTCAGGCAGGTCAATTGCTATTTGTCAGAGGGAGCCATGGCCGGGGCCTGCGGCTCAGCACTGATCATGGCGCGGCCCCCTCTGAACTGACCCAGCCATTTAGCCTTTTCTGAGAAATATTTACAGAAAGGTCAGCAAATGCTTTGTGACAGGATGTGATCACATCCCCCGGACCTCGTGAGCTCATGCTGCCTACCTCGGCTCTTCTCCTGGCTGCTGAACCTCACAAGAGTGGCAGGCTTGGGTTGCTGAGGGGGAGATGATGAACCAACAGGAATATTCCTTTTGCAGAACTGAAGGATGTGGCAGAAGCTTAGCTGAAGTGCAGAGGAGCTGCAGGAAATAGTATACAGGAATGTAGAAAGCTGCCTTACACCAAGCCAGACCACTGGTTCATCTAGCTCATTATTGTTTGACACACTGACTAGCAGTGGCTCTACCAGGTTTCAGACCAGGAATCTTTCCCAGCTATACCTGGAGATGCTAGGGGATGGACTTGGGACCTTAGGAACATGAGAACACAAGAAGAGCCTGCTGGATCAAGCCAAGAGCACATCCAGTCCAGCATTCTGTTCTCACAGGGCCCAAGCAGATGCCCCAATAGGAAGCCCTCAGGCAGGACCTGAGGGCAACAGTGTGATTCCTGGAAAGTGGTATTCCAAAGCATCCAACCTCTCAACCTAACTCAACCCAGCATGTTGTCATGAGGATAAAATGATAATGGAGAGAACAAAGTATCCCATGTTCAGCTCCTTTGAGGAAATGTGGAACTGCGGGGGTTGGACTAGATGGCCCGCAGGGTCCCTTTCAACTCTACAATTATGTGATTCTACGAAATGTAGCAGCAGCAGCCCCAAACTCACTTGAAGTTTAGACCTGACTTGTAGCATGATACATATTTGCATACATAAAGACACAGGTTGAATCTGTGGACATCTCTTAGTAGGGTTGGAAAACAATTCTGTCTGTTGCTCTGGAAAGCTGTTGTGAATCTGAGCAGACAAGACTGTGATAGATGGGCCAAGGCTCTGTCTAAGGCAGCTTCTTATGTCCCTGTGTCAAAGGAAGGGACACAGCTCAGTGGCAGAGCACCTGCTTTGCATGCAAAAGGTCCTAGGTTCAATCCCCAATGGCATCCCCAAGTGCAATACAGAGCTGGAGAAACCAATTGTCTGACTCAATATAAGGCTATGTTCCTGTGTAAGCCTCTGTCCCACAAAGCATGGAATTTAAATTTTGGGAGGTGAGACATATTCAGAAAGTCCCAGGTTCAGTCCCAAACATTTCCCATTAGGGCTGGGAATGTCCCCACTCTGAAACCCTGGAGAGCCTGTGGCGATCAGGGTAGACATTACTGAAGTAGGTGGGTCAATGGGCTTCAGACAGCATCCTGCCCCCCCCCCCGATTCCTTTGCATTGTAGACAATGCTACCTTTCCCTGGAATCCCTCCTTCAAAACAAGCAAATCCACACCATGAATACGCTATAAGTTATAGGTACAAAAACAGCACACTAATATTACAGGTTCTGAGCCATCCATTACCAGCTTCCTTGCATGGGCTGATGACCTGATTAATTGATATTTAATTGATTGCCCTGCCAGCATAGGACTTTATCGTGTGCTGATTGTTTTGCAGACTATTACTAAAATGTCTGAGGGACAATTAGTGCAAAATCCATAGGAGTGTCAGCAAGAAACAAAAGGAGCAGTAGCCCCAAATGTCTGCTGTAGGCTTGGATTTTACAGCAGGAAGAAAATAGTTATTGGCTAATGAGCATAAGCATCATGCCCCCAAGCCCCAGTTCCAGGGCCCTGCAGGAAGACTAGGATGAGGACAAGGTGCAGGTTGCTTCACCCAGGCAAGAACCTTCAGTAGTTTCTTGCCAGCACCACCCCTATCTTCCCTCATAGAAGTCTATATATACAGATGCAAGCAGGGGCTTTAGCAACGTCCTGACACAAGCCAGCCTCACCTACCTAAATAACGTGATCCACTCTCTGCTGAGACAGCATCCTTCCTGCTTGCAATAGGAGAGGGGAGTTTCAAGCTCGTTGGGAGCTTTCCATGGTACTGAAACAATCTGCCCCACCCCAACCTGAATGCCCTGTGCTGCAGGTCCCTGAACATTAGCTGAATGTGACTCTGCTTATTGGACCTGTCTCTGCTCATACTGCTTTAACTCGTTCTGACTTTCCGACTGCGCTTTGCCTTTCATGGGCTTGACAGACAAAAATTGCCATAGCAAGTGTGGACTAAAGTAAGTGTCCTGCCCCATCCGCCCCTGTGAGTCTGGGGTTTCTACACAACAAGATAATGACATTTCCTTAGAGATACCATGCTATTTCCTTTTGAAACCTTTTGTTGGGGTGGGGGGAATGACCTTGTAATTTTGTCAGAGGTTTCACAGTGGAATCCCACTTCCCGTCTCCCACTTCAACTGGTCCTTTGAGTGAAATTTTGACATCAATTCTGAGTGTGAGCTGCAAAATCCATTTGCAGTTTCCTGCTCACCTTAGCCACAAACTCGCTGGTACTGAATTTAGTGGGATTGACTTCAGAGGAATGTTATATATTTATTGTATTCATACTCCATCTTTGCTCCAAGAAGCTCAAGGTAGCATACATAGTTTCTCTCCTCACTTTACCCTCACAACAACCCTGTAAAACAGGTTAGGCTGGGAGTGAGTGAGTAGCCCAAGGTCACCCAGTGAGCTTCATGGCTGAGTGGAGATTTGAACTCTGGTCTCCCAGGTCCTGGTCCAACAGTCTAACCTCTACACTACCCTGGCTCTGACAAGGTCAGGGCTGTATTATAAGTACCACATGCTTAACTGTGGAATCCGCTCCCACAAGAGGTAGTGATGGCAACCAGCTTGGATGGCTTTACAGTAAGATTACGCAAATTCAGGGAAGATTAAGGTTATCAATGGCTAGCTACCACTATGACTTTGTTACACCTCCACTATCAGAGGCAGACAGTATACCTCTGTGTGCAAGTTATTACTATTCACAAGTGAAGAGAGCACTGTTGCACTTGGGTCCTGGTTATAGGCTTCCCAGGGCCATCTGGTTGGCCACTGTGAGAACACGGCATGGGGCTAGATGAGACTTTGGGCTGGTCTAGCACGGCTCTTCTGATGTTCTTAGCCTCAGTCCTCTTGAAACCAGCTCCCCATCTTCAATATGGGGATAATAATACTGCCTTACCTGATGGTAAGGATCACTGACATAATGCATGTTGAAGGCTCTGAACGTGCTCTCTATAAATGCTAAGTATCATTATTATGAGTCTTTTGGACTAGTCTGAGGAGGACCAGCATTCTGTCCCCACCATATTAGCCTTGCGTCCAGTTGAATCAGTAACTGGAAAAGCACTAAGCAGATGGTTCCCCCCCCGACCTCTGAAGTGATGGAGGGGGGGCTGTGGTTGCTTCCTGGACCAATCTTGCACTCACTTACGGAAATGCCACTGTTTTCCTGGCTCCTCTCAAAGAAGAGAAAACAATACACATATTCTCAAAAGTGAGGCCTGGACCTCAATTATTTGCAAGCCACTGTGAGCTGATGGCAGTACAACGGACGGAATTATCACAGCTGTGCGAATGCTACCCCCTTGTGACCAGAACATATGAATCCAATCGAGCTTCCTAATGTGTTCTCTCTTGCAAGGAAGGGAGAAGCAGCTGAAGTGGCAAGTGATGCTCACTCCAGGGATGCTCAGATGGACAGAGTTTTTCAAAGATAGGGTTGCCATATTTCAAAAAGTGAAAACCTGGACACAATAGTTGTTGAGCTTTTTTTGGTGGGGGGCAAAGTTGTTCAGTTGCCATATGCCCAGGTTTTCCCAGTCATTTTAACGATTTTCAGAAATTCTACCTGGACACTATTTCCGATGGACAAATCCTGGATATGTCCAGGAAATCCTGGACGTATAGCAACCCTACCTCTCCACATCAGGAGTGCATTTGCTCAGGATAACCAAATCTGCAGTTTCCCCTTTGAATTGGCAACCCCATTCTTTCCTTTCTTCCTCTTTTTTTATTGCAAATATAACATAAGGAGAAAATGGAGCCAGCTCACACCAACAATAAGAATAATCCATAATCCACATATTTGTTAATATCCATGTGCCCTAATACATGTCCAAACAAGATGGACAATTACAAGATATACCAGGATGCACCCATGTTTCCCAAACATGCCCACACTGACAAGTTTGAGTGGGGTCAGCTGATGAGTGTGATGGGTGTGATTTAATCCAGCTGGTTGCTGTTTTGCCAGTTGTGTGCCCTGATGAACAAGCCCCTGCAGTAAGCAGGACTGAACCTCTGCTCATCAGCTTCTGAATGGGGAGAGTGCAATCCTGCTGGGGTCCACTTTGCCAGAATGCTCGTTCTGGGGAATGCGCTGGTGGATCAGATCCTTCCTCCTCCTCCTCCTGCCACAGAAGAGAAAGAGGATTGAAGCAGCCCCCAGCCAGTGGCAGCAGAAGGAGAAGGAGCCGCCAGCCATAGAAGCTGCATTGCCTCTGTGCTCGGCTCCGTTCTGCATGCAAGGCATACGCTCTGTCACTGAGCTAAGGCCATTTCCCATCTCTAGGCCCTTTTCTGATTCAGGAATAAAAATTACTAAAAATAAATTTTAAAAATCTAATTCAATAAAAGTAGTAGTAACAACAACAACAACAACAACAACAACACACCTGGAGAACTTTGTGGGGCAAAGGCTGCTCAGTTTGTAATGCCTTTGTATGTGTACCCAGGGGGTTGTTTGGATTTGTAACTGCTGAGACTATGTGAGTGCGGGTGAATGTGTGCAAGGACAAGTCAATTGAGGTACAGATGTGTCAGTCAATGTAGATTCCAAATGAGTATTGGTCCATCACATGAATGGAATGCTGTGTCCTGGCATTTGATGTTTTATGAATTGTAATATTTATGGATTTTGATGAGTTTTCCACACTGCATTTAATTTTTATTGTTTTGACTTTTTCTCCTTCCTTTTTCTTTGTAAAACCGCTTTGTCAACTTTTCTGATGAACTTGGGATAAATAACTGCCTACATGGTAGGTAATAAGTGTATGAGCCTTTGTGGTGTTGAGGTTAAGAGTGTCAGACTAGAACCTGGGATACTTGGGGTTCAAATCTCCTGCTCAGCTGTGAAACTAGCTGGGTGTGGCCTTGGGGACCAGCCAAAGTCTCTCAGCCTAACCTACCTTGCAGGGTTGTTGTGAGGAAGAAAGGTGGGATATAAACGAGATAAATGAAAAAGCGATTGAATAAATGACAGACTCCACCTTAGAGCGCAAAAATCCCAACTGCTCAGATAGAAGGCCACTTTCACATAAATTTGGGGTTTCTTCAAATCGCCTATCCCCACCTTCAATCTGGAGCGGCTCCCTGCCCAGGAAAACTGAATGCCCCCACCCCATCTCCTTATTTTTGCACCCTGCAACAAACTTGGTATTCTCTGTTTTCTTCCTTCCTCCTCCTCCTCCTCCTCCTCCTCCTCCTCCTCCTCCTCCTCCTCCTCTTCCTTGCCCTGTTAAATGATTGCAGTTATCAAGTGCTGACAAGTAGCATTAAAATTTATTAGCCGGTATAAAGTTTTATTTTAGGGTGGCTAGAGATTTACTAGGCTTTGAGAGTTCTTTCCTAGGTTGGCTGTGTCACTTTTAACAACTACTTGACACAACAACTCTCTCCCAACAGGGATAACATGCAGGACTGTTTAGGGAGGATGAGTATGGGGAGGCTGCAGGATGCAAAGGGTCTTTACTTCACAGTCTGTCATGTCCCGTTCCCCACCACCACCGCAAGACAGGTGTGCATTGGTTTCTCATTTGTTGCAAGCAATCCCAAAGGGAAGGGCCATAGCTCGGTGGCAGAGCATCTGCTTTGCATGCAGGAGGTCCCAGGTTCGGTTCCTGGCATCCCTAGGTAAAGCTGGAAATATTTTCTGCCTGAAGGGTCTGTGTAGATAGTACTGAGCTAGATGGACCAATTGGTCTGACACAGTATAAGGTAACTTCCTATGTTGCTTTGGGGGAAAGGCTGTAGCATGCTTTTCATGCAGAAGGTGCCCGGTTTAATCCCCAGAATCTCCACTGTTGAAGGTAGTATGTTTCTGAATGCCAGCTGCTAGGAATCAGAAGCGGAAGGAGTGGTGTTGTGTACAGGTCTTGCTTGCAGGCTTCCCATTGGGGCATCTGGGTGGCCATTGTGAAAACAGGATGCTGGACTAGATGGGCCACTGTCCTGGTCCAGCAGGGCTCTTCTGATGTCCTTAGAATTTAAAACTGGAGGAACAGACTGCATCAAAAGAAGCTGCACGTCATGTATCAACAAAAGTTGGGTGTCCTGCTCTGTACACGCCTACACCAAAACTAACATCTCTTCCTGGTTCTGCAGTGACGGCTTTTCCCCAGCTTCTCAGCTTCTCCTATTAATATTTATGATGTGAAGAGGAAGTTGCATAAATCTTAATTGCTACATAATTAACCCTCCTTTTAAAAGGAAGAATGAAAGAGAAAGAAAAACACCTCAGCTTCCTTTACTTTTGTGTGTGGGAGAGCTGTGCAAATGATTAAAGGTTGTGTGGCAAAGAATGAGCTAGAACATGCTGTCAAATTCAAATAAGGATATTAGAAACCAGAGCTTTTTTTGGAAGACTTAACCTTCCTGGGTCCTGGCTCTTGAAGATTCCACTTGTGACTTCTTTGAAGCAGTCTTTATGCCTGGCTATGTTGACAATTCTATTTTGTCTCTTAACATGTCAAAAGCAGCTCCCAGCAGTCTGTCTCACACACACTAGCCTGGCCAAGAACCGAGCTGGGGGTGTGGCTATGCAGATGAGAGGGTGTGGCTATAGAGACTGGTTTGGTGGTTCTTTTGAGTTCCATGGGGCAAAGTATTGCCTTGTCTGAGGCATTGACATTACAGATGGATGGGTCTGAGGTGGGATAACTGAGAACAGGCCATACTTCAGGGGTAGAGAAAATGGTTTGCATGCAGAATGTTCTGCTAAAAGGATCTAGTAGCAGGTGACATGTGTAGAAGCCAGTGTGGTGTGAGAGGCAGTGTGGTGTAGTGGTTAAGAGCGGTAGACTCGTAATCTGGGGAACCGGGTTCGCGTCCCCGCTCCTCCACATGCAGCTGCTGGGTGACCTTGGGCTAGTCACACCCAGCCCCACTCACCTCACAGAGTGTTTGTTGTGGGGGAGGAAGGGAAAGGAGAATGTTAGCTGCTTTGAGACTCCTTCGGGTAGTGATAAAGCGGGATATCAAATCCAAACTCTTCTTCTCTTCTTCTTCTGTGATGGAAACCCCCCAAAGAACTGCTTACAGTCAGAAGAGACAACAGTTTACATGAACTGTTGGTCTGACTCAGTATAAGGCACCTTCATATGTTTATATCACGGGCAGCTCCCCCTGCTTGCTCCACTTCCCAGCCCCTGCCTACCCACCAGCTCCTTTGCCAACCCTCCTTCCTTCACATCTTCTTGCTCGCTCACCTGCCTGCATGCCTACCATTGGTAGCATTGAAGAAGAGAAGAGTTTGGATTTGATATCCCGCTTTATCACTACCCGAAGGAGTCTCAAAGCGGCTAACATTCTCCTTTCTCTTCCTCCCCCACAACAAACACTCTGTGAGGTGAGTGGGGCTGAGAGACTTCAGAGAAGTGTGACTAGCCCAAGGTCACCCAGCAGCTGCATGTGGAGGAGTGGAGACGCGAACCCGGTTCCCCAGATAACGAGTCTACCGCTCTTAACCACTACACCAAACTGGTTATCCCACCTCAGACCCATCCATCTGTAATGTCAATTGAGAACTGCAGCATGATGACAGCCTTACATTTTAATGTATATAGGCATATCTAGTGATGTCCCCCAGGGACAGAGGAAGAGACTCATTCCCATAGGAAGAACACCCACATTCAGAGCAGGACTTCCTGCAGGATCAGTGATTCTCATGAGTAGCTGAGCATTCTCCACTTCTGCTGAAAAGCTTGGTGAGTAGGTGGGGAAACTCATTGGAACAACTACACCACTCCTGTGCGGTCTTGGAACATGTGTTCCTGATCTTGGATGCCTGAACCTGGGCCTGATCCTGGACCAGATTATTTGTTCTTCTCCATTTGCACCTGGGTTATATTCTGTTCTTTCCTGAGTCTGTACTGCTCAGCTTCTATAATAAATGTCCAGTTCTTTACTTACAAGAAAATGTACCCATTGTCATTTTGGGGCTGGAACCAGGAGAGCAGAAGGGGAAGGACCACACCTCAGTGGCAGAGTGCATGCTGTGCATGCAGGTGGTCCCTGGTCCAGCCCCCAGTATGAGACCCTGGAGAGAAGCTGCTGTTCAGAATAGACAATGCAGAATAGACAGTCGGTCAAACTGATAAATACTTTGGCCGTGTTTAAGGTAGCTTCCTTTATTCCTAGAAGTCATGTGCTGTAAGGCAATTGGAGCCGTGAACCTGTAGCCCTGGTGCCTTCTTCTCTATCTATGCTATCAAGAACACATTTGGAGTTGTTGGACACCACTGCTGATTTCAAGAGAGTGTTGCTACCACCTTAGCAAGGATCAGGTGACTCAAAGGGACACTAGGATCCCTGCTGATCCTATGAAGCAGGTCTAGGGAACTTTTCTGCAGTCTAAGGTCCACAATCCCTTCTGGGCAATCTTACAGGAACTACATGCCAGCAGTGGGAAGGGCTAGAAGCAAAAGTGGGCTGGGCAAAGGATGTGAATTTCAGCTTTGCACAGTGGGCTAGTTTCTACAGACGCTCACTTGTATACCTCTTTCTATAACTGGCTCACAAAAACAATGGCAAGGGTGTGATGACATATTTCAGCCAGGCAAAAACACTCAAGGAGTTGCAAAACAGGGTCGGTGAGGGGTGTGGCCTGGAGTGAGAGGGAGTGGCTGGGGAGCGGATGTGGTATGGGAAGAGTCCTGAGAGCCAAAGATAGATGCCTCAAAGATAGAGGGTCAAATTTGACCCAGGAGCCTAGGGTTCCCATCCCTGCTATAGAGCTGTGAACCCTACCATGGTTTTTCAACCTCAACAAGTTACGTGGACTAAGCATCTTTTAGCCATTCTCACCCTGGGTTTTGGCTTGGCTACTAAGGCTGCCTCCAGACTGTTCTACCTGACATGCAGAATATGTCAGCCTCTCCCCTCGCGCCACATTTTTGTTTTAATCTGTGCCTCATGTCCAATCTTTCGCAAGATCCATAAGAAAAACAGTTAACACACAGCTGACATATCTTTGAAACAACAATCATATACGGGAAGATGCTTGACCCCTGAAGGTTCCTCTTGTACCACAAGATTGACACTTCACATTGACATTGCTTCAGGCTTATCAACAAATCTAAGCCAATTTTATTAAAGAGCATGCCAGCAAGAGACAACTTTATAGAGAGAGCGCTGAGGAGAAAGCCAAGGTTCATTTGGCTATTGCCCTCCTTCTCTCCCCACCCTTTGATCTGGAATTTTAAGGAAATGGGCTATTTAAAAGAACCAAGACCTTGTTCGTTGGGTTGTTCACTTTTCACTCTGCCATATCAGCTGGACTTCAGGAGGGGCACAGAAACTTGGAGGACAAGGCTACCAGTGGCCACAAGCCCTGATGGCTATGCTCTGTCACCACTGTGACAGGCAGAATTTCCCTGAGTTGCTGGGAATCACAGGTGGGGAAAGAGCCAGTGTGGTGTAGTGGTTAAGAGCGGTAGACTCGTAATCTGGGGAACCGGGTTCGCGTCCCCACTCCTCCACATGCAGCTGATGGGTGACCTTGGGCTAGTCACGCTTCTCTGAAGTCTCTCAGCCCCACTCACCTCACAGAGTGTTTGTTGTGGGGAAAGGAAGGCAAAGGAGAATGTTAGCCGCTTTGAGACTCCTTCGGGTAGTGATAAAGCGGGGTATCAAATCCAAACTCTTCTTCTCTTCTTCTTGCTGCATTCAAGTCCTGATTGTAGACTTCCAATGGGCTAGATGGGCCTTCAGCCTGCCTCTCTCTCTCTCTCTCTCTGTGTGTGTGTGTGTGTGTGTGTCCGTGTGTGTCCGTCTCCACGATGCAGTGATGACCACCAGCCTGACCTTTGATACCAACGAAGCCCATAACAAAAAATTTCTTCAACCTCTGGCACCCCCACAACTGACATCCATAAGAATGTAACAGAAGCCCTGCTGGATCAGTCCAAAGGTCCATCTCGTCCAATGTCCTGTTTCCCATAGTGGCCAACCAGATGCCTCCAATAAGCTCACAAGCAGGTCACCAGTCCAATAGCTCTTTACCGCTGTTGCTCCTTAGCATCTGGTAGCCACTGGCACGTTGCTGCCACTGGCATTCACTGAATGCCAAAGGTATATCTTTTGACTTAGGCCTTTGATAGCTGTGGTGTGAATTTTCAGGGCCCATTCTATTCCTGACTGCAATCTGTTTTAACTGCTTTTAATTTGGAATTTGGAATTGTTGTAACCTTTTCTGGGACATGCTGGTGAAGGGTGGGTAATCAATCAATCAATTATTTATTCACACATATTGGGATAGCCAACTAACACCGAATTATGACATCAAAGGAAACATACTAAAGATGCAATATAGGTGGCATCTGACGCCAGTTAAGCTGGCCAAAATGTATAAAGGTATAAATAATCAGTGTTGGCGATGCAAAAAAGAAATAGGCACGTATATGCATATGTGGTGGTACTGTAATGAAATCAAAATGTTTTGGGAGACGATATACAAAGAATTAAAGAAAATCATTAAATATTCCTTTAAGAAAAATATTGAAACATTCTTTTAGGAATGCTGGGCAAGGATATCCAGGCAAAAGACAGAACCATAATCATATATGCAACAGTTTCAGCCAGACTCCTAATAGCGAGAAACTGGAAATCAGAAAGAGTACCAAATAAAGAGGATTGGCAACTAAAAATGATGACGTATTATAATCTAGCATCAAAATATGAGGAATTAAAAAGGATAAAGGAAAAGGAGGGAGAAAATAACTGGAAGTCATTTAAGGATTATATCAAATTACATATTGTAAAGGCTGATCTCTTGGCAGAGTTGTAAAGGCTCAAGTAAATGGGGGAAAGAAGAAATAAAAGCAGATATAAGGGCATGCAGATAGAACAAGGAGCAAATACAAATGTTGTAACGGGGAGGCTGAGAAGCAACCGAGGGGGGGGGGAATCTCCCAGGGAGGGGGGAAAGGGGAATGAGTGAAAAAGGATGTGAGATGTATGTTTTTGTCTTTGCCTATGTAACTTTTCTGTAATTTTTTCTATTTTTACAGACTAAAAATAAAAGGTTATACACACACACACACACACACACAATTATTTATTCACACATATTGAGAGAGATAACAGGTTTTTGCTGGGTTCAGTCATCAACTCTCTTACCAAATATATAAGCAAATTTGTCTCTGTACTTCCTAACAGAGCACAGGTGCTTCAGAGGAGGGGTGAGAGTTGGAGGAGGGGAAACAAAGCATCATGGAACTATCATGAAAATAAGACAAACCCAACCCCATTAATTTCGGACCCTACTGTTGTTCCTACGGCTGCGAAGGGCTGTTCCAAAGAAGATCTGTGCCTGGAACAGCTGTGTGGCTAGAAAATGCTCAACAGCTGAAAAATTCTGCATGATACCTTTCACGTTTTGAAGAGAGCTATGACGTCTCTGCTTAACATTTTCTTTTCCAGGCTAAGCACACACAGGTCTTTTAACTTTTCCAAACTCTCCTGCTTGGCCTCCTTTGGACATGCTCCAGTTTGTCAGAATCCTTTTAAAGCATGCCACCCATAACGGATGCAGCTCTCCAGTTGTGGCCTAACCAGCGCTCAGCAGTGACTGGCACCCCTTGTAATTTTTAGGGTGGAATGCAGGGAGCCCAACAGTAGGTGGTGCCGGAGCCAATGACAGGCAGGACCCACTCATTCTAGCCTTGTCCCCTTCCTCCTCCATCCCTGCTGAGTTCTACAAGGGCAATGCTGAGACTGCAAGAGACAGTGCCACCTCCCTGAACTGGTTGTCAGTAAGAAGGTAGCTAAGTAAGGAAGTAGGCAAGCAAGATGAAGACAGACCAAGGTTGGGAGGAGAAAGCCTCATTAGCCCAAATGGATCAGCCTCCATTGCTAGTGCAGGATAGCGCAGAGTAAACCAGCATGCAGCCCACATCTGTAAAGTCACACAGAAGGTCTCAGCTTCTATTATCAGTCAGGTTTTTACCACCCACCTCTTTACTTTACCAAAACTTGACATCGCAATGAGAAAAGATTAGGAGTGTTGACAGGACCGCAAAGGTGACAGCTACAAAGAATTATGGTGCAATCAGATTGTCAGAATGCCCATTAGGGGGCTAAAAAACCTTCCTGTTCTCCGACACGATCCAAACTGATTTATTGCTCCGCGCAGTTCATGAACTCATCAGTGGTTTTGCATGGGGAAGAGAGATGGATTTTCTTCCTGATGTTTGGCATGCCTTCAGAACGTCCTTCTGAAATCTTATCGCTTTGAGTCTGTTGGGGGAAATGGCTACTTTTCAGGATGGATCAGGGCTTGTGAGAATAGACTCATTAGGACACATAAACTTTTAGATAGGGATGAATGGATCAGTCTCTTTCTCCTGTGTGTCATTTCACATGTGCTGATTCATAAAAACCATGCTGTCACATTTCTGTATTGTTCCGCACAAGATTCCAATGTGGGGGTGGTATTTCACCCTTAAGTATGTGTACATGTTCTACCCTAAAATGTTAGTTTTTTTATCTGGATTTTGTCCTAGAAATTCCTATATTTCTTTGCATTTGGGTATTTTGTTTGTGCCAAGAACTATATTGCAGGATGCATCCTGAAAAGGTACAGTCTCATTAAAGCTTTACCACTTGATCCTGGAAATTGTATGAACTGGTTCCTTAAAGGGCATACTTTTAGGTTTCAGTTGGAGGGCTTAAGGTTTGGACCAAGCACCAGGTGCATATTGGATATATTCACATTTAAATTGCCATGGTAAGCTGCTTGTTTCATGAGAGAATCCTCTGGATATTTTGGGTACCTCCTAATAACCAGAACTGTTCCGAAAAATAATAATATATGGTCTTTATATGCAGAAATCTCTGTCTGTCTAAGGGGCTGCTTACAGTCAGAACAGACAATTCTGGTTTACAGGTGCTGTTGGTCTGACTCAGTACAAAGGAGCTTCATATAAGGGAAGGGCTATTCTTCTACTCACTCCACTCTCCAACCCCACCTACCCTTTTCCAACTGCCCTTCCCTACACCTGACCAACACCACTCCTTTACCCCAGTATACATTCCTTACTTGAGTCACACCCTGAGTATTCTCCCCTGGTTGGAATGTATTCTTGCTTCCCTGGATGGAGAATGGAGAGGGGTGTGTCAGAGTTTGTGTGTGAAGCTAGTCTACTGTACAAAGGTAAGATTCACTTTCATTGCTCTGGTCCCACCCATGGCTTGCATGTGGCCCCTGGAAGGCTTCTCAGAAAGAAAAGTGGCCCTTGGGCTGTAAAACATTCCCCGCCCTTGCTGTACTGCTTGTTCATTTTGATTATGTAAGTGGCAGAATAATATTCAATCCAGTGTGTGTGCATGTGTGTGTGTGTGTGTGTGTGTCTTTCTGAGACAAAAGCCTGGGGATCTTGATTTACACACCCTGTGGCTTCTTCTCTGCTTTTAATGGTTTGTGGCTGCCAATGAATTGTGTAAACAAAAGGTCTCCTCCAGTCTCTAACCCATCACCCCTCTTCTGCTTCTGCAGATGAAATCATTACACCCTCTGGGATGGCACAACAGGGTCATGTCCAGCCTTGAAGCTCCCACGGGAAGGTTGAGCCAAGGGAGACGTCATTATGTTGAGCCACATAAATAATATCGCATTGCTGCTGACTCTGGATTGTCAGAAGACACCACCTATGACATCTAGTGAGAGAGCATGATAGTTATGAGAATTTACAGGCCATGGCTAGACAATGGCCCCAGCTGGCTGGCATGAGAGCGATGCCGCCATCGCTGTTACTGACTGGATAACAGGATTATGGAGCAAGACTCTAGGGAAGTCCCAGAGGGATTTGTGTCAGAGGCCTAATTTTTCCAGGTTGTTGGAGACCTGCTAGTTATTTACCTCTGTTCTGTGCCCAGTAGAAATGTAGAGTTGGAAGAGAGACTTCCAGGTCAGTGTTCTTCAACCTGGGGCCCCCAGATATTGTTGGACTAAAAATCCCATCAAGACCCCCAGCTTAGCCAATAGTCAGTGATGATGGGAGTTGTAGTCCAACAGCATATGGGGACCCAAGGTTGAAAATCACTGTTGTAGTCCATCTAGCTCAGCAAGCTCCCAGGAACCCATGTATGTTCAGTGTCTAAGAGCCCTCTGCAAACACAGAAGGAAATAGGAGGGGTGATGCAACATCAGTAGGCAGTATAAAGGTTTGGGCTGTTTCAGGCCCAATATAAATGCTAAATGTTCAGCCTTCTGGCTTTGCCTGATTAACAAAGTTAGGCAGGGACAAGTGTTGTTAGACTACAACTCTCATCATTTACCACCAATGACCATACATTAGGGTTGATTGGAGTTGTACTCCAGGAACATCTGGAGGCCATCACATTGGCTACACTATCTTAGTAGGGCTAGGGATTTGTTGCAGATATTTCATCTAAGCACACAAACTTTTTTGCCTCTTGCCAAAAGGAAAGAACTGCAGGAAGGTCAAAGGTCAATCAAGGAGCCCTTCTTGCATCAACAGGCCATGCCCTCCAATATTTCAGGACATCTCCCCCACCCACCCGTCCGAACTCTTCACTCTCTCCCCCCCCACCTGTTCTCCCCTCCCCACATGCCATGCAAAACCAGGGCACCCTGGGACGAAGGCAGAGCCCACAGTGCCTTCAAGGAAAGTGGGGCTGTACCGCTTAAAACGAGGTGCTTGGCATGTAAACAGGCTACAACAACACACGCAACAATCCCTGAACACCTCAGAAGGTGGTGGATTCTTCTTCACTGGAGGTTTTTTAAACAGGGGTTGAATGGCTATCTTTAGCTGTGATTCCTTCACTGCAGGGGGCTGGTCTAGATGTCCCTTTGGGTTCCTTCCAACTCTACAATTCTATGCTTCTATGATATGCGGAAGCTGCGGCCCTCTGGGGCTACCATCTTTGTCATCTCTAGCCTTTGGTCATGCTAGCTATGGCTGATGGGAGATGGAGTCCAGCAACATCTGGAAGGCCATCCTGGCTCTAAACCCTTACAGGTCAAAATTTACTTCCTTGTTGAGAAGAACCTGTCCTTGTTAATTCCGGGTTGCTCCTGCACTCAGCTACACCAGAGCAGGGTCTGCTATCCGGCCGTCATTGCACACCATCCAATGGCTGCCATCGGAAATAATGGATGGCCTACCCGATTGAAGGCCTTAGACAAATCAATTAATATAGCTGCTAGTCTATTGATTCATACCCATAGCTGTAAAAATATCATTGATTACCTCGAGAAGTGCAGAGGTACGTACGTGCCACAGATGGCCAACCTGTCTGCGGACTGATCAATACGGTACATTTTCGGAAACTTTACCCCAGAGCCTCGTTGGATGGGGACGGGTTTGGACAGAGCTTAAAGTACGAAAGCAAATAATTTCGCTAACAACAGCCCATTAGGCAGCTAGTCGGTTTGTCCCTCATTTATCCCTGACTGTAGTTTATAGCCACATTGGTAGCAGTCACATTTTTTTTTTTATTCTCAACTGGAAGGGAAGTGGCTCAGTGGGACCTGTCATTGAATGCTGATGGTGGCAGCTTTTGCTGCAGCTCAGACAGGATAAATGGAATTCAACCGGGGGGGGGGGCAGGGTGACGGAGCAGACTGGCAAAGTGTGTTGGGGGGGGGGAGCCTTGGCTGAGGCAGCACAGCGGAAATAAAAATGTTCTTGGGATGCCCCCTACCTGGTCCCCGGTGACTGTTTTCATCCAGAGTACAAGATCCACTTCAAGTTTACAGCCTTTTAAAAAATATTATTTGCTGTCTTGCTTGGTTAGTAGCAGTTCAGCAACGATGAGCTGATAGATGTGGGCGAATGTTGTGATGAACCAAAAGGACACGAGAAGAACCTGCAGGATCAGGCAGTGACCCCCTCCAATCCAGCATTCTGTTCTCACAGTGGCAACCCAGAAGCCTTTGAAGCAGGAAACCTGAAAGCAGGACCCAAACACAAGAGTACTCTCCCCTCCTGTGACTTCCAGCAACTGGGGTTCAGAAGCGTTAATGCCTCCAACAGTGGAGGGAGAACACAACACAGCCCGGGTAATAGCCATTGATAGCTTTGTTGCCCATGAATTTGTCCTGCCCTCTTTTAAAGCAATCCAAGTGGGAGGCCATCACTGCCTCCTGCAGGAGTGAGTTGGGAGAATATTAAGAAAACATGCATGCAGAATCAGAATAGCATTAATTGCATTAGTCCATTGGCTATAGCAGAAACCATGCATACATTTGTGTGTGTGTGTGTGTACACACACACATATATGAGCTGCTTAGCAGGGCACAAAAGGAAAACAAAAACAAAAACAAACTTCCATGGAGTCCTTTCCCCCCTGCCCCAACTCAGAGTAGAGTAAATTCAAGGCGACTTTGACAAGGTGAAGGGAAAGTGATTATACTGGTCTAGGCTGTCACAGGAATTGATCTGTCCTCTCAGCTATCGATCCATGGTCTCAAGCATTTCAGGATGTCAAGCTGCTTGATCTGAATTTCTATCTGCTGCGCTCTAGATGAAATGATGGAGAACTTCAGCCGAGGCCAAGACTACTCTACCTCAGCTTCGGAATTCCTTGATCAAATGCTGACATTAGAAAAAGAGAACCCCATCACTCATCCTGGGCAGCGAGCAGCCAGAGAAATCCAGAACAATTTTTGTTTTCTTTTGAACTAGCCCACACTTATTTCAGTCATTTCATAATACAAATAATTTTTATAGCTCAGAGCAGAGGTCCATCTAAGTTTGCAGAGGCAAAATTTGCAGAAGTACAAAAAAAAAAAATATCAACCACCAGCAGCACCCTTTTATTTTATATGCCACTTACTTGCCCAAATGGCTAATAGGTGACATACAAATGTAAAACCAATTATGAACAATAGATCAACACACAATTAAAGTAAACAATAAATCAGTTTCATCCAAACATTTTAAACACCCATAATTAAAATGTACAATAAACCAAGCTCATTAGCAGTATTTAACAGTATAGCAGTTTAAAAAAGCTGTTAATCTTAACAACTCAGAACCTAATGAGATCATCTTGCCCCACATGAGCTCACTCAACTGCTTTGATCAGCGGAATTGGACTACAGGTGCCACATAGTAACCATTCCACATTTGTAAGAACTGCATTGTTTAGCAAGGCAGTATCTTCACTATGGAACTCCATGCAGATTGTGATCAAGCAGTTTCCTTCACTTTATTTTCTTCCGTGCCTACTAAAAGCATTCCTGTTTAGACAAGCCAACTCAGATACTTAGAAGGTTGAGGTAATTTTAATCTGTTTTAGTAGTTTAAAATTGTATGTTTTTGTGAGATAGCTAGCCACACATAACCAACATGCTTAAGTATAATTAATGCATGCAGGGGTTAATACCATAGAATAAGCTATTCTGCCAGGCCTAGCTATAACCAAAAGCCACTATTGAGTTCCTACGCCAATAATCTGGGAACTTTCACCACTTTATAAATAAGCTACGTTTTACTACATTCGGTACACTTTGACCATAAAACTAAGAAACGATAGCTGATGAAGAATAAACGAAATAGGGCCTTATCCTGGAGTTAACAATCGTAACTGGAATTTGTTTTATACTTTCAACAACAAAAATAGAGAAAACCTATTGTTTATTGCCATCCTAGCCTGAGTCCTTGCAACCTTTCTACTTTATTTCCTGTATTCTCCAAGGACTCCAATTTTCTAATTAAGTTTTACTGCCTGTGCAACTTTTTAGGAATGCTGTATGGAAAAACACATGAATCTTACCTTTGGAGAGTTTGTAATCAAAGCCATGCTAGGGGAAGAGGGAAACTTTAGAAGGAATTTGGAAGGGGATGTTTCTTTCTCTTTTTTCATGTTAAAATTCTCTTCATTGAAGTTAACAAAAGCCAAAAAAATACAAAACCATAAAAAACATTAAAAATAAACATCAAATACATCAAATAAATCAAAAACCATATTTCAAAGGTCAAACACAGGGGTAGGCAACCTAAGGCCCATGGGCCGGATGCGGCCCAATCGCCTTCTAAATCCGGCCCGCAGACGGTCCAGGAATCAGCATGTTTTTACATGAGTAGAATGTGTATTTTTATTTATAATGCATCTCTGGGTTATTTGCGGGGCATAGGAATTCATTCATTATTATTTTTTTCAAATTATACTCCAGCCCACCACATGGTCTGAGGGATGATGGACCAGCCCACGGCTGAAAAAGGTTGCTGACCCCTGGTCTAACAACTTATATTTCCATGCTTTACTTTGCTTCATGTTTTGTGATTTCAAATCTCTGCTGGCGTTCTCTCACCAAAGAGCACTTTTTCAAAGTAGGGTTGCATTTCCCCCCTTGGTTTTATTGTCTTAATATTTTTGCAAACTGCTTTGATGTTTTCTATAATCAATAAGTGGATAATTTTTATGAAATAAATGAATAAAATGATTAGCTCAATAGGCTCAGAAGGGAGAAGATCTGGAGAATCAAGCATGTCCAAGAGCCAGCAGAATGCCATTACAGTGGTACCTCGACTTACAAATTTAATCCGTTCCGAATGCACATTCGTAGGTCAAAAAATTCGTAAGTCGAAAAAAGCGATTAAAATTCGTAAGTCAAGTTAAACCCCATCTAAAACCGCCAACGGATGTGCTTCGGATGTCAAAAAATTCGTAGGCGTGCGGGCACTTTTTTCATTCGTAAGTCGAAAAATTCGTATGTCGAGTAATTCGTAAGTCGAGGTACCACTGTACTGATGGGCCCCCTAAAATATCAGCAGGGGGCAGGGAACCCGACATAGTTCATTTAGTGGGCAAGGAAAACTGAATGTTGGGGAAAGGAAACAGAAAACTAGGGTGGGAGGAATGGAATGGAGTATCTCAGGAAAGGGCATGGCTGGCTGGAATCCTAGGCCCTTCACACTGTGACTCTTACCCACCCCCACCCCACCCCATTACATGTACTATTTCTTTTCTACAATGCATAGTTCTGTTCTGTAGTTATGTGAAGGGATGGAGACAATTCTGTGTTGGAGCAGCAGCTAGGGGAGAGATTGCTTAAAATTTTCCTTCCCTCCCATTGACTCTAATGCATTCCTCTTCTCCCAGGCTTTTGGCTACTTAAGCAATCTATGGCCTTTTAAACTGGGTGGGGGGTGGGGGTACTGTTTTTGTTTGCCATTCTGTTATATGTTTTTGAGTTTTTGTATTGTAAACTGCCCTATGACCCCCAGATGAATTTTATTAAAAATGTATATATTTAATAAATAGTGATAGAACAGAAATTTAATAGAATAGAAATTTAATAAATAGTGGTAGTGTTGATGATAATTACAATGTACATTTATTTATATTAGCAAATAAAAATTCTATACCACCAACCTCAAGCAAAGAATAGCAGGGCAGCGAACAGTATCAAACTCTCTCTCTCTCTCTCTCTCTCTCTCTCTCTCTCTCTCTGTCTTAAAACAATTACAGAATACATGGGTGGTATAGATTTGGAGCAATTTTGTGTGCATGTCAAAGGGATGAGGGAGCTGCTCCAGATCTTGCTGAACCACAAGAGCACAAGAAGATCATGTTTGATCAGGCCAGTGGCCCATCTAGTTTAGCATCCCGTTCTCAACAGTGGCTTCTGACAGTAGAGGCAGAACATTATCAATCAGAGTTAGCAGCCACTGATACCCTCTATGAATTTGTCTAAACCTGTTTTAAAGCCATCCGAGTCGCTGGCCATCCCTGACTGTTGTCATACCACTTCAACTGCCACAGAAAATACAGGGAACTATAGTTCATTAAGGTGCTGGGAACTGTAGCTCTGTGAGGTCAGCATCCTTAACAAACAACAGTTCTCAGGATTCTCCAGGAGAACGCCTGGAGGCATAGGAAAGTCAGGTGGTACCCGGTGCGGAAAATTCTTGTCACCCCCCATTGATTTCCCCGCCCCCCCCTGCAAAAATGGTTTTATGTTAATTCATATTTTCTTACAAAGGAATAATAACAAGTAATAATAATAATAAACTTTTATTTATATCCCACCCTCCCCGGCCGAAGTCGTGGCTAACATCAGATACACAACACTGGTATAAAATCAAACAATAATTAAATTACCTCCTAAAAACATCTCAAAATCAAATTAAAGTCTAATTAGATGGCTTTCCACAGGGTTAGGGTTGGGAACAGTAAGTGCTCCACTGAACTGAAATTTCAGCCTTCACGACATAGGAAAACAGCCAAGTAAACAGCTATTTTGGTGGAGGAGGGTCAAGATATTAACCGATATGCATGAAATTTCATATACTAATCCCTAGTATAGTAAGATGAGACCTTTGGAGCAGGCATTTTTTAAAGGTTTTTTTATGAACCGCCCTAGTAGGGCAGTAATTGTTCCTTGATAATTTGTCACCCCCTCCATTATGGAACATGGGGCGATCCATCCCCCCCCTTGCTATGCCCCTGCCTCCCCATTCCCAATCCATTAGCAATATCTTCACCCTTTTGGTGACAAGGGCATTCTGACATCACCCAGCACATTGCAACAGGCATTCTACATTATTTATCTCCATAAAGGTCCTCCTTTCCTTGTCTTTCATATTGTTTTGAGGTCAGACAGGGTTTTCAGCTTTAGAAATTTCTGGTTTCAAGTTCTTGGGGGGGGGGGTAAATGATAATGTAAAAATGGGAGCCAAGGAGAGTTGCTATAAAGGCTTGGAAAGAAACTTCCAAGTGGGTAAGTTGAAAGTTGGAGAAGGGCTGTAGTTCAGTGGTAGAGCATCTGATTTGCATGCAAAAGGAGCGTCCCAGGTTCATACCCCTGCAGCATCTCCAAGTAGGGCTGGGAGAGACCCCTGCCTGAAACCCCGGAGAGCTGCCACCAGGAGCATACTTTGGTAATGTTTTATAATATGGCTACCTGTGGGAGGGCAAAATTTGGTGTTCCCAAATGGATCTCAAGGATGGATCTTCTCAATTTTGTGCCCCCTCAGCCGGCGGCGCCCAAACCGGAGCCCCCCCCAATAAAAAACCCCAAACTCAGGACATTTCCTTTAAAATGTAAAAATCCACACAGATGGGCATGTTGGCCCCCCAAAATAGGACATGTCTGGGCCTTCCTGGACGTATCACAAACCTAGTTCTGCCTACTTCTTATTTCTCCTTCCCAACAGCCCTTGTAGGAAACAGCTTCTCCCCTCTGTTTCTCAAGCCCATTGCAAAAGGCAGTTTTTCCTGTTGCTTCCATTTGGCCAACGGTAGTCTTACCATTACAGTATTAAACAAGCCAGACCTTTATTAGTTTTTTGCAGTGCTATTTTTGTAGGAAAAGAGGTGCCAAAACTCTCCACAAATGCCTCCCTTGTTTTCTTATACAGTAATGACAATGGCACCCACCTGAGAGGTGCCAGGACTGAGTTCCAGTGAGTTCCCGCTGGGGGGAAAAAAGCCCTGGGCTTTTGTTTCTTCAACAACCCATCTCTAGTGAGCCATTGCCAGGCTGACGCCATGAGGAAGCTAGTGGGCATTATTTCCAATCCTGGCAAAATTAATTCATTTATGAGTTTGCTCAAATTCTAACCGTTCCCTGAATGTAGCAATTATGGGGGTGGGGTCTGCCCCCCAACTCATAACATCATGTTTGTCAGCCACATTTTTGTACTCGCCATTTCCCCCTCCCCTTCCAGTTGTCTGCTTTGTGTAACATCTCAGCTGGTGCAGACCCCCCGGGAGAACTCGGAGCTTGATGTTTCTGTTGGCCCTAATAAGCTGTGGATTTTGGGAGTTTTTACTATCGGCAAGATGGAAGAAAATGCCATTTTGATTTTCATTCCACAATGCAGTAACACACCAGAATCAAAGCAGCTCAGAAAGAAAAAACCAAGTAAGTGTGTGTGTGTGTGTGTGTGTGTGTGTGTGTGTGTGTGTGTTTAACCCACAGACCAGCTGATTAAAATTACCATCTCTGATTAAAATAAATCTGCCTCCCCCACCATGGGTTAATCAATGAATCCTTTAAGACTGCCATTCTCTGCAAACTTACTGCGGAATAATTCTCATTGTGTAAGACACTGCTGTTTGCTGCAGACTTAAAAAAAGATCTAAACTTGCAGTCCTGAATGGAACAGATTGCATGGAAATTGCTTAGGGTAAGGTCAGTCTTTAGGCAGAGGAATGGTAGGCTTTAGAAGATACAGATGGAAGAGATTGTCCTGGCCTTCAGTATGAGCCTCTTTGAGATTCTCCTGAAATCTTTGTCCAGTTCCTCTGAAAATCTGGGCCTTCTGAACCAAATTCCTAGAGCGAATGTGAAAAGGTACCCCACAAATCACAACAACCTCGCACTAGGATTCCCTCCTCCCAGTTCTCAGCTCTGGATTAAATAATAGTTATCAGCATTATGCTTGAAAGATTGAGTCTCCGACAAGCCAAATAGCTGACCCCCCCCCCCATTATTCTTTTGATTCTAAGTAGTTGTTGTTACATCTTATTCATCTGGAAAATAATTTTAAACAGCCCTGAAAATAGCGGATTCCTCTTGGTTAAAATGATCGTGGGCGCCAGGGCGGCTGACATATAGTAACATGATTCACTTGGACAGTTAGTGACTGAACATCCAATTCATTTCTTTTCTGGAGCACCAAGTTATTATCTGAAATGCACAAGGTGTCTGGGGCTAACGTATGATCAGCCAGGGACGCTTCTGACGGCTTGAAGAGCAATCAATAAAAATTGTCTCCAGCAGTTTTGTAGACTATGGAAGTTGGTGGGGAAATGAAGTGATGGAGATTAACTAGTGGAAGTCGATGCCCCGGTGCTGTGAACCCTGCTTTTTAATTAAAGATCCAACACTGCTTTGTACTGGAATGGTGATTCCCCCCCCCCCGCCCCCTGCTTGCTTCAGTTCCAAGAAATTCTCTGGTAATGGATAATTTCCTTTCACAAAAACACGCGCGCGCACACACAACTGTGAATGTTGATAAAACACTTGCCACAATGCGTGCAATCGGAGGGTCAGTTCACACATGATGCTTTGTAACTGCACACGCTAGGTGTTTTAAGTGCAAACCCAAGTATCCAATATAGGACTTGGGCTCCAACTTCAGGACTCCAACTTCAGAGGGGTAATATAGGGCACCGTGTGGGGAAACAGAGCAGGAACATGGATGCCATCTGCCAGGGTAACTGAAAGGTCCTTCTTGCTTTGGCAAGAGAAAGAGGAAATAATGAGACTTTCAGTTTTTAACTATTGTTTGTGAGATTCTCATAGATGAGCAGAGAAACGGGAATAAAATCAAGCAGAGGCTGGATACACCCGTCATTTTATTTTATGGTGTTCCTATTTCACACTAGCAGTTTAAAAATGGTAACTTCTTGGCAAGAGGGTTTGCCTTTCTGATTAAAAGCTAAAGGTTACATTCCAGCTGAATAAAGATCTTTTGTTAACCCTTGGGGTATTTTATGTCGAACATATGTAATCTGAAGTAAGCACTGCTGTGTTTAATGCAGCTTACATCCACAAAACTATGCATAGGATTTGCAGTCATGCTGATTGAAATAAATGGCATCTCGCAACTCCTCCTTCCCTCCTCCTTACACTGTTGCAATCAAGCTGCGAAAAGAAGGGGATCACCAAGCAAGAGGAGGAGGATAAAAAAGAGCTGTAGAGCAAACCAAACCCCAGGAGTGGAGGAAGAGAACCCCAGGAGTGGAGGAAGTGGTTGTCCCAATGCGTTCCAAGAATCAACTTCAGTGCTTCTTGGGGGGGAAAGAAGTAGCCCTTCAAGGGAATTTCTTTTCTTCCCCATTACCTAGCAGAAGGTGCCCCAAACTTAAGAAACTCCTAAGGAAATCCCTCAGTAGACATTGGTTCTTGAAATGCAGCTGTGGGGAGGGGAGTCTGCCAATGAATACCAGTTAGTGAGTACAGTACTGAATACTGCGAGTGAGGAGAGTAGCTGCTGCACTTGGGTCCTGCATACAGGCTTCCTATTGCAGCATCTGGTTGGCTATTATGAGAACAGGATGCTGGACTAGGTAGTTGACTGGCCTGATCCAGCAGGGCTCTTCCATAGTTTGTGCTGAGGTATATACTGTTCGACTTGGTGGGTCATGAGAAGGTGCTGACAAGGGGTGATACGATAGCCATGTTCAAATATATAAAAGGATGTCATATAGAGGAGGGAGAAAGGTTGTTTTCTGCTGCTCCAGAGAAGCGGACACGGGGCAATGGATTCAAACTACAAGAAAGAAGATTCCACCTAAACCAGGGGTCTGCAACCTTTAAGACACAAAGAGCCACTTGGACCCGTTTCCAAAGGGGGAAAAAACAACTGGGAGCCGCAAAACCATTGTGACATTTAAAACAAATATAACGCTGCGTATATTGTTTCTTACCTTAATGCAATAATAATAAATAACGTATAGGAGCCAATGCAAAGTATAATTAGTAAAAACAACAAGAATAAGTTATTACTTTTTTGCATTGACTCAGGGGCGTATCCAGGATCAAAACTAGGGGGGGGGGGGCAAGCCATGGTCGTTCAGGTTGTGACATTTCAGCATGGAAAGGCGAATGAAACCAAAATTTTAGGGAAATTATATATAATTATAGCAGTGCTTTATTACAGTAGTTATTACAATTATTTGCTTGGTTTTTTTAAATTTTTATTCTAGTTACATGTCTTATACCAGGGGTGGCCAACTCCCAAGAAACTGTGATCTACTTTCAGCAGTGATCTACCCCCGTTTTTTTTCAGCTCAAAGTTGTTTTTTGGGGGGTGTGGTGGGTGGGAGAGAGGGCTTCCCCCTCTAAGATAGGTTGGCAAGCGAACTAATAAAGAAAGAAAAAGGGGGGGTGGGAATGGAAAAGTGGGGTGAAAAAATATAAATTGGGGGTGGGGTGGGGTGGGGAGAATATCTATTAAAAATATGTAGTAGTTTAAAAAATAAAAATAAAGGGGGAAAATCTTTTTCTTCTTTTTCCTTTTTTTGAAAACAAAAACAAAAGGGGGGATAGAGGGAGAAAAGGGTAATAATAAAAATTCAAATAGAGTGGCTGCAGCAGCTGTGGGGGGGGTTGTTTGTTTTTCGTTTG